>NC_083319.1:80928460-81228911 GCF_963455315.2 Globicephala melas | reverse complement strand
ACATCCATGCCAAGGGATCCTGTCTCACCTGTCTAACCAGACCTCAGAGAGGTCACAAACAGTCATCAAACACACCTGGCCTGGCTTTTTCTCCACTCTATTTAATGGATGCCAGGGCTGGATAGATCCTCAGAGACACCAAGTCCCCAGTCCGCCTGTTCCATACAAGAGGATCACAGAAATCTAGAAAAGATTTGGGTTAGGCACTTGTCAAGTCACACAAGGCACTTGCCCAGGCAACTGGGTTCATTCCTTCTTCAACAAATAATTTTTGAATAGACACAATGTGTCAAGTATATTCTAGGTTCCAGAGATACAAAGCTTAGCAAAAGCAGATATGATCCCTGCTTTCATAGAGCCTATAGTTTTGTTCCTCTAGGCTGCCCCCTCTTTTATTTTATTTTTTTATTTTTTTGAGGTACGCGGGCCTCTCACTGTTGTGGCCTCTCCCATTGCGGAACACAGGCTCCGGATGCACAGGCTCCAGATGCGCAGGCTCAGCGGCCATGGCTCACGGGCCCAGCAACTCCGCGGCATGTGGGATCTTCCCGGACCGGGGCACGAACCCGTGTCCCCTGCATCGGCAGGCGGACTCTCAACCACTGCTCCACCAGGGAAGCCCTAGGCTGCCCCCTCTTTGATCAGCATCCTAGTCCTAAAGTTGACTTTGAGACCAGGGGTCACTTCCTTTTTCAAAAAAGTTCTTTCCAACCCTTTGCAAGTCATAGAGAAAATTATTACATTTGTATGGCACACTGGGGTAAACTCACCAGAGAGGAAACCAACCCATGGGGTGGTACCAGACACAGCTATCCCTGGAGGACTGCAAGAATCACTATTTCTGCACACAGACTGGGATGTTCTGCCTCAAAAAGTCACCACAAAGCTCTTCTTCTCTCAGTAACTCAGATGGATGGGAAGATGGGACAGTACAGTGGTTAAGAGCATGATCTACGGATGTGGGCAGAATTGGATTCAAATTTTGATTCTACTCCCTATTATCTGCATGATCTTGGGCTTAACCACTCTAAGCCTTAATTTCTTCATCTGCAAAATGAGGATAATAATTAATTTGCAGGATAGTTGAGTATTGAAAATAATGAAAGCAATCTATTAACACAGAGTCTGACACATAATAAGTGCTCAATAAAAATAGTAGCTATTATTATGATGATGATGGAGGGTCCCACGGGAATAAATTATCCATATAGGTATCATCTGAGATTTCACTGTCGTCCTGTCCCCAGTGGTGACTAGGACCTTCCTCTTCAGTTTAGGGATGGAATTCAGATCCCATTGTTTCTGTGCGAGGAGGAGAGGCATGCCTAGATCCGAACCATCTGCCTCTTCAGGCCAGCACTTCAAGGGAAAGTAATAGCTTTGGAGACCTACAGCTCTTGGGTCTCAGTGAAGGACCAATGAGATGGAGGCCAGCTCTGTGGGAGGATGCCAGGCAGGCCTCGGAGGCTGTTAGAAGGTTTCATGAGGAGAGCCTGCCTGGGAGTCTATGGCTACCCAGCTGACAGTTGACTCACAGGAATCTCTTCTAATAACTGAGCTTCCCAGGGGCCAAGAGAGGTGCATTGACACCAATCCTCTGCCTGTAGCATGCCTCCCATGGCTGGCACACTGAGTCCTGAAGAGACTCTCTTTCAGAGGTCAGGAGAACTGGAGCCCATAGAGTGTATCACACTCCAGCATAAGCTCAGGGGGGCGAGGCAACTTCTCTCTGCCCATCCCATCCCCTGCCCCTTTACAGGCTGCCTAAGGGATGCCATTAGAACAACTCAGGAGTGGAACCTCTCAAGAAATAACGCTGGATTTGTCCTAACCTCTTTGTGGAGGGGGCTGACTACTCAGTCTTGAATAAGAAGCAGTGTGTTAAAAAAACAGTTCACAAGGGAATTCCCTGGTGGTCTAGTAGTTACGACTCAGTGCTTTCACTGCAGGGCCTGGGTTCAATCCCTGGTCAGGGAACTAAGATACCACAAGCCATGCAGCATGGCCAAAAATACTTGTACATGAATGTTCATAGAAGCATTGTTCATAATAGCCAAGGTGCAGAGACAATGTAAATGTCCATCAACTGATGAATGGATAAATAAAATATGGTAGAGTTATAAAATTGAATATTGTTTGGCAATAAAAAGAAATGAAGTACTGATACATATTACAAAATGGATGAACCTTGAAAACAGTATGCTAAATGAAGGAAGCCAGTCACAAAAGGTGACATATTGTTTGATTCTCTTTTTATGAAAGGGAATCTGGCAGAAGACGCAAATCTGTAGAGCTGGAAAATGGATTAGTGGTTGCCTAAGGCTGGAAGGAATGGAGGACTGGGGAGTGACAGCTAAGAGGTATGGGGTTTCTTTTGGGGGAAATGAAAATGTTCTAAAATCGATTGTGGTGATAGTTGCATAACCTGTGAATATACTAAAAGCCATTGAATTATACACTTTAAAATGGATGACTGACTGGATAAGACACAATGATCTTTTAATATATTTTTCTAATACTAGAGAATATCTGCTAATTCAGCAAATATAAAATTCTTAAACACTAATAATTAAAAACTAAATACCATCTTTTAAAAAAATAAATGGGTGATTTTATCTCAATATGTAAATTATATCTCAATAAAATTGTTTTTAAAGAAGAGAAAGAAACTGCTAATAGTAGTTGTCCCCAAGGAAAGGGACAGGAGAGGGAGGTTTAATTTCCATTGTATTTTCATTGCTCTTTTGACTCTTAAAATTAGTACCATGGGTTTCTAGATTTCTATTATATATTCAAAACTCTGTATGTGTGTGTCTGTATGTATAGATATGTGTATGTGTATATATATGTATACTTTTTTTTTTAAAAAAGCAGTGTAATGTTGCTTTAGAGTCAATCAAACTAGTTCAAATTTTGCTTTGAATCCTGGCTGTGTGACTTTTGTAATTTGTTTTATCTAATTTTTCTTTGGTTTCTATAAAATAAAGATAAAAATAGTTCCTATATCAAAGAAACCTGAGGATTAAATGAGATATCCTATATAAAAGTTCTAATATAGGACCTGACACTGGCACACTGGCTTCTGGAGACCCAATAGTTGATGTTAGTGACAAACACACTGTATACACTGGAAAAGTATTTTTCCTACCAAATTATTCACTTCAGGATTCCTGAAAAGAGTGGCTCTGCAGGGCACTTTAGCGAGAATGAAGGGAGATTCATCAAGAAACTTCAAAATCTCTGGAAAACTCCATGTACAGTCTCAGGGTTCCAGCCAAAGACCTCATTTTAAAGGTGATCTCTATGAGAGCTGAGAGGCTTTTGCAACACAGCAAGTCACCAAGGCCAGAAGCACCTAGAGGCCCCTGCCCCAGAGAAGATGACTTACCTTGAAGCTGTACCTGACGATGTTCTGGGGTGCGTGTGGGTTGTTGGCTGTCAGAATCCGGGTGAACTCCTCCTTTAGCTCCTAAGGGAGAGAAAAGCCAACAGGGTCAAATGTAGAGTGCCCCCCCAGCCCCTCTGATGATTCCCCTGGATGTCAGCAGACATCTCACAACCTTGGTTCTGGGCACAATACATCTCTGAGGCTGGAGGAGGTGGAAGGAGCGAGGGTAGGATGTTGCTTACTTACTGCATCCGTCAAATCCAGCTGGTCAGGGGGTCTAACGGTGGCTTTGGACTGGGCCCATTCATCTGTCCCTTCCCCTACTTCAGTCCCTGGATCTTCATCCTGGACAAAAACCTCATGTGAGAATCAAGAGTGCCTGACCTGCTTAGACACGCAAGCAGTGCTGCAGAAAGCCCTTTCATTCGCAAATCCTCCCAGAAGCCAAGTTCTGTCCCAATACATAGAACACGAAACATGCAACAGACCACTCATGGAAGAGCCTGAAGGAACTGCTCAGGCCGGAGATCTCATTGCCTGGAAGATCATGGCCACCTCAGCCCTGGGGTTCTGGACTTAGCTGGAACATTGTGGTGGGTCTTTGGCCCCAGTAGTGGGGCCAGAAGAGCTGGTTCCTCCTTACTGCTTCTCATACAGCCTGGATGCTAATAGCCAGGACCAACTGTGAAATGACACCCAGCTGTTCTTTAAGCTACTTCAACTCTAATTCACATTTTACCTTCCAATTTGCCACCTTAAGGTTACTCTTACAGCAATACTCCCAGTACTTGGTAACTTTAAGCCTCATAGTCCCATCAAAACCTTGGAGCAAAAAAATCTAGAACTAGAAGTTTTCCCCTACCCCGATAGACAGTTAAATACCTGGCCAAAGTGGCCCATGACATAATAAAAAATATTCACCCTCACTGGCAATCAAAGATATGCAAAATAAAACAATGCAATTTTTTCACTATAAAACTGGTGAAGGGCGGTGACCACCTCCCCACGAGAACAGGCAGAGGATCTCCTTCATCCCTCTCTAGAAGAGGAGAAGAGGAAACGCAAAAAGAAGCACCTGGTGCAGAGCCCAAATTCCTACTTCATGGATGTGAAATGCCCAGGATGCTATAAAATCACCCACCGTCTTTAGCCAACATGCACACACAGTAGTTTTGTGTGTTGGCTGCTCTACTGTCCTCTGCCAGCCTGCAGGAGGAAAAGCAAGGCTTACAGAAGGATGCGCCTTCAGACGGAAGCAGCGCTAAAAGCACCCTGAATGAATCAAGATGAATGGGAAACCATCCCAATCAATACATTTTGGATACAACAAACAAACAAAGCAAAACAAAACAAAATCTGGTGAAAACTAAATCCAAAACAAACAAAGCCAATATCCAGCGTTGGTGAGGTTGTGGGAAAATGGACATCCATAAATTAGTACAACCTTTCTAAAGAGCAATTTGGAAATATTTATCAAAAGCCTAACAAGTATTTATACTTTTTGACCCCAATTTCTATGTATAGGAATTTATGTTAAGAAATAGCCGAGGATATGCCTAAAGATTTAAATGCATGTATGTTTGTTGGAGGATTGATCATACTTGTAGAAAAGAGGAAATATTTAAATATCCAACAGTGGGGCATGGTTGAACAAAATTATGGAACGGCCTTAATGAGCACATGGTAAAATATTATGCAGTAATTTTATTATTTTTTAGTTTTTTAAATAACAAACATTTATTGGTGTCACTTATGGTAGAAGAAAGTTCCTACACCAGATGCATATGACCCAATTGTTAAATAGAACATTTTCAAGGTGAACACACATCCTTAACCCAGCTTTTTTACCCACTTTTGATGATAGCCGATTCTTCCTTGCCCCCCACCCTGAGACATGTGAGCAACTGCTAATGAAAAGCAGTAAACAGCCACTTGGGCTATACAGCGTTTTCAACTCCACTCCAAGGTGAAGATTCCAATTACATTCGAGACTTAAGTTCTCTCAATTTTCTCCTAACGAAAGTTCCTGAGTCCAGTTATTTACAATATTACATATGCAGTAATTTTAAATGATGCTATGAAAGTATATTTATTGGCAATGGAAAGTACTCTAAATATATTATGTAAAAAACAGATTGTAAAATAACATACAGTTTGATTCTATTTAAAAATAAAGGGACTTCCCTGGTGGCGCAGTGGTTCAGAATCCACCTGCTAATGCACAGGACACGGGTTCGAGCCCTGGTCCAGGAAGATCCCACATGCCACAGAGCAACTAAGCCCGTGTGCCACAGCTACTGAGCCTGCGCTCTAGAGCTTGCAAGCCACAACTACTGAAGCCCGCGCACCTAGAGCCCGTGCTCTGCAACAAGAGAAGCCAGCGTAATGAGAAGCCCACGCACTGCAATGAAGACCTAATGCAGCCAAAAATAAATAAATAAATTTATTTTTTTAAAAAATAGAATCTGCCGGCCAATGCAGGGGACATGGGTTCGAGCCCTGGTCTGGGAATATCCCACATGCCACGGAGCGGCTAAGCCCGTGCGCCACAACTACTGAGCCTGCGCTCTAGAGCCCCTGAGCCACAACTACTGAGCCCACGTGCCACAACTACTGAAGCCCGCACACTGTAATGAAGAGTAGCCCCCGCTTGCCGCAACTAGAGAAAGCCCGTGCGCAGCAACAAAGACCCAACACAGCCATAAATAAATAAATAAAGTTATTTTAAAAAATGTAATTTTTACATATGCATAGAAATATCTGGGAGGATACAGCATCATACGTTAACTAAGAGGTTTCCCGGGGTGATAGGCTTAAGGGTGATTTTAATGTTCTTTTTGCTTTTCTTTAAAAATATATAGCTAATATTTCAACAGAAGAAATGCTATTAGCTTCTTGCTGAGAAACTGTGTGGTGTCAGCACTTACTCTCTTCCTGGCTCCTCTGCCCACATTGATGCTCTGAAAAAAGAACAGAAACAGAAGGTAAGTCATAAGTGAATCTCCATGGGAATGTCAAAAACAGTATTACAGGGGGGCTTCTGCCCAGGGACCTCAAAGACAAGGGACATTGAACTTCCCCAAGTCTCACAAACAGTGAGACTTGGTAACAGGTGCCCAGCCAAGGAAGTCCTATATCTGAGGGAACCTGATTGCAGCATCAGTGGGACTGACCCATGAAGAGCAACCAGGTGACTTAGCGCCTGGCATTTCTTATTTGCAACTAGTTCAACAAACATTTTTTAAAACTACAAACTAAGTGCTCAGCTCTGTACTAGGCATTAAGAGGATTTTGAAGGCAGATTATATTCATAAACATTTGTTTATGATGAAGGTTTGGGTACTTTGTTTTGTACGCTGCTGTCTCAGAATATAGTAGGTGTTCAAAATACTTATTGAATACATGCATGAATGCCATCAAACCCATTAGTAATCATGACCCTGGGAAAAATATTTTTCCTTAGCCTGTTTCCTCATCAATAAAATGCATAAGATTGGATATGATGACCTTCCAATTCTAACATGCTAAAATTTTATGTTCTCAAGAACAGCATGCTTGATTCAACTTGATAAACATTTCTTGAGCATCTACTTATGGTCGGGGACTAACCTAAGCAGTGGGACAAAATGACAAGAGATGAGGTCTCTACCCACGTTTGCTCAGAGTCCGTGAAGGTCCGATAAGTGTGATCAGTGCTCCTTATTTACTCACTCGCTTACTTACTCAGCATATGTTCTTTTGAAAGTCTGCTCTGTGCCAGCAGTAGAGACGTGTGACCAGGGTGCTATAGGAATGCACGGAGGCACCTACCCAGCGTGGGTGCAAAAAAAGATTCCCCGAGGTGGCTATTTCTTAGCTCAGTATCAAAAGAAAAGTATGGGTCATCCAAGTGGAGAAAATGTTTTTCAGAAAGGCTTTTCAGACGAAGAAAGAAGCATGTACAATGGCAAGAGCAGAACAATAACAGAGATAGTAAAATGTTCCCCCAAACAAACCAACCAAAACCCTGCAGTATATGCACTGAACAAACAGTTGTTTCAGGTGATGGAGCAAGAGGGAGATCAGTGGAGGCTGGAGATGTGAGGGAGGGGCTCTTGGAAGAAGCAGGTCTAGAGCCCTGAAGGAGGGGTCAAGCTAGCAGAGAAGCCAAAGAGCACATGTTGGTGGCAGCATGGCACACTGGGCAGAGACCTCGGCTCCCAGATCTTGCTGACCACCTGTGTGATCTTGGGGAGGTCTCTGGGCCTTGGTTTCCCAAATGCAAAGTGAGTGAGTTAGATGGAAAGGGCCTCACAACTCTTCCGTGGCAGGGTCTGTGGGAGAGGCTTTGATGGAGGAGGGGAAAAGGATTCCAGGGGGAGAGAAGGACATGTCTCAGCTTGGGCAGGGATTGTTGCTGGTAGGAAAGGCAGCAGGATTCAGATTTCTGCCAGGTTGCCAAGGTTTCCAGAGATGAGAACCCTTCTCTGGGGCTAAGCCACATGAGCCAGAAAGCTGCTTTCCTTTGAAGAGCCTCTGATCCCTAAGGTAACGAGATGGAAGTGTCGTAACATCCAACAGCTTTCTGGCCCACAGCAGAGTACTGGAGGGCCAACCCCAGCCCAAGCTGCCAGCCTTAAGTAGGAAACGAGATCCAGTTACCATTGCCCCCCGTAAATATGTCTGTAAAACATTTATCTGGCAATAAAAGAACTGACAAGGCAATTTGAGTGTAATTGTTTTTGGCAGTTGGAAATATTTCAATTAACATACTATAAAAGCCACACTACAATAAATGAAAAACAGGCCAATGAAATCAGCTACAGCCCTGACTTCCCAACCATGGCAAAGGAGATTGAATGTCAGGTTGCCACTTTGGGCCCTTGGTCTTTCAGAAGGAGAAGTCTGAGACAGACAAGGCTGAATTCCTGAAAAGCTTTTGATGGTTCTTCCCTGAAGCTGTCAAACCGCAGAAGAAGAAAGCCCAATGTCCCTCCTCTGGCCCTCAGAACTCTGTCATCCGGCTCCACGTCTCCATTCCAGCCTGCTCTCCCGCCACTCTGAGATGCAGCCCAGCAAGGCTACTCACATTTCCTGAGCTTGGCCTCTGCTTTCCCACCTTTGCTTTTACCTTTCCTCTTGCCAAGAATGCCATCTTCCCCTTCTCTCTCCCTGCTCCCACTATCTCTGCCTAACCAAACCCTACCCATCTAGCCTCCTAGTCCATTATCTACTCCTGACCTTTCTCCTACCTCCCTCTATTCTTCCTGTCTTCACTCTGAGCAAGGCTCTGCCCCGCCTCCCGTCACCACCATAAGCATTGGCTGTTGTGAGATGAAGGATGAAATGTAACTTCAAATAGACACTCTGTTGTCTCTGGGTTTGGGTCTACAAAAGGGGATAGTATTATGAAAAGAAACATAATACTGCAGTGCACATCAGAGGCAGCTGGGAGACTCCAGCAAGGGAGTATCCTTATCTTTTTTTTTTTATTTATTTATTTATTTATTTATTTATTTATTTATGGCTGCATTGGGTCTTCCTTGCTGCGCGCAGGCTTTCTCTAGCTGTGGTGAGCAGGGGGCTACTCTTTGTTGCGGTACGCAGGCGCTAGGCGTGCGGGCTTCAGTAGTTGCAGCATGAGGGCTCAGTAGTTGTGGATCACGGGCTGTAGAGAGCAGGCTCAGTAATTGTGGCGCACAGGCTTAGTTGCTCCGCGGCATGTGGGATCTTCCCGGACCAGGGCTCGAACCCGTGTCCCCTGCATTGGCAGGAGGATTCTTAACCACTGTGCCACCAGGGAAGCCAGTATCCTTATCTTTTAAATGGGCATCATAAAAATACCCTCTGAAGACAATCATAGGCCTGTTATGAGGGTTAAATGAGTCAACACACATAAAATGCATAGTGTGGTGCCTGGCCAGAGTCTGTGCCCGATAAATGATAGTTTGTAGCATTATTATTCCCATTTATAGACCCTGCTCTGCCATCAGCCACAGGGGATCTGTGTGGCCCTTTGCTTACTAGGAAGCACTTGCCCTAGGGATGACTAAAAGGCTTCAACAGCTCACATGTCCACCCAAGAGTTCAATGCTGAAACTTGTTTGTTCCTGGAAAGAACAGCTCTTCAAATCGTGCAAACGCACAGACGCTGCATCCTCCTTCCTGGGGCCCAGGAGACTCTGTTTACCATTTCAGTTGTCTTGGTCCTTATTTTAAAACTCACTAACAGGATTCCATTAAGCTAAATTGAAACTAAATACCTCACCAGCTTGCAGTTTCCGTTTCTAAAAGGGAAAAAGCTCGTAGTCCCAAAGGAACAGTAATTCACCAAGAAATCTTCCTCCAGCTACATCGACTGCCTTTCAAATCCTTGAGCCTAGTGCAGTGTCTCAAGCACACAGAAGGTGCTTAATAAGTATAGTTGAAAGAGATCTCAACGTTTTGAAACACTAGATGAAGGGTAACAGGCATTATCATACACTGTTGTGGGTATGCCAATGGACACAAAATTTTTATAGGGTTATTTGGCAATACCTGCCAAAATTTCAAATGCAGATACCCTTCAACTCAGCAACTCTGCTTTCTTGCATTTTTCCTATAGAAATAGTAATACATATGCATAAGATGTATGTACAAAACTGCTCGCGGAACCATCTTTGTGATATTTTTACAATGGGAAAAAACCTAAATATTCATTGATAGGGGCCTAGTTAAATGAATTATGCTATAGCCATTCAATGGGATATTATGCATATTTTTAAAAGAATGAGGTAAATTTTTATGTATTATTATGGAAAGCTCTCCAAGCTTTTTTATTGTTAAATAAAAAGGCAAGTTACATAAACAGATGACCCATCTGCTTACTTTAAGAATGTGTGTGTATGTGTATTTTGATGTACATACAAAATTTCTGGAAGAATATATAGATTCTGTTGACAGTAGTTGGGTTCAGGGAATGTGATCGGGGATTGTGGGGAAGGGAACCAATACTGTTCACCTTATACTCATTCTCATGGTTTTAATATTTTAAAAGTGAATGTTCATTACTTTTTTTTTTTTTTGGCTGCGTTGGGTCTTTGTTGCTGTGCGTGGGCTTTCTCTAGTTTAAAAGTGAATGTGCATTACTTTTATAATTTAAAATGCTAATTAAGAATTTAAAAAATTAATACAGTTAAAGAGGGTTTGTTTTTTTTTTTTTCCTATTAATTCAATGTTAGCACAGTGCTCAGAATGCTGACAAAGGAACATGAGACCAAGCTCATGCCTTCCTGGAAGCCCGAGAGGGAAGAAGCTGATGCTATGGGACTCTTCCCAGATAAGGCTACAGAAGGCAAGGCAGGTTAGGGTTTAAAATCTGAAGCTCTAGAGTTAGCCTTGGCTGGATTCCTGACTCTGCCACAAACTATATGTGTGACCTTGAGCAAGGTATTTAGTCCCTGATCCTCATTCTCTCATTTGTAAGGTAGAGAAAAATATTAGTGCCCTCCTCAGATTTGCTGTGAGGATAAAATAAAACAATGCATGATGAGAACCTTACTCAGAGCCCAGCGCTCAGTAAGCGCTAAAGTAACAGTGGCAGTGTTATTATTTTACCATTCTATCATGGTCTGCTGTACATGGCAATTGAATCTCATTCTGAGGGAATTTATTGAATAGCTGAAAAGAGTGTTGTCCGGGTCCCATGAAGTCCTTATCAGAAAGGAAGCTATAAATCTCAGGGTGTCACAACAGAGGGATGAAAATAAAAATACCTTCCCTTAGGACTTCCCTGGTTTTCCAGTGGTAGAGACTCTGCCTTACAAGGCAGGGGATGCGGGTTTGATTCCTTGTCAGGGAACTAAGATCCCACATGCTGCGGGGCAACTAAGCCCATGCGCCACAACTACTGAGCTCACGCACCTCAACTAGAGAGACTGCGTGCCGCAAACTACGTGCCCTGGAGCCTGCGCACCACAACTAGAGAAGAGAAAACCCACAGACCACAACTAGAGAGAAGCCTGTGAGCCACAAGGAAGAGCCCGCATGCTGCAACGAAAGATCCCGCATGCCGCAACTAAGACCCAACGCAGCCAAAAATAAATAAATAAATATTTTAAAAAAATACCTCCCCTTCATAGAGCACCTTTCAGTTTACTAAACACTTTGGAGTACATCATCTCATTTGGCCCTTATTCTAATCTTCTGTGGGTGGATGTTGAGTTTCATCAACTTCTTTTCTGAATCTATTATGATATGTCATATGGTTTTTCTCCTTTTTTTCTGTTAATGTGAAGAAATATATTGATTGGGTATTTACTGTTGAGCTAACTTTGTCTTACTGGGATAAACCTCACTTGGTCAGATATATTATCCTTTTTATATATTGCTGGAACAGATATGCTAATATTTTGTCAGATTGTTTTGCATTTATGTTCATGAGGGATATTGGCCTATCCTTCTCTTTTCTTGAAATAGCTTTGATTTTGATATCAGAGTTATACCAACATCATCAAGTAAGTTGGGACTCGTTCCCTTCTCGTCTATTTTCTCTAAGACTTTGTGTAAGACGTGTTATTTATTCCTTACATATTTGATAGAATTAATCAGTGAAACCATTTGGCCTGGAGTTTCTTTGTAGGAAGGTTTTAAGTTATGAATTCAATTTCTTTAAGTAAGTATGGTCTTTATATTTTCCATTTCTTTTTGTGTCAATTAAGGCAAACTGTGTTTTTCAATAAATTTGTCCATTCAAGTTGTTGAAGTTATTGCCATAAAGTTGTTGATAATATTCCTTTACTATCCTTTTTAATATCTGTACAATCTGTAGTGATATCTCACTTTTCATTCCTGATATTGGCTGTTGTGTTTTCTTTTTCTCTTGATGAGCCTTGCTAAGTTTTCTCAATTTTGTCAATCTTTTCAAAGAACCAACTTCTGACTTTGTTGATTTTCTCTATTGTTTTTCCTCACTGTTTCTATGAAACAATAAGATAAATGAATAAATTAATAAAATAAATAGAATTGATGAATAGATTTTGCTTCTATTATTCTGGATTTAATTTGCTCGTCTTTTTCTATTTTCTTAAGATAGAAACTTAGAACATTGATTTTAAATCTTTTCTGAAATAGGCATTTAAAACTATACATTTTCATTAAGTACAACTTCAGCATGACCCCCCAATTTGTGATGTTATATTTTCGTTACCATCCAATTAAAAATGTTTTCTAGTTTCCCTTGCACTTTTTTTTTTACATTTAGAAGTGCATTCTTTAATACCTAAATATTTGGGGATTTTAAGGATACTGCTATTTATTTTTAATTTAATTCCATTTTGGTCAAATTATTCTTAGTTTGCTGAGATTCTTTTTGACATGGATGCATGTTGAATTTGAATTGAATGAAAATCTGTAAGATATTAATCTTTTGAAATGTATTGAGACTTATTGTACGTCCCAATGTATGGTCTATTTTTGTGAACATTGTGCAGTTCTTGGGTTCTATATTAATTAGGCCAAGTTGGTTAACAGATCTACATCTTTCAATTACTGAGAGAAGAGTGTTAAATCTCCAACTGTCATTGTATATTTTTCTATGTCTCCCTTTAGCTCTGTCAGTTTTTGATTTATGTATCTTGAAGTGCTATTAATAGGTACATACTCTTTGTGATTTTATATCACCTCTTGAATCGACACTTTATCATTATGAAATGTCCCTATTTGTCTTTGGAAATACTCCTGGTCTTGAAGCCTACTTAGTTCTGATAATACTACAGCCATGCAGCTTTCTTATGCTTGCTAGTTACGTGGTGTGTTTTTCCACTCTTTTATTTTCAAATTTTCTATGTCTTTACATTTAAACTATATTTCTTATAAGCAGCATATAGTTAGGTCTTGCTTTTTTTCCCCCCTAGCTTGATAAACTCTGCCTTTTAATTGAAAGTGTTGGTGTGGTTGTCTTTACCATATTGCCCTTTGTTTCCTATTTTTCATCTGCTTTTTCCTCTGTTCATCTTCTGTCTTCTTTTGTGTTAACTGAGTTTTTTAGTATTTCATTTTATTTTCTCCATTGGCTTTTTAGCTGTGCCTTTTTGTATTAATTTCTAGTGGTTGCTCTAAGGTTTATAATATGCATCCTAAACCTGTTATAGTCTATAAGAATAAATAATATACCACTTCATATTTCACAATGTAATAACCTTATCACATCTTAATTCTATTTACCACCACAACCTCATCTTTGCCCTGTTGTTTTCACATATTTTATTTCTATATATATTACAAGCTTCACCTTACAATTGGTCTTATTTTTGCTTTAAACAGTCATATGTCTTTTATGAAAATTAATAGAAGCAAAAAAAATCTAGTATTTTATCTTTAGTCACATATTTACTATTACCAGTGCTTTGTGGTCCTTCCCATAGATAGAGCTTCCATTAGGTGTCATTCTCCTTCAGCCTAAAGAACTTTGTTCTGTACTACTTGTAGTGAAGGTCTGCTGATGACAAATTCTGTCCGCTTTAGTTTATCTGAAAATGTATTTATTTAACCCTTCTTTTTGAGGGATATTTTTGTTGGATATAGAATTCTGGTTTGACAGTAGTTTTCTTTCAGTGCATAAACTATGACATTCCATTGTCTTCTGACTTCTCTTGTGTACAATGGGAAGTCAGCCACGATCATATTATCCCACTCTATGCATTATGTCATTTTTTCTCTGCCTACTTTCAAGATTTTATTTTTATTCTTGGCTTTCAGTATTTTGACTGTGAGGGGACTACGTGTGGTTTTCTTTGTACTTATACTGCTTGGGGCTCACTGAGCTTCTGATAATACTATATGTTTTCCACCAAATTTAAGAAATTTTTGACCATTATTTCTTCAACTAATTTTCCCCCTCCTCTTTTTCCTTTTGGAATTCCAACTACTTACAAGTTACAGATACATATATGACATATTACCACAGGTCACTAAGGCTGTTTTTATGTTTGTTTTTTTTTATTATTTTTTAATGTTTTGGTTGCATTGGGTCTTCGTTGCTGCGCGCAGGCTTTCTCCAGTTGCGGCAAGTGGGGCTACTCTTCGTTGTGGTGCGTGGGCTACTCTTCTCATTGCAGTGGCTTCTCTTGTTGCAGAGCACAGGCTCTAGGTATGTGGGCTTCAGTAGTTGCAGCATGTGGGCTCAGTAGTTGCAGCATGCAGGCCCTAGAGTGCTTGGACTTCAGTAGTTGTGGCACGTGGGCTCTAGGGCGCCCACAGGCTCAGTAGTTGTGGTGCAGGGGCTTAGTTTCTCTGCAGCATGTGGGATCTTCCCAGAGCAGGGATCAAACCCATGTCCCCTGCATTGGCAGGCAGATTCTTAACCACTGCGCCACCAGGGAAGTCCCTCTTTTTTGTTTTTCTTATTTATTTATTTTAATACAACAGGTTCTTATTAGTTATCTATTTTATACATATTAGTGTATACATGTCAATCCCAATCTCCCAATTCATCACCCCTCCGCCCCCTACTTTTCCCCCTTGGTGTCCATATGTTTGTTCTCTATATCTGTGTCTTTTTTGTTTTTTAATCTTGTTTTTCTCTGTTCTTCAGATTGGATAATTTCAATGGATCCATCTTCACTTTCACTATTAGGCCCAGCCAATAAATTTTTCATTTCTGATATTTATTTTTCTACTGTTTCCATTTTTGGGGCTTAGATTCCCCACCCTTTTTTTAAAAATTTTATTTATTTATTTTTGGCTGTGTTGGGTCTTGGTTGCTGCACACAGGCTTTCTCTAGGTGTGGCGAGCGGGGGCTACTCTTCGTTGTGGTGCGTGGGCTTCTCGTCGTGGTGGCTTCTCTTGTTGTGGAGTATGGGCTCTAGGCACGCGGTCTTCAGTAGTGGTGGCATGTGGGCTCAGTAGTTGTGGCTCACGGGCTCTAGAGCACAGGCACAGTAGTTGTGGCGCACGGGCTTAGTTGCTCCGTGGCATGTGGGATCTTCCCGGACCAGGGCTCAAACCCGTGTCTCCTGCATTGGCAGGCAGATTCTTAACCACTGTGCCACCAGGGAAGCCCTCCCCATCCTTTAAGTCAATCTTTTCTTTTAGTCCATAAATATATTTTCAACAACAACTGCCTTAAAGTCATTGCCTGCTAATTCCAACACTGGGTTATCTCGCTGGTATCACTGTGCTCTCCTTGGGATCACTCTCCCTGAGCCATGATTAAGAAATTGACCCAAGGCAGAAAGCAAGGATAAACATGTGACTCATGTTGGGTGTTTTCCTTCCCTTAGGAATGGAGGAATGCCTAAACCAGTTGCCTCATGTATTGTGTCCAGGATTACAGTTGTTCATAGTGGGATGGCAAGTCCAGCATGAACTGCTCCATCATGGCCAGACTATGTCTCCTATATCAAGGTCTTTAAAAGTTATACATAAAGTATGATACATTTAAAAATTCATTGCCGAAATGTGCTATTAAAAAAAAACAAAAACAAAAATCTTTTGTAAAGGACAGAACCTTTTGTAATATAAATATCTGCCCTGAATGGAGGCAATGGATTGGAAAAAAATCTGAGGCCCTTTCTGCACAATGTATGAGAAAGGTTTATCAGAAGCAATGTAGAAGTTATTTTGGAATAAAGCAGGTTATACCTTGCATGGGAGGAGCCAAGGAAAGACAATACCTCCTTCTAAGGAAATTGCCCTGCTCACAGCTTTGGCTGCTTGGAGAGTCATAGGATCTTATCCCTCCCTGATACAGCCTAGCACGAACAGGTAAGCTGGGGAAAATCAGATTTCTTCTCCAAGGGTTTGAATTGGGACTACAGAGAGAACTCGTGGGTGGATGGAGACATTGATGGAGATCCTTGTGAGATAGAAGAGGCCAGAGGGGCCATGATGAGCTGAAAACACATTAAGTTATGAGGAAGCTGAAACCATAGAAAAGTTGGCTGCCTGGGAAATGAAAATAGGGAATGAAGTATAGTTGCTAAGAAAATTAGAGAGGCCATGAGAGATATAGAGAAAGTAATTAGTACCTATATCTGTTTCAGAACCAATAGTTTTCCAATTCTAATTCTAGGTATTTGTAATACCTACCCACAACCCCCCACATACACACCTTCCCTTTCACCCTTTCCACCTTTTACTTGAGGTAACTTGGGTGAGCCTTTATTCTTTGCAACTTACAGAGCTTAGCTAAAATATATGTGCCTTAGTTTGCCAGGCTCATAAAAGGCAGGAGAGGTAGGATGGGCTCAGGCATTCCAGACAGAGGGAACAAAATCTTTAACAAAGAGACAGAGGCCTGGAACCAAGTGTCTGTCCAGGGATTAGCAGATTTGTTTTATCCATTTATATTCCAATTTGTTCCAAAGCAAGATTTGGGGCTGAATGTATGACACATGGAAAAAATAAGTAAATGAGAAAATGGATGTGAGGTAAGAATAGAAATAGGAAAATAAACTTAACATCAGGAGTAGGGATGTTAGCAGAATGTGGTGCTTTGGCTAGAACAAAGGAGGCATGAGCTGCTTCTTCTGCAGGTCCAGAAGGAAAAGTTAGGGTTCAGAGTATTACAGTACATACGTTTCCATCAGTCACGTATTTACTCATCAACTAATTCATTCATTTGTTAATCATCTACTATGTACCAGATGCTAGAATGACAACTAAAGAAGAATAAAGGTTGAGTTAGTCCCACTCCAAGGTTCTCACATCTAGGAAGTGAGATAAATGGAAGACGTAAACACACCATACAAACCAGAATACAGCGACTCTATGAACAGGACAAAGTGTTGTGAGATACAAAGAAGCGAAACCAAAGTTTGATCAACAGCCACGTCCTTTGCACGTTTCTTCCATACAACTCTGTCTCAGCGATTGGGAAGATTGAACACTCCATAACAATTCCTAACTGGCAGAAAACAATTTCATATGGCTTGTTCACAGCTGGAGCCAGGGAACCAAAATTACTCTTCAGCATCAGCTTGCAGGTTGCAAAGCCCAGGGATAAGCACAAGACACCTTTGCCATTATTATTCAAGTACCTGGCATATACTGAGTACTAACAATGTGCTAGGCTCCACGGTAAACAGGGGAGGAGACCAAGTTCTGGCCTCAAATGCTCACAGCTGTTTTGTAATCTGATAATTGTGCATGACAGACCTCAGACCATAACTCTCAAAATAGCATGACTGTAGTCATAACAAAATGGAACAGCCATTGGCAAGATCTGTTTTCTAGTTATCACTTCCAGAAGGAATTCTGTAACACTACTAGGGGAAGAGCAGAGAAAACTCTCTCAACTTCCTGTCACTAAGCCTCTAAATTATCATCATCTGCATCCATCCCTTCCTCCTTTCTCCTTTTCTGTTACAAAGTGTTTCACCTCTTGTCCACAGCTGATCCACGCCCACCTCCTCAGACACTTGGCTCTAGTCTTCATTTATCTCATTCATCTTCAACTTCCCTCTATCTATGCCAGGCAAATGCCTCCCCTCAGCATTTAACATATTCAAGTCTTAATTTCATCTCAAAAAAAAAAAATCCTTGTCTACATGGTCTTTACTACCTTCTTAGCTCAATTTAGTCTGGCTTTTGTCTCTAAAATTGTTCTTTCCAAGGTCCCGCAATGACTTATTAATTATTAAATCTAATGGTTGTATCTAGTTCTTACCTTCATTAGCAGATGCAATATGACTGACCATGTAACCTATAAATACTAGAAACTCCCTATAAACACACTCCTCCCCAAAAGGACATTATTCTTCCTTGTAGTCTTCTAACCTCTCTGGGGTCAGTCCTTCTTATCCTACATGTTGGACTCTTCTCCAAACCTTAAATCATGTTGTTCCTCCTAGAAATCTTCCCTGATTCCCTGAGAATCAGTACTAGGATCTCCTCCCACACGCTTCCATTGCACCCAATGCTACTTCCTCAACCACATCTCATCATTCATCCAACAATCGTTCACTGAGAGCTTCGAACGTGATGGCCGCTGTGTTAGGAGCTGAGAATACAGATGTGCGCAAAAACATCCACAGGCCCTGCTCTCAAGGTGCTCACAGTCTAATGGGAGAGACATACAATAATCCAATGATTACACAAACAAGTGAATAATTACACCCTGGGATGCATGCTGTGGACGAAAGGATCAAGGGCAATGAGACTATAAATAGAGAAACTTAACTCTCTTTTCAGGGAAGGGGGCATTAAGGCGGTTGTGGGCATTGACCCTGGGGCTGGAATCTTAACTCTCTTTTAACAGGGCAGGGGGCATTAAGGCGGTTGTGGGCATTGACCCTGAGGCTGGAATCTTAAAGAGTGAGTACATGTGTGAGGGAGGGAGGGCACGAAGAGTGTTCCAGAAAGAAGGGACAACACATAGAACAGACATACAGAAATAACTGGAAGAGCGTTAACCAGTTAAGGCTTAGAGACCCAAGCAGGCCTCAGCCCATACAGGCTCCTGAAGGGTTATCTAAAAATTTGGTCCCTCTCCTAAGAGCAGTAGGAAGTCACTGAAGGGTTCTGAAGGAGGGATGACATAATCAGATTGACAGCTTGAAAAGATCACTTGGTACAGTGTAGAGAATGGATTGGAAGGGACATGAGTGGGCGAGGGGAATACTGGTTACAAGGCTTTTACAGCCTTCCAGGTGAGAGATGATGGTAGGCAGGGCTAGCAGGGTGGCAGTGAATAGGAAAAAAGTGGTCTGATTTGAGAGATTTAGGAAGTAAAGGGGCACAGGATCATATCTAGGGCTTAAAGAAGGTAAGAGGTTGAGGAAGGAAGGATGTGAGGGAGTGAGGATGACACGGAAGAGAAGGGTCACAAGAGCAGGGATCTTACTTTGGACAAAGTATCAACTTCCCTTAGATTCTGCTCACCTCCTCCTGTCCTTTCTTCTGTGGATCCCAGGACCAGTCATCAGATTCAAAATCTCTGGATCATCTAAGACTCTCTTCTGGCCTTGCACTGACTCCTGCCCACTTACCCCTACACTAGTCACACCTCATCAAGATCAATATTTCTAAAAGTATTGTCCCAGAGGGCTTCTGGAGAGATCACAAAATGATCCAAAAATGCAAGTCTTTTCTTTGGCTCCTACAGGCGACTGAAGCAAAATGCCAGACTTGATTTTTTTTTTTTTATGGTAACTGAGTTATAAAGGAGTACTAAAACTTGTTAGTCATAAACTAAAATTAGCCTTTAACTGGAGTTCACAGAAGACTCTAATTCAGTCCTCTACTAAGAAGTCTGACTGCCAGGCAATGTTTGGCAATGATGCAAATCTCCTTTTGCATATACACATGCAGCCAGTTGGAATTCTTGAAATTTTCAGGAAGGACACTTTTTTATTGGGATATTAGCAGTGATGTTTTGAGCTGGTCATGGTTTATGGTGCCTGACATTCATGAATTTTAATTACAAATTATGATTCATGGAGCTTCATCATGATCAATCTAATATGCCATGATTATTTGATTAACCCTCTGGAGTAGAGGGATACATGCCTCTAACCTTATTTCCTGCCATTTTCCTCCTCCCTTCCTTGCTGATCCAGAACATGTGTAAGCAAGCTCTCATCTCAGGAACTTTATACTTGCTATGTCCTCTGTCAGGAATGCCTCCCCCCCAGATATCACATAGCTAATTCCTTCACTTCCTTCAGATCCTTCTCAAATGTCACCTCCGTGAGGCCTCCCCTGACCGTTATGTTTAAATCATAATCTTCTGGTTCCCTGAACTTCCTAGTCCATTTCCCTGCTTTATTTTTCTTTTTGACACCTATCACCACCTTATAAACTATATATTTTACTTATTTGTTTATTGACAATTTATCTCCAACTAAAAGATAAGCTCCATGAGAGCAGGGATTTGTGTTTGTTTTGTTGCTATATCACCAATACCTAGCACAGTACCTGGCATATAGTAGATGCTCAATAAATAATTGTCAAATGAGAATATTTATATCATCAGAATTTTTGTCCTCTTAACTTCCAACACCCAGCTCTTAAGGCATGGGTACATGTGGTTCAAATGTGAACCATTCGTAGCCCTGCTACCAAAGCAGATATAAACATAAACCCAGAAAAGTATGCTTCTACAGTGACGTTTCCTTGTTATCACTCCCCACCAATCTCCTCATCCCAGACTCAACCCTTTCTATCCTTCAAACTCACTCAGATCAAAATTTCCAAAGAACAATTGGAAGCATTCAGAATTCATATTCAACTCATTTTCAGAATTTAATATATTCCAGGCATTGTGCTAGGTTCAGGAGAATCAACAATGAATGAGACAGACCATCCTTGCCATCAGAGTTTATAGTCTAGTGGGGATATCACCTTATCCTGCCTCCGGAAAGGCGACTTAATCCCTTATAGGAGAATATGATGGGCAAACTGAGATGTGATGTATGAACAGGAGATGAAGGAGAGATTTGGGGCAGGGTGGCATGGAGCACGTGTACCAGGCAAGACTGTACCAGGCAAGCAGAGGAAACAGCAATTTCAAAGGCCTAGAGGAGAAAGACAGTGTGGATGTCACTTTCCAGGAAGTGAGGGCAGTTCAGGGTGTGCTGGGACTGTGGAATCGTCACAGAGCAACGATGAGATCTGAAGTAGGGTAGGTAGGAAAGGCTAGACCTGGCAAGGCCTTGTAGGCCATACTAAGCAAGTTGGACTTTTGGAACTTTATTCTGAGAGTGAGAGGGAGCCAATAAAATGTTTGATCAGCGATACAAACAATGGAGTTTAAACTCTTCTCTGCCCCCTAACAAACCCAATCCTGACCTTCCCTCTCCACTGCGGGCATCCAAGTCATAGCTGCCCACTCCCTGAAGCTTTTATGTTGCTCCAACCTGCATGTCTCTCTCCCTCTCAGCCCCAGGGATCCCATCCTCCCTTATCTTTATATGCCTGTGTTCTGTCTCCCCAACTGAGTTCCCAGACGACAGGGACTTCTCAAGGCTCTCAAGGCAGTCCCACACCCAGCTCACCACTGACACAGACTGGGCCTCAATGAGACAAGAGGGTGATGAATACAACCCAGCACAACCCAGCTTGTGCTCACACTCCACACACCGATATTTACCCCGCTCCAAAACAACCCTTCCCTCCAAGGGGCAGTGCTGATGTGCGCAAGGCCAGTTGACCTGGGTTTCTGTCGCCTGTCTGCTGTCACCTCTCTCTCTTCTCAGTTTACCTAGCCTCTAATGTCTCCCCTAATGGGCTGGAGAAACTGATTCCCAAGTTTGTTCAAACTGCTAGAAAAATCTAATCTGGAGTGACAGAAAGCAGATCAGTGGTTACCTGGGGAGAATGGACTAGAACGAGGTGCAAGGAAACTTTTGGGGGTAGAGGAAGCGTCCTATATCTTGATTGTGGTGGTATATAAATCTGTCAAAACCTGTCAACATGTACAACTAAAATGGTCCATTTCATTGTATGTAAACCAGACCTCAGCAATGCTGAATTTAAAACAAACTGCATGTAAATTAAAAGTCGGTAGCCCCAAGCCCAGTACCTGAGCTTCAAAACACAGTTCAACCCCGACATAAAACTAGGCAAGGCCATACGGGAATAGCAGCTTCCCCATGGTTGCAGAGATCTAAGAACGACGGGTGCACCTGCTAAGGAAGGCCAGGTGAAAGAAGCAATGGAGCAAAGGCTAATAATACGGAGGAGGCCAGACCCAAATATGTAAAGTCACAAACAGCATGCACACAGATTTGGTCTCCAAACCTCAAAACACCTAGGCCTGAGATAGTGCTTATTTAAGAACAAGTAAGTAGAAACCCTGCCTCACAAAGCAAGAAACTGCATATTAGTCCCAAGATGATAATTCATAAACGGTTTGGAAAAGTGATTCTTGAAGGACTGAGTGGCTTCACCACAGAGAGCTCCTCGAGAAGCTGGGCCTTACCTCTCCTTCCAGGGTGAAGCTGTGTGGGTTAAGAGGGGTGACTCTTGGGTTTCCTGTGAGAAGGGATGACATCTGTCCAGGTGGCAACGAGGACAGTTTGGAGGGGCCAGTTTGGAGTGAGGAGTGTGTGAAAGGGGATGGGAAAGCGGTCTCTGCCCTCTTCTTCTTTGCCTGAACTCTCTCTCCTCACAAGTCTCCCAACACAGAAGATCTGAACCATACTCCCACACACAATCTGTTCTGTGTCTCTGGTACAGTTCGCCTGTACTCTCCTGTGAGTTCCCAAAGGCCAGTGTCTCCACCTAGCCCAGCACTGGGCACTCAGCAAAGGGCAGGAGAAATTACTTATTTGTGACAAGACTGTGAGGACGATGAGGAACATATTGGTAGGAGTGGGGATGGGGGTTTAAGGAGGATGGGCCCGTCAGGCTGGGTCTGTGGAGTGAGGGAATGGAATGGTGAGAGGAGGACAGGTGAAAGAGTGGTAGGAAACAGTGGGTCGGGGGCAGTGTGGGAGAGGAGGCTAGGATTAGTGGGAGAGAGCAGGACAGGGTCAGAGGTCACTGGGAACACAGGCCAGGAATCACAGGGGGACAGAAGTCAACAGGGAAAGGAAGATGAAGGGTCAGTAGCAGAGGTATGATCAGTGGTCACTGGCAGCGAAGGTCAGAGGTCGTCGGAATAGAGCAGGTCGAGGTGTGTGTTACCTGCCTACGAGGCGGTGGTTTGTGGGGCATCTTCGAAGAAGCAGGAAGCACCTCAACACTTGGAGCGCCTACAAAACGCTCCCCCGCCTGAGGACAAGAGGTTTGTCCGTCCCCTCAATCATGCACAGGAAATCCGGATTCTCTTTCACTTCAACTCCCAGTCTCAGGGGCTCTTTGGGGACACCCGACGTTGTGGGTCCCCGCGCCCTCGCAGAATGGAATCGGCTCCTCCCTGACGCGGTTACCCAGCAACTAACCTGCAGCCAAGGCGCAGGCGCCTCTGATGCCTCCTCCCTGCCCGAGGGGAAGGCGTGGCTGGGCGCGCGGGGAACCACCAGCTCCACTAAGCCCCGCCCCCTAAGGCCAGACGACCGGCTGCCGCGCCTTTCGGAACTCCCGCATGTGGGAGGGGCTAGTGAGCCCAGACACCGCCTCCTCATGAATAATGCAGGATCAGGCGGTGTCCCGGACCCGGAAGTGGAGTTGCAGAGTCACGGCAGTGGCTGAGCTGCTGACAGGAGGCGGCGGCGGAGGTGGAGGCGAGGCAAGACCTGCGGCTCTGCAGGGCCACGGTCGCTGTAGCGCTAGGCAAGCTGACGGAGCCACGCCGGCCTCAGCCCACCTGCAAACCTCCCGCCTCGTGCCCACCCTCCATCTGCCCGACTGGTCCGGGGCGGCCTAGTCTGCACCAACGACCCGGCTCCTGGGGCCGCCGCCCCGCGCGGTCCCGTCGGCGTCCCTGGCCGCGCCCGACCCCCGGCCCCCTAGCCCACCGGCACCATGATGGAGGAGATCGACCGGTTCCAGGTGCCCACCGCGCACTCGGAGATGCAGCCGCTGGTGAGGGGGCGGGCGGCGGGCGGCGGGCAGGCCAGGGCCGGGAGGGGACGCTGCCTGAGGGGGAGGGAGAGAGTCAAGCCTTGGGGACTGTGCGGAGGGGGCGCCTCGGATAGAGTAGAGAGCCGTGAAAACGCATCGCCGGGGGAGGGGGACTTGCAGGACTAGAAAACCGTGGGAGGATACGTGGGATGACAGCAAAGGGGCCTGTAAGGGCGGAGAGCACTGCCAGCGGAGGCAGGCCAAGGGAGTTACGGGGAGTGCCGTCGGATGGAACCGAGCGGGGGCACAATGGTGCACACCGTTAGTGGAGGGGAAAGCGGGGAAAGGAAGGGAACTGTCTTGGGGCACCGCCGGTGGTAGGCCCAGGGGGCTGGGATGAGAGGTAGGGAGGCATTTAGACCTAGAGGCCTGTGATGCTCAGAGCGGGGGAGGGGGCCAGGAGCAGGCTGTCTGAGGGACGGGAATAGGTTTGTAGAGGAGGAGAGGCCTCCCCTCCAGTTCTGGCTATGGATGGGAACGCAGGGCCTGGGCAGAGGACGAGTGGGGACAGGGGATCCATGCAGGACCCGGGAATTCCGTTCTTCTCCGGAAGAGAGTGCAGTCAATCTAGGCTGGGGGGTGCTGGAGCCGGGAAGGAAAGAGCTCGGTGGCGAGATGGAGAATCCGGAGCGCACATGAGAGCTGGGGAACCGGCAGGAGAGGGGGCGGGGCCGCACTGGAGCCGCCTGTGCCCACCGGTTCGGAAGAGCCTCCAGCATCCTAGGCCTACGTGCTTGGAGTCCTTGCTGGGCGCCGATCCTGCCTCCTGTCCGCGGTCCCGGAGTCAGGGAAGAATGATGTCATCGCTGCCGGCGCGGAGGGGATGGAAGGGGGAGGGCGATGCACGGAGGCCGGCCTAGGGGAGACCATACCCATTGGCCACCGTCCCGGGGCGTCTACCTGACTGGCTTGCACATCCGCTGGGCGAGAGACGCCGAGGCCTGGCGGCGGCGTCTTTCCAACTGGGAGAAGGAAAGGGAGAAGGGAGGGAGTGCCCGGCTCTGTTCGCTTTGCTTTTCCTTCTCCTTTCCCCCTTGGAGCCCAGATGGGAGCTGGAAGGAGGCAAGGCAGGCCAGGAACCTGAAGGTGTGGATGCCCTATTCTATGAGCTCAGCTAGAGCTGAGCAGAGCTCTCCAGGTCTTGAAGCTCTGGGGTTCCCTAACCCTCTTCCCTGTGTTAAGCGGAGGTGAGGAACAGGTTCTACCCTTGGGACCCCCGCCCCTGGCTGACAGATGTGCTTTGTGGCTTTCTGAGCAAGTAATCTCTCCATTACAGCAGCCAAGACAGACCTTGGCAGGGACCCATGACCAACTCTAAGCCACACCTTTTGGGGGATGGTAGAGAGAATCATCAGAGGCCACCTAGCTGGAGATGTGTCTTTTTTCCCCTTTTGTGACTACTTAGTTCTAGAAGCCCAAACAGAGAAGCTTTACAGAAGTGTAATATTAAACTGGGGAGAGAGATGCTGCTGGACTTTTTTCCTAGCCTGATGCCATCATTGGGTTATTTGAGGGCCAGAAAATCCTGGTTGAGAAGTCTGTCCCATGAACTTGAAGAACTTTGGGCTGGGCTAAGAGAACACTCCTTTCTGAATTATCTTTCCAGCCAACCTGGCTTGTCAAACTAGATTGCCCTTCCAGTTGTACGTATCTAATCAAGAATCAAAAGGGAGGGCAGATGAAGGAGAAGGTCCAAGTGAATGAGAAGAAAGCAATGAGTTGGTTCTTGCCTCCCATCTGGGGTTCCTAAGGAGAGAGGCAATAGCTGTCCATGGAGAGGGGAGAAGGAAGGGGTCACCAGGTTCTCTCAGCTGTCCCTGATGCCTCTGTTTTTGCCTGAAGTTTTCAACGATGGTTTGAGTGAGTAGTGTCCTCAGAAGACTCCTGGGCTGCTTCTGATCTGTGTGGCTCTGAAGTAGAAGTGCTTACGGCAAGGAGGCACTTATCAGAAAAGCTGTGACCGCCTTCAGACCCTTTTCTTGAAGGCTAAAGGAGCCCTTCTCTGCAAGACGATACTTTGTTGAGGTTGAATGAGAGCCTTATGGAAGTAGCAATACAGTCATCTGCCATTTGGGGGTCATAGCCATTGCCCTGCAGATCTCTGCCTCTCCACCACTGTTCCCAGGTCAAAGTCTAGAGGATCCCCAGAGCTCCTTAAATGCTCTTTGTATTATTGAGACCAGCAGAATCTTGTGTGGAGTTTCCCCAAGAGTCTTCATTTCGGGGCATAAGGAATCAAGGTGGCATACTGCAGAAGAGAAGGGCAAAGTGGCCCTTTAGGGGTGTTTGGGTAGACCTTAAAAACCAGGGTCTTGGGGCTTCCCTGGTGGCGCAGTGGTTGAGAGTCCACCTGCCAATGCAGAGGACACGGGTTCGTGCCCCGGTCCGGGAAGATCCCACATGCCGCGGAGCAGCTGGGCCCGTGAGCCATGGCCGCTGAGCCTGCGCATCCGGAGCCTGTGCTCTGCAACAGGAGAGGCCACAACAGTGAGAGGCCCGGGTACCGTAAAAACAAAAAACAAAAAACAAAAAACAAAAAACCAGGGTCTCAGACTCAGCTGTGACCTATTTCGTTTTTTGCCATTATTTATTAAGACCTCTAGGAAATCTCTCTTCTCTGGACTCAGTTTCCCAGTTATGAAATGAAGACAAACTATTTCTTTAAAGATTAAACAATAGCTCCTCACTCTTCCAAAGAATATCATAGTGACCTGATATCATTGATTCAGCAAATTCATTCACCAAATATTTATTGAGCATCAGCTCTGTTCCAGGTACTGTACTAGGTATTGGGGACACAGTGGTTAGCAACATAGGGACAGACATAGCCCTGCCTCCTGGAGCTCACAGTTTAGCAGAAGTTATTGTTCTTGCTCACCCTCTCAGTGTGAGTCCCTCTGAGGGCAGAGGCGGGGCTGTCTCCTTAAGCCCTAAGGGAAACAAGGCAATGCTTGTGTTGGTATCATTGCCCCTTTCTGGACCAAGCTGTACCGATAGTGGCCTGTCACATGGGCTTGATCATCAAATAACACTCTCCCACCCATAGTGGTTGGAAGAATCCAGAGGCCATTCCTTACTTGGAGAGATGAACTCTAGGTGGAAAACATCTTTTTTTAAATTTACTTGAAAGAGAAACTTGCACTTGAAAAGGAGGCCTAGGGGAGCGGCAGAAGCTAGGAGAGAAGGCACAGCCCGCAGATCTGGGTGTTTCCAAGGTGCTAATTTAAGCATAGTTCTCAGCTAGTGGGAGGAAGAGGAAGAGATCCCTGCTCTGTTGTTGCTGCTGCTGTTGCCACAGCTGCACGGAGCCTCCTGTCTGGGGTGGAGTTTGCCTGAAGGGAGTTGCCTCCCTACTTTCCTTATCACACCAATTATTTAATTGGCCTGGCTGCATCGCAGCAGCTGAACCAGGCCTGGGCCTATCCCTGAGAGCTCCCCAAGGTCTCTTTCTGTCTCCTTATGAAAGGAATGAGAGCTCCTCTGGGAGACCTAGTCCCTGGGTTCCACTCCTGCTGTGTCTATCTCCTACAATCCTGAGTGTTTCTGAGCACAGATTTTTGCAAAGACAGGGATAGGCGCACCTTGTATGTCAGTTCTATGGCCAAGCCACACACCTTACTGATCTAGGGAAGCTCCCAGCTGTCCAAGGCTCTCTGTTGAGCAATTGTGTTGAATTTGGGCTATTGTTTGTATGAGCAGCAGGGATAGGCTCTCTGGCCCTGCTGTCTGTCTGCTGGGCTGGTTGGTACAGCCTCACAGTCTATGTCTTCTCTTTGGCTGTAACGGAGAGGAAGAGATTTGGTGGGGGAAAAAAAAAGCATATGGCACCAGACAGGGTCTCTATGCTCTTGAGAGAAATACTAGTCTGGCCTCACTGAAACCCAGGTTATCTGTTAACTCAGTTGTATAGTTCACGAGCATATGCTCAGTTCCAGGTACTTTACAGGTAAAGATACGTGAGATCTCTCCAGGGGGTGGCCAGGAGAAAGATGGGCTCAAATGGCTACAGGAAGGTTTTAGATACATGTTAGGGAAGAGTGGTGATCACTGTAGGGCATTCCTAGGAAAGAGTGTCACCTTGCTTGGGAGAAGATGAGGAAAGCTGAGGTTCTGACTCTTTGACCACGTAAGCTTGGAAAGGAATTTCAGACTCCTCCTGACTCCTTGCACTCAGGGATGGAGATGGTCAGGACATTAATTTAGTGAGTGGGTCATAGCAGCTCCTGAAAGTGGCAGAGGGAACATTGTAAAGCTAGCAAGAAGCCACTATGGAAAATTGACCTACATGTATTCTGTGGTCTGGGAGCCTTAAGTCATCTCCTTGTAGTAAAATGACTCTTCAGTTTAAGGGTGGATTCTCCTAATGGTCCATGTAACTCATGACCCAGTAGCATTTCTCAGGTTCTAGGAAGAGGCACACCATTCTCTCTCTTCCTATATTGCAAAGTGAGGATCAGGTTTGCTCAGGCCTCCAGCTCCTCCCTTAGTGCTCATCTCCTCAGTCAACAAACACTAAGAACCTACTTTCTGCTAACTGTTGTGCTGAGCTCGATACCACAGCCTCTTGCTCCAGGGATGGATATACACAGTCAAGACAGGGTGACGAGCACTGTAAGAAATAAGAACCAGGTCCAGCAGCGCCGAAGAAAAACAGTAAGGCCTTTCATCAAGTAGTCAGGGAAGGCTTCACAGAGGAGACATTGCTGAACTGGCTCTTAGAAGAGGACTAGAAACTTGGCAGACCAATAAGAGGAGGTGAGGACAAGAGTTCCAGGCAAAGGGCATAGAGGCAGAATCGAAAGGGTGCATTTGAATGAATAAAGTGTTATAGTTAAGGAAATAACATGATCAAATTTGAGTTTAGGACTATCATTCCAAGAGTGGTTGAGAGATTGGAAAAGGTGAGATTGGAGGTTGGAAAACTAATATGAAGGTGGGTATAATAATAATCTAGGCAAGAGATGACAAAGGCCTACACTAAAGCAGAAAGAGAGAGGGGACATATGTACAGAGACTAATAAAGTGGAATAGGCAGGATGTGGTACCTGTTTGGAGGTGGGGTGGAGAGGTAGGGAGTCCAGAATGACTCCCAGGTTTCTGGCATGTATGTCTGGATGGCAAGAGGTACCATCACCACCCCAGGAAATTTGAGGGGGTCTGTATACCTCTTGGCTTCAGGGACTGCTTATATGGGAGAAGGCTGCTGTTTTCCTTTGCTCTGCTTCTGAAGCCGCAGTCTTGGGGTTATTGAAAAACCGAAGAGCAGAGTGAAACTAGCCCCACAGCCTCAAAAGGATGCTAAGTGTGCTCATCTGCCAGTGAATACTTTTCCTCTGTAACCTGCTTTGATGAATGCAAGTGAATTGGTGGCAGTGAGGAGCCATGGTAGGTTGTCCCCCCACACCCCGCCCCCCGCCCCGCAGCACTTTGATAAAGGAAAAATAACATCCTTTGTTGGCTGAGAGAGTGTTTCTGTTGCAGTTTCTGGCCTTGCTTTTACCATCATTCTGGTCAAACCTATGGTTTTCTGGCTGATTGGTTGAGCTGGGCCCTTTCACTGATTTCTTCTAGAATGGATATATGAGTTACTGCTTTACTTGCAAGAGTCAGAATGGAAAAGGACATGTACCTCCCTTCTCTGAGACCAGCCTGGAAAGCTGCACTTGGTGTAGAAACAGCACCCAGGGTGCTATCTTCCAGGCAAGGTGTGCCAAGGGAGCAGGCTTCTGGGTTGAGATCGCTCAGGGGTGACTTGGCTTCTCAGACGCCCCAAGTGTAGCCGCTGCAGGGAGGCACATGGTACCAGGAGGCTACCTGACTCCATGTCAGCTGGGAGTCAAGCTGAGTCATTTCCAGCCCCCAACTGCCTGCTGCCCTTGACTGACTATAGCTCAGAGTGAACAGAGATGGGAAACAGAGCCTTTCTCACTTGAACCTGATTAGCTTCAGGGACCCTCCACCCTCCTTGTGAGGGCAGATGGAGCCTTGTGTCTGGAAAGGGGACATGGGAGACCCAGCTTCCTGGCTTAGCCGCTTCATGCTTTCCAGCAGACCCTGGGAGAACTGGTGCAGGGAGCCCCAGAGGAGGCAGGAAGCGGAGAATCAGGCTCAGGGCAGCTACCCAGAGGTGCTGGTTGAAGGAAACAAGAGGTGTGGCTCAGCAGGCTCGCAAGTCATTGTTCTCTTAGGAGACTCTGGTGGGAATCTGGCCGTCTGGGCGGAGAAAGGAAGGCAGGAAGCGGGCAGAGCTGGAGCCAGCTGTGGATCTGGCTCTGCTCTGGAGTTCAGAAATTGGCACATGACCCATCAGCCTCGCTGCGGGGCAGCCGAGTGAACTCCTGGGCTCTAGGGAGTGAAGAGGTTGTCTAGGAAGAAGGCCCAGAGGGTCTGGGCTGGGGAACAGGTAGATGGGGGCTAGTAGGAGATCCCTCTGGATTTTACATTCTTAGGAGCCAGTTCAAGCAAATATGAACTTGAATTTGTTGTTGTTATTCAGAGATGTCAAACTGAGGATCAGATGGTTGTGTTTCTTGAGGGTGAATTTTAAGTTTCTGTGATGATGATGATGTATGTGAGTGTGTACACAAGTAAGAGGGGACTAATGGCCATAAAGAATATTCTCTGAATGACCATTCTAGCCCTGGGAAGTATTAAGTATGACAAGAAGCCACACCCAGGCAGAAATGAGCCCAGCTACTGTGGTTCTTGTCCTGGTTTTGCCTGTTTTCATCACCAGACTCTTGGCTGTCATAACCAAAGTCCACCCCATCTATCTATTTATAACAATACCTGAAGGGGTACTTTAACTAAGTTTTAGTGAATTAACTGCACCCAAACTATGGAGTGAGAACCATATATATTTTACTATGTAGTTAACTTAAACATAATTATGTACAAGCTATAAATGATTTATAGTTCCCATATTAATTCCCAATTTTATCCTTATAAAGGAATTAGTGAAGCTCTCAATCAAGCATGGTTCAGACCAGCATTTCCTATAGTATATTCTTAGGAATATTCATCCTTTGAGATACTTTATGGGGGGAAAAAAGTACCTATAGACAAATTCCTTTGGGAAACCCTATAACTCCATCCTATCACAATGTTTACTAGCATTTTAAAGACTGAGAAGCCCTGCAATAAAGAAATCTTTCCAGCTTTGTTTAATCCAGTGTTTCTCAAACTTACAGAACTATGGAACCTTTTTTCATGTTACATCTATTAACGTCTTACAGAACCATTGTGTTTCATGCAATACTCTTTGGGAAACCCTGACTTAGAAATTAGTCTCTCTTCTGATCAGGTCTAGATTTCTATTCTTCCCAGCTCTTTTGAGCCTATTTTATAACCCACGCCATTTTGCCCTATGCTAGTTTCTAATGGGATGTTGCTGCTTTGTGTCAGGGTCTGAACTTGTTGCCATCAGTAGGAAGTTCTTAGTGAACTTTGGCAGGTGCAGAAGCAAATATTTTTGCTTCTGACCAAACGAGGTCAGGTGCTTCGTTTTTCTCAAGACAATGCTAAGGGGGGTTTACTTCCCAAGTCCCTCTACTAAACACTGCTTTGGTGAAATCAGCATTTTCACCATTAACTTTTCTTTTTTTTTTTTTGACAGCTTCATTGAGATGTAATTCATATACTGTACACTTTACCCATTTCGTATTTTACTTTTAATCCTGGTATGGCTGCTTCATGCCTCAGTTCTATTCACCCCTTATGCCAATGCCCATTGATCAGTAATGGCTGCCTGGAGCACATGTTAAGGTAGATCCTGAGGCTGAGTCCTGGTTCAATGAGAAACAATGACATGATTGAGTTTCCATGTCTGCCATAGTCTTCAGTGGGGGAAACATCAGTTCTAGGCTTCTGCTTGCCATCCTTGCAGCCCTGAATCATCAGAGTTATCCTAGGCAAAGAACACAGGAAAAGAAGTCTCTTGGAGATGTTAGCCAGCTTAGCAATCTGTTTCACTGGGGTTTGGAGTCTTAGGATATGGTTCTTTAAGAAATGAATGGAGAAAACTGAACTTTCCTCCCCTGATTTTCAGCGTGGGTTTTTGAAGTATTGACTTGATATAAAGTAAATAATCCTTTGGAAACAGGCCATGTAAGAGGGAAGAACCTTGACTCTGCTGAGCAGATAAGAGGGGAAAAGAGGCAGATTCATAAAGAGATCTCATAAATATCTCATAAGGTGTTGGCCATGCTTAAGATGAAACTATAAGCCCTTGGCTAAAGGAGCAAGAAGAAGGAGTAGGCTACAAGAGGAGATCCTTAAGCCAGCAGTTCCTGGCGAGGAAAAGGCCCTACCGTGGGCTATACAGCCTTAGCACTCTTTTTCCCAGGCTAAACGCTTTGCTTTTTCCTTCCACCATTTTCCTGGAGTCTGGTTTCCAAACCCCTAGTCATCCTGGCTGCTCTAGTGGGTACTTTTGAGTTTCTCACCCCTGGAAGTAGACACAGCCCTCTCCATGTGATCTGACCAGTACAGATTACGGTGGGGCTGCCACTATCCAAAATATTGATATTGTACATCCATTATCATCAGTCGAGGTTTCATGATCATATTTAGTAGCTGTACATATTGTTTTATGGAACTCAGGACACATATGAAATAGGATAGCCCTTTGCCTTAGCAATGTAGAATCAAAGCAAGAACCTGGAGTGACATCTTGGTCTAGGCTGGCTGCTAATACAGGTAAGAGTCCACTGGGGCTAGTGAGGTGATGGTTTCATATTTAGTGGAAACTCTACCACATGTGTGTAATGTGACTCTTATTTTCAGAGATGTAGCTGGCTGAATTCAGCAATGTGGAATTTAAATAGGAATCAGGCTAAGGCTGTGTGAGTGGGTAGACTACGGCAGACCTTCAAAGAGAGCTAGTGCTTATGTGGACAGATGCTTAATGGAAGTCTACTATGTGATACAGACACCAGACAATGTGCTATTAGGCTACATTAATAGAAATTTGGATTTCAGGTCCTAGGAGGTGATAGTCCTACTCTGCACTGGTCAGTGCCATCTAAAGTCCTGCATTTTGTGCTGATGTCATTATTCAAAAGATGGAAGGACTAGAATGATGAAAGAGTCAAAACCATGTCCTGTGAGAATAGTTGGAAAAACGGAGGCTGTTCAGCCTGCAAAAACAAAACAAAACAAAATAAAAACAACAACAGTCTTAGAAAAAACATTTTAAGGTTTTCAAATGCCTAAAGGACTGGAGCTAAGAAAGGAAAGATGGTTAGACTTCATATTATCTGTGGCTTCACAGGGAGGAACCAGGGCAGTTAGGTGGGAGTGTGGACATGCTTCTATCTTTGGACTCCATTGCCTCTCGTTTCCTGTGGTAGCAGTTCCTAAACTGGGCCAAAGGCCAGGCACCTAGAAGACCCATTGCTCTTTGCAAAATGCCACAGTCTTTGTAAAGCAGGAGCTAGGAACAACATTCTAGCAATAAACATGGCTCTGTTAAGTATGTGCAATATAAACATGCCCCAAAAAATTCATTGTGGGGGCTTCCCTGGTGGCGCAGTGGTTGAGAGTCCGCCTGCTGATGCAGGGGACACGGGTTCGTGCCCCGGTCCAGGAAGATCCCACATGCTGCGGAGCAGCTGGGCCCGTGAGCCATGGCCACTGAGCCTGTGCATCCGGAGGCTGTGCTCCGCAACGGGAGAGGCCACAACAGTGAGAGGCCCGCGTACCGGAAAAAAAAAAAAAATTCATTGTGGAACTTAGTATGAGCAATACTTTGCTAGTTTTCTGTTAGTATGTGTTTGCTAATCTTTCCTATTTTTCAAGGCCAATCACAAAAATGCCCCATTCTTCATGCATCCTTTCTTTTCCTTCACTAAGGTGTGAACTCTCCATTCTACCTGTCCTGTGACCTTAATACATTGTCTCTGTGTGAAGTTTATGGATGCAGTTGTCTTATCCTTATCTTAAATTTCTTTCCAAGGTAGACGCAAAGATGTTTCCAATACCTGAATTCCACCTTGTGCAATAGATTGGGAAAATAATTTTTGCTTATTTTACAGATATGCAAGCAGAATTCCACAAAGATAAATAGGCTTGGCCATTGTCCAGCTGGAGGTTGGCATGGCCTAGACTAAAACCCAGGTATCCTGATTCCCAAGCCCATGATATTTCCCTCACAATCTGGGACTTAATTTCAGTTCTTCTGCATCAACTTAAATTTCTCCACTGGCTTTTGAGCCATCTACACTAGGTGTTTGCCCTTCCAGGTGGCCATACGTTCTACCATTCATGCCAACTTTCTTCCTGGTAGGTCCAGCCAGGCCCTTCACCTCTTCTCACCTATTGGCATCTTGAGGCCTCCTCTTAACTATTCTCTCCCCTCTTCTTCTCTGCCTATTCCACTCCTACCCATTCTTCAAAGGTCCATATAAACTCCCCTTCTCCAGGAAGCCTTCTCTGACTATCCTAGTGAGTTCTCAACCAAGCCCAAAAGCCTCTATAACCTGTGGCATATAACTTGATACATATGATATCCTGATTTGGAGTGTCCACTTTGATGTGTTGTGTTGTAAGTCTCATCACCCCAACTCCTCTTTTAACTCCTTGGCAGATAGCTTCTGCTCCCAAAGCTCACAGTCTGACAAAGAAGAAACTTGCTCTCATGAAACAGAACTACAGAAGACTACAGCTGCATCCTTTAAAAATGAGAAAAAGGGGGGGGGGAGGTGATTCAAAGGAGGGGAGCAGAAGAGACCCATAGGGGGATGACTGGGCGGGAGTTCGTTAGCAGAGCAGAAGGTACATGTGGGGAATTGTGGGAGAGTCAGGGGGATACATGGATTGGGGCACTCATTTATTACTCAAAAAATATCTTTTGAGCATCTGATATATGCAAGACATTATACCAGACACAAGGAATAATATGATAAATAAAGCAAACATGGTCCCTGCCTTTATGAACTGGCAATCCAGTGGGAAAGAAAGATACTAAACAAATAGAGCACACAAACAAAATTACAATGACAAACTATGACAAGTGACAGAAAAGACATGAGAGAGAATAATAAAGCCTCCCATCTTAGATTGGGGATGTCAGGCAAGGCTCCTATGAGAAAGTGATGTTTGAGCTCAGACCACAGGGTGAGAAAGGACTTGAGTGCTCTGACAAGGAGGGACTTGCTCCTTGCTCCCAGAAGTGGGGTGGGGGCTCCCAGCTGAGTTTGCAGTCTGAGTCCCTTACAAACTGGCCTTTCTCCATCCTCTCCCTTTGCACCATGAGGTCAGCTTTCAGGAGAGAAAGACACAGGAGAACATGGGAGAGCCAATCCAGCCGCTCTCCTGTTGGTAGCACAGTCGATGATTGTGCTGCCCACTTTGTTGTGAGGCTGGAAAAGCTGTTAATAGAGTTGTGATGTGTAATATTTAGTGAGCAAAACACTTAGCTCTGCTGATGAAGAACTCCTATCTGGATCTTCCACCACTGGATGACTTGCACACATCCTCCTGGAGATGAAAAAATATATATATCTGGAGCTTAGAGGGAGGCAAGAGTGCCACCCTGGATGTCCTGTTCTTTGTGTGGCAGGCATGGGGTTCACGTTCTCCTTACCACAAAAACCAAATGCTACAAGCTGTTCTGTCCAGGAGCAGGCCTACTTCTGGTGGGAAAGCCAGCAGTCACATTGGCATGTAAATTGTAGCAGCTGGTGAGAGGGGCCTCCATTGGGCCTCCTGCAAATCCCAGAGGGGTTCCCTGAGGGTTTCAGCTTCCAGAAAGTCCTCTTTGCTCTCAGCGGGCCTGCTGCTTCCAGCCCTGGCTCAGAGATCATAAGCTTAGAGAAAGGCCAAGTGGTGATAATGATGTAGGGAGGTGGTGGTGGCTAGTAAGTAGTTTGGGGAAGAGGAGGGAAAATTACATGGAGTCAAGGAGGGAGACCAAATTGGGGGATGGTAGAAAACATTGGCACCAAATGGAACCAGTCAGCCCCCAGGGTTTGCTCATCTATCAGCCTGCTTATCAACTTCCTGATGGAACTTCATGTTTCAGATCCTTGTTCGCCAGGGGCTGAGCTACAGCAGCCAGGTAGTCTTAGGGAACTCTCATGAGGGGAATTGGTCTGAGTATCCTTGAGGCGGGTACAGAGATCAGGGAGAGCTAGTGAAGGACATGGGTCCCCGGGCAGGAGCTATGCGCAGCCTTGGTAGGAAGTCAGCTGGGTACATTCTAGCTGTAGCCCTTTTGTTATGACCTTTGGCCAGGCTCCTAATCTTTCAGACTGTTTATTTTATTTATTTATTTTATAAATAAAGAAGATCATGTACATGAAAATGAACTGCAAATTACTGTATCATTTCTGATCTAAAAATTGACAGTGATTAAGGGGTTGGTGATTTCCGTTTTTTGCATGTGATTCCCAAGGAGCTCTTACAGGAGAGGGTGAGAAGATGGTTTATTCTACTTATCACCAAATGAGAAGAGTCCTTGGCCTCCTTGACAGGGCCCTGATCAGGCCGGGCTAGAGATGGAAGTGCTCTGTGCTCCCATTGATTCCCAGAGGGGGTTCCATTGAGTGGGCCTGGGCTGGAGGAGGCCCTGCCCATCCCAGCCACGGCTATTGCAGAGTCCTGTTGGCGGGGTAGACCTTCCTGGAGAACCCCACTACTGAGGCTAGTGGAGGATGTCCTGCTGCTGTTTCCGCTCTCAAAGGCCAACTCTCAGGGCTCAAGAAACATTTGAACAAGTCCACGTTGCAACTACTCTTCCCACAGGTCTGTGGGCTAGAGAAGGAGGCAGTTTCCTGTCTGCAGACCTTCTTCAAAATTTTAAAACATTTTGTCATGGAAAATTTCAAACACATATAGAGAAAAAAGTAAAGTGAACCACTCAACTTATATAACTATCAACCTAGGGCTAATCTTATTTCACCTGTACCCATCCACTGGATTACTCTGAATAATTATTTCATCTATAGTCCTCTATCTCCCGTATTTCTGCAAAGTGGTAATTAAATCTCAAGGTCTGATCAGATTTTTTTTTTTTTTTTTTTTGCGGTACGCGGGCCTCTCACTGTTGTGGCCTCTCCCGTTGCGGAGCACAGGCTCCGGACGTGCAGGCCCAGCGGCCATGGCTCACAGGCCCAGCAGCTCTGCAGCATGTGGGATCTTGCCGGACCGGGGCACGAACCTGTGTCCCCTGCATCGGCAGGCGGACTCTCAACCACTGCGCCACCAGTGAAGCCCCTGATCAGATTTTGATTCAACATTTTTGTGAAGGATCCTTCCAAGGTGGTGCTTTGTATTTCCTATTGCATCATGTCAGGAGGCACAGGACACATGGTTGTCCCACTTTTTGTGTTGTTCAGATTGATTAGTTGTGTAGTTAGCCTGATCCCTCCATCAGCCTTTCACATAATGCTTTTAGCAGCCATTGATGGCTATCGCCTCAGTCCATTCTTTCTTTTTTTCTAAATTTATTTTTATTCAAGTATAGTTAATTTTATAATGTTTTAATTTCTGCTGTACAGCAAAGTGATTCAGATATATATATACTTTTTCAAATTCTTTTCCATTATGGTTTACTGCACGATATTGAATATAGTTCCTTGTGCTATACAGTAGGACCTTGTTGTTTATCCATTCTATATAAAATAGTTTGCATCTGCTAATCCCAAACTCCTAATCCATCCCTCCCCCACCTCTCCTCCCCTTTGGCAACCACAAGTCTGTTCTCTGTCTGTGACTCAGTCCATTATTTCATCAGGAGTTTCCTTCAAATTTGGACAAGAGAGAACCCCTGTCAATTCTCTGCCTTTGTCCCCAGAGATATTACAGATATCACTAGCCCTTTCTTTCTTTCTTTTTTTTTTTTTTGCGGTATGCGGGCCTCTCACTGTTGTGGCCTCTCCCGTTGCGGAGCACAGGCTCTGGACACAGGCTCAGCGGCCATGGCTCACGGGCCCAGCCACTCTGCGGCATATGGGACGAACCCGTGTCCCCTGCATTGGCAGGTGGACTCTCAACCACTGTGCCACCAGGGAAGCCCAGCCCTTTCCTTTTTAGGTACACTTTTTCTACCACTGCCCTTACCCTATTCCATCATTTCCTTCCTTATCAACCCAAGATGGCCCTAGGATGTCTTTAGACCACATGTACCCAACCCGCTTCAGAGTGGACCTGGGTTCTGAGGGGAGGGTCCTTACTTGGAGTGTGTTCTCACTGAGGCAGCACTGTCTTTCCTCATGAAGCTCCTAGGTCTGAGCTCTGTGAATCCTGTGAGGGCCACACTTGGCCATGCTGGAGAGTAGACGCAGTTCCAGTCTCTTCCTCCCCTGGGAGATTGTTCAGCAGGAGCTGGGTTGATTTTACCTTCCCAGGGATTTCTGAGCAGCCTTCTTCTATGCTGAGGAGGGTCTTTCTCACTTGTTTCCTGAACTTCCTGCCCCAGCCTGGGCCCTGGCAGGCACCCAAGCCTGGTTTCCTGTTTAGCCCGACTGTGGGCCGGGAGAGGCAGGAGGAGGGGTTGGATGGGCAGCTCCAGCACTCTTAGGCCCTTTCTCTTTCCAACCAAGTTCAAAAACTTCTGAGGGCTAGAACATGACCACCACCTTCTGGGACTTCTAGCATTCCTGTGCTGCCCAGTGTCTTCACTCCCAGTGTCTCTCCTCACACAGGAGAGACTGGAAAGACTTTGCACTTCTAAGTGTGTATATGCCCCAAGCAAACACTGCAAGCCCCACGGGTACAGTGAGCCCGCTAACCAGAAAGGCACACAGAACTTGAGAGCTGCTTCCTGCCAACCTGAACCCACCCCTGGGCCCTGCCCCCGCCCCCAGGAGTGCTGCACCGACACCACCCAGCCTAATAGCTATTAGTGCCTTAGTCATTTTGTCCAATGCAAAGGAGCATCTGATAGTGCAGGGAAGCTGAGAATTGGAAGCTGGCTACGCAGCAGCCAGAAAACATTAGCTTTGTAGTGACAGCCCATTTACCCAGTATAGAATTTCTGATGAGTCTCACAGCCCTGGTTGCCCCATTCACATTCTTCCTGTCTAGTTCTTCCTTGGGCAGTGAGGATCTAGAGGGACTCATTCTGTCTTGGGAAGAGACCTGCTGCAGAGTCCTTCTTTGCTCCTTTCTCCCGGATGGCTGCAGCAGGAATTGTGTAAAGCCCTATCCTTTTCATCCCCATGAAAGGAAATATCACAGGAAAGCATTGCCAGGTAGCAAGGATGTCCAATACAGCACGTTACATCTTAACAACTTCCCCCTTGTTCTTACTATGAAGACTCAAATCTTTAACATGGCCTACAAGGCCTTGTGTGGTCTGGCTCCTGCCTTCCTCTCCAGCTGATCTCATACCCCATGACCGCACCCAACCTCACTGGCTTTTCCTCCTGCCTGAAATGCCTTTCCTGCACCTTCTGCCTTTTTTTTTGGTTACTCTTACACATCCTTCAGATCTTAGCTCAGCTATAATTTCATCACAGAGGGCTTCTCTTGACCTCTAGACTTGGTCAATGGCCTTCTCCTTATTTCACTTTTTACACTTATAACTTTACATTTGTTTGTATGATTATTCTGTTCACATGGGTCCTTATGAAGACCAAGTTTCATGAAGGCAGAGATCATATCTATTTTTATTTCCCTTTATATCTCCTGTGCCTCACAGTTTTCCTTAACATATAGTAAACATTCACTAGATATCTGTTGAATGAAAGGCTGAATGAACAAATGAATGAATAAATAAATGGAGTCAATCTTCTCTCTTTTATTTGGTAACGCCATGTCATATCTGACTATCATATTCAATCATATACACCCTACAGATTGGTGTCCTGCTTTTTATGAGGACTGTGTGTCTGCTACCAGACAGACACTTAATTTCATCCTTTCAACAGTATGAAGAAGGAATACCCTTAATCTTCAGAGAAGGCAAGTGAAACCCAAAGTCACACAGTTAATTCATGGCAAAGCCGTGTTTCAAGCCCAGGTGTGTGGAGTCAAAGCCCATGCTCTTAACCATAACACTACACTGCCCCCTTTTGGCAGTTTGGAGAGTTGTCACTGAGCACCTTCTGTCACTGGGACCTGGTTAATTTCAAGCCTAAACCCATACTTTTGGAACTTAAAGCCCCAAGAAGCCATAATCCAGTTCCAACCCTCCTGCTTTTGGGCCAGACTGTGGAAGGACATAGGGATGGGAATTTAAGCTGGTCTTCCCAGTGTCCTGGGGTACAGGTGTCTTAAGGTCTGTCTCCTATCTGTTTTCCATGTGCTCTTTGTAGCCTCCAGGGCTTAATGCAGTGTCCTGTTTTGGAGAGCTGAAGGGCAGCTGTTGAAATGGCCTGATTGGCCACGTCCTGGGAAGTAAAGCATGGCCTGATTAAGATCCTAGGAAAGGTCACTGAGAGGCGGAGAGCTTGTCTCTTTGTGATTTAGTCACTAAAGATAGAGCTCTGGAAATTGGCTTCAAAGCTTTCCTGGGAAATTCAGACTCAGTAAGGGGGCAATACCTCTTGCTGCTGATGAGAAAATCTCAAGTTAGTTAGTATCCCAAGCTCCCTTTGGTGGCCAAGGAAATTGGGACTGATGAATACTTTAGACTAGATGGAAACCAAGTAAATGAGGAGAGAACAACATAAAACAAAAAAGAGCTACCATTTGCTATAGGTGTCAGGCATTCTGCAAAGTGTTTTATATAGGGCTGGCCAAAAAGTTTGTTTGGGTTTTTCCATGACATCTTACTTATGAAAAACCCAAATGAACCAACCCAATACATACATTATTTCATTTAATTCTAACACTGGCCTGGAAAGTAAAGGGATATTAAGAAAGGTAACTTGCCAAAGCTCATACAGCCAGCTGGCCTTACAACCATATAATCCAGGTCTTCTGACTTCAAAACCTGAGTATCTCCTATACCCCTTTGGTGAAAATGTACATTATCACAGCCTCTCTGGAAAGAAAACTGGCAACATAATGTGTGCATGCCCACTGACCCCCTCAGCAGTTCTACTTCTAGGAATGTATTAAACTGAAGAAATAGACAAGTGTATAAAGACTCCCCCCCTCCAAGTTACTATAATAGTTACAAATAAATATATATAATATTATAACATTATAGTAGTTATAATAGCTGCAACATTATAATAGTGAGGGGGGGAAAGAAAAGAAAGCAAACAACATAAATCTCCATCAGTGGGGGCTGATTAAATAAATCATGGTACATCTACCCCACAGCATACATGCAGGCCAGCCTTGTGAAAGAGGAGGTAAGATCTAACATGGATTGGCATGAAAAGATGTTCAAGATATATATTTTTATTTTGGTAAAATGCATATAACATAAAAGTTAACATTTTCACATACATTTGGAATATGGATGATCTGATTCATCTATGTTTAAATTTATAAATACAATTATACATTTTAAAAGTCTAAAAATATACAATAAACTGGTAACAGTTCTGACTTAACAGGAGAACTTTCACATTCTTCTATGTATTTGAATTTGTTATAACAAACCAACGTTATTTTTTCTCTAATCATTTTTTCCCCATCTTAGGAAACAAATGGTGAAAAATCATTTTCTTTCTACTGTATCATGCCTACCCAGGAGATTAGCTCTTGCCTCATAATTCCCACATTCTCCAATCAGGTATGCATACCAACAAATTGGTGAGATAAATTGGCTATGGAAATGCTGCCAGATACCTATATGCCACTTGTCTGGCCAATCTTGTCCCTGCTGGGCACCTCCATCTTTCACTTCCGTACTTGACTCATTTCTTTTCACTTCCTTCTCAAGTTCTGCAGAACCCTCAGGATTTGGGAGGCTGGGCATTTCTTTGGGAAGAGAAAGCCATCCACATTGATCAGATACATTCCTGTCTCTTATCTCCTGTTTAGATATGTGCAGTCTCACCTTCACCATAAAAGAGAAGCATGGGGACAAAATTACTCTCACATCCCCCAAGATAAAGACATGATCACTGATGTGTCAACTTTCTGAGTGGTTCTCTTTGGCTTCTGGCCTTCCTCCCATTAGTGTTGCCGCTCATTGTGTTGTGGTTTTCAGTATGGCCTTTTTATGTGGTAAAGTAGGAAAGGGGTCAGGAAACTTGGGATGAAGCCCTTGCTAGGGGACTTAAGGGAAGCTGCTCAGCGTTACATGGTATCAGCTTTTTTTTCTATCAAATTGGGATAAATAATAGACACCGGATTTTTAGGGCAGTGAAAATATTATGTGTGATACCATAGTGATGGGTACATGTCATTTTACATTTGTTCAAACCCATAGAATGTACAACACCAAGAGTGAAACATAATGTAAACTATGGATTTTGGGTGATTATGATATATCAATAGAGGTTCATCAATTGTAACAAATGTACAGACATACCTCAGAGATATTGTGGGTTTGGTTCCAGACCACTGCAATAAAGCAAAGGTTGCAATAAAGTGAGTTACACAGTTTTTTTTTGATTTCCAGTGCATATAAAAGTTATGTTTACACTACTCTGTAGTCTGTTAAGTGTGCAATACCATTATGTCTTAAAAAAAACAATTTGCATACTTTAGTTAAGAATACTTTATTGCTAAAAAATGCTAACCACCATCTGAGCCTTCAGCAAGTCGTAAGATTTTTGCTGGTGGAGGATTTGCTTTGATGTTGGTGGCTACTGACTGATCCGGGTGGTGGCTACTGAAGGTTGGGGTGACTGTGGAAGTTTCTTAAAATAAGACCACAAAGAATTTGCTGCATTGATGGACTCTTCCTTTCATGAAAAATTTCTCCAAAGCATGCAATGCTGTTTGATAATATTTTACCCACAGTAGAACTTCTTTCAAGATTGGAATTAATCTTCTCAAGTCCTGCCACTGCTTTATCAACTAAGTTTATGTAACATTCTAAGTTCTTTATTATGTCAACAATCTTCACAGCATCTTCACCCGGAGTAGATTTCATCTCAAGAAACCACTTTCTTTGCTCATCCATAAGAAGCACCTTCTCATCCATTAAAGCTTTACCATGAGATTGCAGCAATTCCGTCATATCTTCAAGTCCCACTTCTAATTCTAGTTCTCTTGTTATTTCCTCCACATCTGCAGTTACTTTGTCCACTGAAGTCTTGAACCCCTCAAAGTCATCCATGAGGGTTGGAATCGGCTTCTTCCAAACTCCTGTTAATATTGATATTTTTACCTCTTCCTATGAATCAAATGTTCTTAATGGCATCTAGAATGGTTAATCCTTTCTAGAAGATTTCAACTGACTTTGTACAGATTCATCAGAGGAATCACTCTCTATGGCAACTGTAGCCTTACAAAATGTATTTCTTAAATAATAAGACTTGAAAGTCAAAAGTACTCCTTGAGGGCTTCCCTGGTGGTGCAGTGGTTGAGAGCCCGCCTGCCAATGCAGGGGACACAGGTTCGTGCCCCAGTCCGGGAAGATCCCACATGCTGCGGAACAGCTGGGCCCGTGAGCCATGGCTGCTGAGCCTGCACGTCTGGAGCCTGTGCTCCACAACGGGAGAGGCCACAACAGTGAGAGGCCCATGTACTGAAGAAAAAAAAAATTACTCCTTGATCCATGGACTGCAGAATGGATGTTGTGTTAGCAGGCATGAAAACAACGGTAATTTCATTGTAATACATCTCCATCAGAGAGCTCTTGGGTGACCAGGTACAATGTCAATGAGCAGTACTTTTCTTCTTTTTTTTTTTTTGCCACACCATGCGGCTTGTGGGATTTTAGTTCCCTGACCAAGGATTGAACCCTGAGCTGTTGGCAGTGAGAGCACAGAGCCCTAACCACTGGACCACCAGGGAATTCCTGAGCAGTAATATTCTGAAAGGAACCTTTTTTCCTAAGTAGTAGGTCTCAACAGTGGGCTGAAAATATTCAGTAAACCATGTTGTAAACAGATGTGCTGGCATCCAGTTTTTGTTGTTCCATTTATAGAGCACAGGCAGAGTAGATTTAGCATAATTCTTTTTTTTTTTTTTTCCGCAGTACGTGTGCCTCTCACTGCTGTGGCCTCTCCCACTGTGGAGCACAGGCTCCGGACGCGCAGGCTCAGCGGCCATGGCCCACGGGCCCAGCCGCTCCACGGCACGCGGGATCTTCCTGGACCGGGGCACGAACCCGTGTCCCCCGCATCGGCAGGCGGACTCCCAACCACTGCGCCACCAGGGAAGCCCAATTTAGCATAATTCTTAAGGGCGCTTGGATTTTCAGAATGGTAAATGAGCACTGGCTTCAACTTAAAGTCACCAGCTGCATTAGCCCCTAACAGGAGAGTCAGCCTGTCCTATGAAGTTTTGAAGCCAAGCATTGACTTCTCCTCTTTAGCTATGAAAGTCCTAGATGGCATCTTCTTCCAATATGACTGTTACATTTACATTGAAAATCTGTTGTTTAGTGTAGCCACCTTCATTAATTATCTTAGCTAGATCTTCTGGATGCTTTACTGCAGCTTCTACATCAGCACTTGCTGCTTCACCTTGCACTTTTATGTTCTAGAGATGGCTTCTTCCCTTAAACCTCATGAACCAGCCTCTGCTAACTTCAAACATTTCTTCTGCAGCTTCTTCACCTCTCTCAGCCTTCACAGAATTGAAAAGAGTTAGGGCCTTGCTCTGGACTAGGCTTTGGCTTAAGGGAATGTTGTGGTTGGTTTAATCTTCTATCCATACCACTAAAGCTTTCTTCATATCATCAATAAGGCTGTTTCAGTTTCCTATCATTTTTGTGTTCACTGGAGTAGCACTTTTAATTTCCTTCAAGAACTTTTTCTTTGCATTCACAACTTGCCTAACTGTTTGGGGCAAGAGGCCTAGTTTTCAGCCTATCTTGGCTTTTGACAACCTTCCTCACTAAGCTTAATCTTTTCCAGTTTTTCAGTTAAAGTGAGAGACATCCGATTTTTCCTTCCACTTGAACACTTAGAGGTCATTGTAGGGTTATTAATTGGCCTAATTTCATATTATTGTAACTCAGGGAATAGGGAGGCCTGAGGAAAGGGAAAGAGCTGGGAATGGCCAGTTGGTGGAGCAGTCAGAGTACATACTACATTTATTAAGTTCATGATCTTATATAGGTATAGTTTGTGGTGCCCCAAAACAATTACATTAATAACGTTAAAGATCACTAATCACAGATCACCATAATAAATATAATAATAACGAAAATGTTTGAAGTACTGTGAGAATTACCAAAATGTGATACAGAGACATGAAGTGAACAAATGCTGTTGGAAAAATGGTGCCAATAGACTGGCTTGATGCAAGGTTACCACATACCTTCAATTTGTAAAAAATGCAATATCTGCGAAGCACAATAAAAGTGGTAAGCCTGTATCATGCTAGTGGGGATGTTGATAAAGGGGGAGACTGCATATGTGGGAGCAGGGGGTGTATGGGAAATCTCTGTACCTTCCCCTCAATTTTGCTGTGAACCTGAAACTGCTCTTAAAAAATATTAATAATAATAACAATAGAAAGATGCTGTTTTCTATCTCTTAGGATTGTCAGAGACTAAATGAGATAATATTTAGGGAAAAGCTTTGAAAGCATAAGTGCAATACAAACATAAAGATCTGTATTTTTCTGAATTTAACCTTTTCTGATTTGCATTATAAACCCTTAAGGCAAGAAGCATGTCTCTAAATCTGTTTGCTATGATATAGCAACTTAATAGGGAGATAGGAGAGATACTGAACAATCTGGAAAGGTCACTTCATTCTTAAACAACCTGAGGAAGGGGGAGGGCAGAGGAGAGTAGAGGCTCATTTTCTGTCTTAACTGCTTCTGTATTAATTTTCCCCATTGAACATGTATTACTTTTGTAAGTTATAGAAACCAATATAGTTTTGTTAGTGGCTTAAAATGATACACTAGTTAGGACTAGAGACAGAAATTGGAAGGCATCTGCATATAGGGCTGACAGCTGGAGCAAAGAGAACAAAGGATTTAGAAAGATGAGCAATTGGAGAAGCAATTGGATGAGCAATTGGAGAAGCAGCCAGATTGGCAAAACATTGTTACAACTATTGAATGTCAGGTCAAGGAGTTTTTAAGTGATGGGAGCCATTGAAGGCTCTTGAACCAGGGAATACTGTAATCAGAGCAGTGTTTAATTCCCAGAAGAGTAATTTAAGAGCAATGCACAGGGTAAGTTGGAGGAAGGAGAGACACGTTGGGGTAATGAGTGGGTCATCACTGCAGTGGGCCTGGAATAAGATGATAAGGACCTGAAGCAGGATGTTGGCTGAGAGAAGGCTTAAAAAAAAAAAAAAAAGATAAATGTTAGATATTTTGAAGAAAGTGCTACCATAGGTTCATGATTAGCTTGCCAGAAAGATAAAGGGAAAAGAAGTGGGTCAAAATGACCCCATAGGCTGGTCAAAAAGAGACCGGAGCCAACTTGAAAGAGCTCCCAGTGGTCAAAGCTGGAACAATTTGAGTAACAAAATAAATAACAGTTACATTGGATTATAACCACCCACAGGGACATAAATGTATATTAATCCATACTGATAAAAATAAATGATTGAATAAATAAATAAATAAACTGGGGAGAAGGGACAAATCTTCCTTGCACAAGAATTCCAATTTTTATGTATAGAAAAGCTTATAAAAATTTAAAGTTTACATTTATTTATAGAAAGAATGAGGGAAATTTTAAAATTACCATTAGAACATCATAGTAATAATTGTTGCTAGCAGGATCCACTGATTGCTAAAAACTAGGGGATGAAACTTTAAGGAAAAACAAGATATTTGCATAGCCTATCAGAATCTCTCCCAAAATGTGTATTATTTACTGTGGTAGTTTTAACATATGTCCACAAATTCTTTGATCCTCCCCCCTCTAGGAAGTGGAACTTAATTCCCCTTCCCTTGAGTGTGGCCTGGACTTAGTGACTAGCTTACAACTAATAGAATACGGTCAGAATAAAAGAAAAATTGTAACTTTATAGTGGAGAAATCTGGCAAACACCACCCTAAGTGATTAGTTAACATCACTAGCAATAAGTCATGTTCCCTCTGATATGTTGTGATGAGGACACATCACTTACGTGGTATTCTTCCCAGAAACCCATAACCTCAGTCTAATCATGAGAAAACAGCAGACAAATCCAAATTGAGGGAACATTCTAGAAAATACCTGACCAGTATGCCTCAAAAGTCAAGGTCCTGAAAGTCAAGAAATGACTGAGAAACTCAGGTGACCATGGAGACATGTCGATGAAATGCAATATGGATCCTGGTACAGAAAAAGGGATATCAATGGAAAAACTAGAGAAATTGCATAGAGTCTGTAGTTTAATGAATAGTATTGATTTGATCAATGTACCATGGTTCTGTAAGATGCTAACATTAGGAGAAGCTGGGTCAAGGGCATACAAGGACTCTCTGCACTGTCTTCATAACTCTTCTATAAATATAAAATTATTTCAAAATAAAAAAATTTTGAAATGACCGCTTATTTTTTGAGTTTAGTTTACTGGGAAAGTGGTTGTGTCATTAACAAAATAAAGATAGTTAAAAAAGGAAGAACTAGGCTTGGGGGAGGAGTATGACATCAGAAGTGGTAGGCAGTTAGAAGTGTGGGCCTGGAGCTTAGGAGAGCAGTCAGAGATAGAGATATAGATTTGAGAGTAGAACCCAGAGAGATATTACTTGAAATAATAAGTTTATGTTACTATTATATTTCCACATGCCAGGAGAGACCATGTAGAAAGAGAGCCAGTGGCCTTACTGAGAAGAACATCTATGTCCGGAGCATGAGAGGAGGAACCATTGGAAGGGTGGTCAAAACAGGGATAGAATGTTTTCATAAAAGCCAAGAGAAAACAGAATTTCTAGAAAGACCTGGTCAGCACTGCCCAATGATACTGAAAGGTGGTGGAAGATCACCTGAGAAAAGACCATTGGGTTTTAACTAGGAAGTCAGTGTCAGAGAGCAGGCATGGAGAGGTGGGGTGGTGGGGTGGGATAGATATAGGAATCAAACGGCTGGGACCCTGACAGTGAGAGAGCAGGCTCAGCCAGGCAGATGGACTTGTGTGGGTGACAAGAGGAAGAAGCCCCTGGAGGAGAGTGGGATACTCCAGCGCAGAGAGGCAGAAAGTGCTGGCCAGAGCAAGTGGGCCAGAGGGCTGGGGCCCAAAGCTCAAGGAGAGGAGAGGACCTTGACCGGAAGGAAGCCCCTGCCATCTCCTGGCTGCAGAACTCAGGCTAAAAGCTAGAAGCCCTGGACCAAGGACTGCTTTTTACCTTTCTGAGCTAGACGGCCATTCTCTTTCCCAAGACCCAGCTTATCCCCCGGGGGGCCTAGAAAGTCAGGCCAGACAAGAAATGAAGTAAACTGAACTTATTCATCTTCTCTTCAGCTTTTATCTGAGATGGAGAATAATCTGTGTTTTTTAATTAGGCATTAAATAGTATTACAGAATAATTTCTCTGAGGGTGTATGACTGCTTACCATGTGTTAGGGCCTGTGGTAAGCACTTTATATACATTATCCCATTTAATCCTTCCAACAACCCTGTGAGGTGTGTACTATTATTTTCCCCATGTTAAAGATGAAAAATAGGCCCAGAGATGTTAGAAATTTGATCAAGACCACACAGGTAAGTAAATGGAAGAGGCAGAACTTACCCATGATTTTAACCACTGCACTATACTGCTCTTATCAAGACTCACATGTGTGTGCACATGTACACACACACACACACACACACACACATACACACACACACACAAGAATCCAGGCTGTACGCCAGGAGGTTAACACAGGATATAGCTCTGGATGGTAGGATTGAGGGTGATGACTTTTTTCTTCTTCTTTTCTGCCTATCTGGACTTTTTACAATGACCATGAATTCCTCTTGAATTCAGAAAAAGAAAGAAATACTTTATTTTATTTATTTAAGTTTCGGTGCTCTTTGCCAAATTTCTGTAATGTCCATGATGGGAACAAAGCAAGTGCATTCTGCACAAGTGCAGACAAAGAAGACTCTACCTCTTCTGCAGCATACAGGCTCTGCAGTGACAGTACAGAGAATCTGGCATTTGTGTATGCGTGTGCATGTGTGAACTGAGTGTGTGCAGCAACCGCTGAGGTGAAGGGAGGAGCTGCTGAGCTGTCTGAGGATGTGTCACATGGAGAACTCTCTCCCTTCCCTATGGTCACCTTGTCCCTGAGCCAGGCTCGTTTAGTCCTGAGCTTCCACAGGGACTGGGAGATAGTTTTTCACACACACCGATATCCTCAAACTCACCTCTTGTTGAAAAGCTGGCCAGGGAGTCAGGCTGCTGGCGTGAAGCCCAGGCTGCAGCTATAGAGGGTGATTAGAGTCATTCTGGAACTACTTCAGGCCGTGTGGGTCATGGGTCCAAGCAGGCAGCTGGTATCAGGGGTGAGCAGAGAGGAGCCAGGGACATTTAAGTTCTGCATTAATTGGCAGGCAGGGCTGTTGTCCAGAGCCACCAAGGTCTTCAGGTGGAGGCAGTTCAGGACCCTGGATAGCTCCTAAAGGAGCCCAGTCCCGGGCTTCCCTGGTGGCACAGTGGTTAAGAATCCGCCTGCCAATGCAGGGAACACGGGTTCAAGCCCTGGTCCTGGAACATCCCACATGCCGCGGAGCAACTAAGCCCGTGCACTGCACCACAACTACTGAGCCTGCTCTTTAGAGCCCGCAAGCCACAACTACTGAGCCTGTGCACCACAACTACTGAAGCCTGTGCACTTAGAGCCCATGCTCCGCAACAAGGGAAGCCACTGCAGTTAGAAGCCTGCGCACCACAATGAAGAGTAGCCCTGCTTGCCGCAAAAATAAATAAATAAATAAATAAATAAATAAATAAATAAATAAAGGAGCCCGGTCCCTGCCAGGTCTGCAAAGCCTAGGTGCCTCAGTCCTTAAGGCCCTTACCTATCTGATTTTGAATAGCTTTCCTGCACACGTCTCTAGCTGTGAAAGGGGCCTGGCCTCTTCTCTTTCTAAGATTAGTCCTATGGATCTGGGGACTCCCCCTTATCCCCTCCAACCCCTGCCCCACCCCACACCCATACGCATCTATCCTGACTGAGCTCTCTGTTGAGGTCACCATCACTGTGAAAGTGAAATAAGCCTTCAAGACCACCATGTCATTTCCTGAGCTGTCCCTGGTCAGGATCTGCCATCCTGTTACCTCAGGGCTGTAGGACTCTGAGTGAGTAGGGATAGGGGGTGGGTGGTAAGAGTCTAGTGGAACAAGAAGTGTTAAAAGAGCCTTTGTCTATAATACCCCTGTACTCCCCTCTTCAATTTGAGAGTGGGGGGTATGAGGCAGAGGAAACTGAGGAGAAGCATTGAGCAGGTTTCAAGGCTTGAAGCCGGAACCTTTCACGAGCTGTCAGTGTACCTTCAGCCTGGCAGTGGGAGTACACTGAATTTAAAGACGTCTTCTTTTAGGGGAAGGGCATTGACATAAAGTCGGGGGGGCAGGTGTAGCAAGTAGAAGCAGAAATGAGACAGCCTGTCGCCCCAACCCTAGACATGCACATGGCCTCTAAGTAGAGGAGAGTTAAATTCGCACTATAAAGGGGTTCCCTTCCTCATTCCCCAAATCATTTAGAGGAGGGGTGTACGTGAGGAGTCTAGAAGGACAGAGGAATCATAATCATCTACTAGGGCCTGGATTTTCTAGTTGAAATTCCTCCTCTACCTCCAGGCCTCGTCCATGTCTAAATGAATCAGAGCCAGCAAATGAGGTTACTGTGCACTTTGATTGCCTGGGCTGGTGATTGAGGAGGGAAGGTAAGTCTGCCTGCATTGAGCCTGAGTGAAAACACTCAGGATCCAATCCCTTCCAACAGCCTTGCTCTGGGCCTTGTGCAAAGATCTCCTCCATTGCTTTCTCCACCTCTCATAGGCTCCTGGGTCCCTGATTGAAGGCAGTGTCTGAGCCCAAAGGCCATTACGTGCCTTATCCTCAGAGAACTTTCTGGTCAAAGAAGCAGGTGCTACAGCAATAGTGAAACCACCAGAGAACAGCTGCAGGCTCCCTCTCTTAGCACTAGCCAGTCATAATGGGACTGTGGAAGGCAGGGAGGAGAAAAGAACATTCAATGTTCCCTGAGGCCTGAGTGGACCTGTCAGAGTTTGGGCTAGGACTAGGGCTGCCCCAACCTCACCTGAAGAGGTGTAGCTGTCTAGTACTCCTGGAGATGGGAGCATTAACAATGTAGTAACTAGTTTATAGATGAAAAGATGCTCAGAGGATCTGGATCCTAGACCATCCCTCTTGCGCCTGAAAATAGTGTATTCCAGCTTCCAGGAGAGGCCCTTACTATGGTATTAAGCACAAGCTTTTGACAAACAAGGAAGCCTGGAGAAGAAATGAGAACAGATGAGGTCTCTGCCAGATCCCAAGAGAGTTGTTTGCGTTGGTTTTTGTTCAAGTAGAGCAGGCCTAACCTCAGCCAGAGCTTGCTTTTGGCTGTTCTCTCAAGGTCAAAGGCGCCCCCATGTTTGCCTTCCTTACAGCGGATGCTCTGTAGTTATTGTTTTACTTAGGAGCAGTAATTATGTGACCACAAACCTTACTAAATTGAATACAATCCTGAGCATTTAGAAGAAGAAACAGTTCAGGACTCAGGGGAGGGAGCAGCCGGCTGGAAAGAAGGGCCCATGAATTCTAATCCCAGGGCTGCCGTCTGGCATTGACCTGGGACAACTCATTTACTCTCTGGCCTGGAGGCTCTTTCTAGAATCTCAGGGCCCAAATAAAAACAGATCTGGGAGCTCAGAGAGTGAAACGACCTGTCTAGACTCTCAGTGCAATTCACAGGCAAAACTGGAAGCCCCAGGTCCTACTCTTCAGCCAGAGGTTGTGTTTACTGTTTGGGGAGATTTCTTGTGGTTTTTTGTTTCTTTTTGCCATCTCCTTGCCCTTATGTCTGAACTCCCAAGAACTCCCCTACCTCCGGTGGTTCACTGCCTGGTAAACATGGCTGCAAGCCCCAGGTTGTCAGAAAGCACTCTGAACAGAGGATCAGAGCAGCCCAACCCCTATCTCCCTCCAAAGGGTTTTCTGATGGTTTGGATTCCAAGCGGGCTGCCCACTCCTCTGATACTTGACAATAAGAGTTGGGCCTTACTTATATAGTGATGGGAGTGTTTATCAAGCAAAATCCGAGCCTGACCCTTGAGTCACAAAGAAAGCTGTGTCTGCTCAGCTAGCAGTGATCAGTCCCCACGAGAAGGTGACTTGGAGTTGAAATGTATGAGGGGAAGGACTATGAGAGCATGTTGTAGAGGGACCTAACGTAGCCTGGTGTTCATGGGAAGCTACTTTTTTTTTTTTTTTTTTGCGGTACGCAGGCCTCTCACTGTTGTGGCCTCTCCCATTGCGGAGCACAGGCTCTGGACGCGCAGACTCAGCGGCCATGGCTCACGGGACCCAGCCGCTCCGCGGCATGTGGGATCTTCCCGGACCGGGGCACGAACCGGTGTCCCCTGCATCGGCAGGCGGACTCTCAACCACTGCGCCACCAGGGAAGCCCGGGAAGCTACTTTTAAGGAGTGATGTGTCAGCTCAGCCATGAAGGACAAGATCTAGCCAGAAGAGGAGCAGGAGGTGGGGAAGGATCTTGGTGCTCCATTAGGAGCAAAGAAGACCAGTGACGCAAAGTATAGTAAGCCAGGGGAAGAGGTGAGGTTGGGGAAACGGAAGGAAAGGCAAGTGACTGTTTATTTGCCTTCATCCTGGTCTGAGGAACTTCTTTCAAAAAAAAAAAAAAAGGGCTAGTTGAGACCCACTCAAACTGCCATGGCATGCCCCCAGGGGAGGCTGGTGCCTGTTCCATCTCCCTAGCTCAGGGGACGCTCACAGGAATGCTCGGGAGAGGTGCTTCTAGCCCCAGCCTGGGGTTCACACAAATGGAGTGGTCCTCACAGCTCAGAGGAAGTAGGAGAGAGGAAGCAAGAAAGACTAGACACTTACTTTCCCTACGAAACCTCTCTGTATGTTTCTCCATTGCTTTGAACTATTTATTAATACATGACAGAAGCCGTTTCCCTATTTAGATGGTTCTGCTGGGAATTCCACACCATCGCCCCCCCTCCTGAGGTAGATAAAAAAAAAGTCAGCTTTCAAGATTTTATACTTGGATTTCAGAAACTAAATTACATTACTGCGTCCGGTGAGACGGCGCCATTGCCTGTTCCTATCTGCATGCTCCAGGCACTGCGAGGCCGATAACATCAGTGTGTTGAAGCGGCTGGATCCAGACAATTTGCAGCTGGCTGGAGCTGGGCCAGAGGGGGGTGGGTGGCAAAATTCTCTCAGAATCCAAAGCAGCCCTGTGTTGACTGTAGACTGGGATCCAGGATTCTCGGGTTCTCTCCATAGACCGTCAGTTCTCCTATCTACAGAGAGAGGACTTGTCTTAGTTCCACCTACATGTAACAGGGAGTTGATAATTACTCTCTTAAACATTGCAGTAGGATAAAATCACCAAGGATCCAATGCTTAGGTTTTCATTGGAGTGAAAGATAGAAGGGAGTAGGGGAAAGAGTGAAAGTTATAATATGAACAAGGCAGATTCCTACTGCCTATGAATTTAGGTGTCCGCATAGAAGCCAAAATACTCCTGGAAATGGTTATTCTGGGCTTCTTAGAAGCCCAGATGTGAGGCCTTGTAACTAACTTTCTGACTGCTACAAGGTTGTGGAGTGAAGAAAAAGCATTGTTCTCCTGCCAGGGGACATAGGAACTTTCTGGAGTTTCCTTTCTAATTGGAACCAAGATTTAACTCTACAGAACAAGCATCCCTTTCACAGCAAAAAATTTCCAGCTTGTTGGGTTGTTTCAAATGCATCAAATGGCATAAAACGTCCATTCAACTCTGGCAGCATTCATAGACCTATTTTTGTAAATAGCCAAACACAGTCCATCTTCTTTTTTTAAAAAATATATTTATTTTATTTATTTATTTTTGGCTGTGTTGGGTCTTCATTGCTGCACACGGGCTTTCTATAGTTGCAGCGAGAGGAGACTACTGTTTGTTGCAGTGCACGGGCTTCTCACTGCGGTGGCTTCTCTTGTTGTGGAGCATGGGCTCTAGGCGCGCGGGCTTCAGTAGTTGTGGCCCGCGGGCTTAGTTGCTCCATGGCATGTGCGATCTTCCTGGACCAGGGCTCGAACCCACGTCCCCTGCATTGGCAGGTGGATTCTTAACCACCGCACCACCAGGGAAGTGCCTCTTCATCTTCTAAACATAATTTTTTTCAAAATGCAATAGGCCCCCAAAGTCAAGGTTTGTGTCTGACCTCACTGAATTTGCCAGTCCTCTGCCCTAGCGCAGGCCTGGCTTTCCTATACCTCAGTGCCCTGCCCGCTCACCCATGGGTTCTGATGTTTGGATGCAGGAGAAAGAAAAACTAGGATCTACACCAACTCTAACTGTACCATTTCTTAACTTTTCTCACAGTGGAGACATGCAGTTTAGACTCCATGACTGTATCTGATTAATAAGTAAGTCAAAAGACTCTTCAGTTTTACTTTGTTTATTTTTGCAGAAAAGTATTATTGAAGGTTTTAAAAGTGAGAAATCATGATCACTAAATAATCATGATCACTCAGAGTATAGGTTCTAAGATTGAGCCTCTGCTGGATGTTTGTGGTTGGTGGAGCAGGTGTTCCAGATTCTAGAAAAATCTCAATGCAAGCTCTTCCTCTGGGAATCCCTCTGTTCTGGATTCCCAGGCTGCTCCTGTTAAGTCTCTGCAGGCTTCCTGCCCAAGGACTACAAACCCAGGGTCTTTTTCATTTTCCTAATAAATTATTTATTTTTTATTTTTGTCTGCGTTGGGTCTTTGTTGCAGCACGTGGGCTTTCTCTAGTTGCAGTGAGCAGGGGCTACTCTTCTTTGCGGTGCGCGGGCTTCTCATCGCGGTGGCTTCTCTTGTTGCGGAGCACGGGCTCTAGGCGCCTGGGCTTCAGTGTTTGTGGCATGCAGGCTCACTCGTTGTGGCTCGTGGGCTCTAGAGTGCAGGCTCAGTAGTTGTGGCGCACAGGCTTAGTTGCTCCGCAGCATGTGGGATCTTCCCAGACCAGGGCTCGAATCCATGTCCCCTGCATTGACAGGTGGATTCTTAACCACTGAGCCACCAGGGAAGTCCCAAAACCGAGGGTCTTTGCTGCTTTTTTCCATCTTCTGGGGGTGATGACCCAAGGTAGTCAGGACTGTGGTGCAGCCAGAACTTGGGGCAACTGCACACCCCTCTGCTTGCTGTTATTTTGAGGTTGGCCAGACCCTGGTCAGAATCCCTTGCCTTCAGCCCACTCTTGCCCACACTTCCTAAGAAATGCAGACCTGCCTTGATCTCTGGACCATGGCTGGACTTCTCTATTGAAGGGTTTCTCTCTGTGGGGAGTCTCAAGCCTGCCAAGGATCAAACCCATGATTGTTGAGAAAATTGTTTCTGCTGAAATGTCAGCAAACCAGAGAACGAACGGTATGTCTTGAGTTCTCTTTCTCGAGGTCTTTGAACAGCTGGCCCCTCTCTGCTGGCTCTTTCCCCCAGCCTCAACCATCCTCCAGTTTCACATTTTCCTTCTCAAAACCTTTTCCTTCCCTGACGTCCATGACATCAGTTTCTCCTTGGTGCCCTGCCTCTCTGACCGCAGCTGTCAGTCTTCTTCTGCCCCCCACTTCACTTTTGGTGTTGGCCAAATTCTTTTCTCCAACCCTTCATATTTATAGACATGCATACACACACCCCTGCCCAAAACAAAATCACTAAACTTACTCTTATTTCTGCTTCTCTGTCATTTGGTGGCATCACAATTCACCCAGGCACCTGAGTCAGGAAGAAACCTGGGAGTTATCCTTGCCTATGTCTTTCCCTCAAACACAGATCCAATCAGCCACTGAGCCCTGGCAGTTTGACCTCGACATGTTTTTCTTTTCCATCCCCTTTTCTCCAACCCCACTGACGCTGCCTTTTTCCAGCTTTTATCACCTCTTGCAATGCCTCTTATCTAGTGCCCTGCCTCTAGTTTAATCATTCCTTCTCATTCTCCCCACACTGCTCCCAGAGTGATCTGTCTCTATAAATCTGACGATGGGCTTAAAATCTTTCAATGCCTCCCCATTATTTCCAGTTAAAGTCCAAAGCCCTGAACATGACTCACAAAGCCCTTCATGATTTTAAGCCTTCATCCCGTTCTAGTCTCATCACCTGCCACTTCACCCTCTACCATTTAACATCCCAGCAAAATTGAGCTATTCCTTTTGCCATATAGTCATGCGTGTCTTCTTTCCCACTACTTTCTTTTCTTTTTTGTTCTCTATTCCTTTCTTCATCTGGTTCACTTCTACCTCACCCTTCATGCTTTAGCTTTCTTTGAAGAAGTCTTCCCTAATTCCTAAGGGCGGGATAGATGCTTTTATCTTGTGTATCTAAAATACTCAATACAAACCTCTGTTCTAGCCCTTGGCATATTATTAAAATTATCTGCTTATTCATTTACCTTACTGGCCTATGAGCTCTTCATGGGCAAAGACCACATTATCTTTGTATCAGCAGCAGCCAGCACAGTGCCTAGAATATAATATAATAGAAAATGTGGGACCAGAACTGAATTAGTGGCTGCGACCTTTTTATTTCGTTTTCTTGTGCTGCCCTCTGCTTTTCTCTCGTGGGCTCAGCATCCACAGTTCCCAGTGCTTTTTCTTGCTTGCTGCTTCCTGCCAGTCTCTCTCTCTCTCCATCTTGAGTTATTGACTGCTTCAGTGGCTCTAATATTTTCTTCCTATGGAGAACTCATTGAGCAGGAGGCTGGTGATGAGAAAGCATGCATGCCATTTTCTAAAGAGGGGCTCCAAGTATCGGCTGAGCACTGGAGACATGATTAGACTAGTACCAGCCTTCAAAGTGCCTGCTTTACAAGACCACAGTCCCACGGCTATGGAAGTTCTAGTGTGTTGTTAATCTCATGACTTTATCTGATGTCTCTGAGGAGGGGCTGGGATATTTTTAAATGAGCAAATTAGATTCAAATCCTAGTGCTACCACCTTCAAAGTGTGACTTTGAACGTATTGCTTTATACAACCAGGTTCTTCATTTTTAAAACAGGAATGATATCTACCTTACTTGGTCTTTTAGGAGGATTAAATGAGATAACATACATAAAGCATCTAGCACCATAGCTATACATATATCAGGTGTCCAAGAGATCTTAAACAATTTGATAAATTCCAGAAGAACCACACCTGGGCTAAGTTGTTCTGAACAGCTCCCTGCCTGGGCCCAGCCAGAGCTCTTAGCAGAGCTGCCTCCCCAACATGAGCTTTGGGCAGTCTCCCTAATCTCCTCCCCCACCAAGCCATCATGCTGTCTTCACACTAAGAATGTAACCAGATTAAGGCTGGGGCAGAGAGCTCTTTGAGGGGCTGCCTGCGCATGGTGTAGGTGTAGAGGGGCTGGCCTAGAGCCTTGCTATTCAAAGTGTGGTCCCTGTACTAAGAACACTGGTATCACCCGGGAGCTTTTGTGAAATGTGTATACTCAGGCTCCACTCCAGACCTGCTGAATCAGAATCTGCATTTAAACAACATCCCCAGGTGATCTGTGTGCACATTAATGTTTAAGAAGTACTACCCTAAATTTTATTCCCTGTTATCAGCGTACATAAAATTTTGGAAGCTACTGTCATTAAAGTGCACTAAAACTGAAAAAAAAAAAAAGAAGAAGTACTATCCTAGAGGTACACAGATAGGCTCAGCAGGTATGGAAGGATGTAAGCTGTACAGGTGTGTCAGAACTGTCTAGAAGAGATGAAGCCTGCTCGGGTGTCTTCAGAGCAAAAGAGGTGTTCCTCAGAGGTGTGGGCTCAGAGCTACAGGGGGTCTTTGAGTAGGTATTGGTTATTTGTCGTTTCAGGGTCCCTTCTGGTGGATGCCTCAGGAATGAGGTTGTACCCTTGAGTTATCCATTCAGTGTCACTGCACCAGCCAGGGAGTGACAGGTGGGCAGGGAAAGACTCTGTCCCACCTTGAGCCTGGGGAGCCCTCCAGCAGGGACCCCAAGACCATCTAACTTTGCAGATGAGTATTGTTTCCCTGGAAAGATGCATAACCAGCAACTGGCTCGCTTCACAGCTGAAAACTTGCCTTGAGCTTGTGCTAGTCTGGAATCTGCCCTTCCCCCTACTCTTCCACCACCAACTGGCCACTCGAAGAACTGACTTCTCTAGGGAAACTCAGATAGGGTTCATGAGCCTTTATGGCTCTTCTTCCCTTCTCTGACCTCCTCCACTTCTGAGCTGGGCCATGAGCTGCCAGGAGCCCTTAGCATTGACCTCCCTGCTGCACAAAGCAGGCCTGGTGAGAGTGACTGCCTGAGGCAGTGAGGGTTTGTTTCACCAGAGCTACCATATCTTTCTCTTAGGACTCTGAATCCCTGTTTGCCTTCCCAATAAAAACACTTCCCAGCCACCCACCTAGATCCTCTCGACCCTTCCCTGTGGGAGAGTTGTCTGTGCATCTCAGTGGTAAAGGAAAAGCCCCTGATGTACTCAACCCACTACATTTCTGTACTTGACCCACAGAAATGGGGTGGGCTGAGTGCCCTCTGGCAGAGTAGGGGTTGTACTAGCAGCAGCATTAAACAGTAGTAAGAATACGGACTTCCCTGGTGGCGCAGTGGATAAGTGCACGCTCCCAATGCAGGGGGCCCGGGTTCGATCCCTGGTCAGGGAACTAGAGCCTACATGCATGCCGCAACTAAGGGTTCGCATGCCACAACTAAGGAGCCCATGTGCTGCAACTAAGGAGCTGGTGAGCCGCAACTAAGGAGCCAACCGGCCACAACTAAGACCTGGTGCAACCAAATAAATAAATAAATATTTTTTAAAAAGAAGATTAAAAAAAGTAGTAAGAATAGCATCCTAGTCCCAGCGCTAAGCCTCACCGGTCATTGCTCTAAACCCTCTTGCCAAAGTACCCATTGACCCAATAGCTGAGCCTCTGCTTTGATCAAGCTCCTTCCCAGGCCTGACCCTCTTTGTCAGGGAGGATAACAAACCTCCACTGCCATCACTCTCTCCTCTGTGCTCCCACCACCCTTCATGTATTCCTACCTCCCATGCTCCTCTCTCTGCATAAAATAGGCTAATTTGTGTGTCTGTCAACTCCCCACCTTTCAACTAAAGTCCTCTTGGCAAGAACCAGGTCTTGGTGTTTTTCCCTCCCCAAAATGCATTCATTGTGCCCTGCCTGCCCCTTGTTGGTCTTCAGTGAACATCAAGTTTTTTTTTTTTAAACAAATTGCAAGCTCTCCAATGCTTAATTATTGGGATGACAAAAAGGAAAGAACAGGAGACTGCTCTGGCCAGAGAGCTGAGTTTTAGAACTGCAAGGTGTCTGTGTGAGCAGAAAGTGGTGCTTGCCAGGCATAATGGAGGTTAGAGAGTTAGAAGAGGATGAAAAGGAGAGGAAAGGCAGGGGCAGGAAATGCCACAGAGAGGAGCTATTTGATACCAGCCCTCAAGTCCATTGTCCATCGCAGTTGAGTAGCTCTTTACTCTTCCAAGGCCAGAGGAAAGGGATCAGAGATGGCAGCTCTGGGAAGGCCTCCCATAGACTTTCAGACTACTACTTTACTTTCTTGGGAAATCAAGGAGTGCAAAAGATTCCAGAACCAGTGCCGTCCTGGCTCACTCAGTCTCTTGAGTAATTGAAACTTATCAAAAATCCTCAAGTGAGATTTGGAGCCAAGATCCAGATGAGATCCACAAGTATTCTGGGCCGAGACCAAATGTCAACGTTTGTTGACATTTCTCTTGCTTCAGCTTCCTATCATGTGCTGACTGGATGAAGGACCAATCTCAAGGACTCTCCAACCAAATGCCCTCTGTCAATTCCTTGGCAGCATCTCTCCTCAGTGTTCTGTGCCTCCTTCCTTACACTGGGGAACTAGAATCCACATCCTGGAAAGAAACTGAAGGATCCTCTGGACCACATTCCTTAAAGCTTTAGTATCCCTGAACATCTGGTCCCCTTTTTTCTCCCTCCTTTGGGCCCTTCCAGAACCCCAGATTCCCTTGCCTTGCCCCACTCCCTTGATTTTATTTTTTTAATAAATTTATTTATTTATTTATTTGGCTGCCTTGGGTCTTTGTTGCTGCGCGCGGGCTTTCTCTAGTTGCGGCGAGCGGGGGCGACTCTTCGTTGTGGTGCGCAGGTCTCTCATTGCGGTTGGCTTCTCTTGTTGCGGAGCACGGGCTCTAGAGCGTGGGCTTCAGTAGTTATGGCTTGTGGTCTCAGTAGTTGTGGCGCACGGGCTTAGTTGCTCCACGGCATGTGGGATCTTCCCGGACCAGGGCTCGAACCCATGTCCCCTGCATTGGCAGGCGGATTCTTAACCACTGCGCCACCAGGGAAGCCCTCCCTTGATTTTAGAATCATTTCTATGAAAGGTCTCATCTCCAAAGTCTGTGTTGGCCGAAACTGAATTAAAAAAGAGAAGGGACTGCTTCCTCTTCACTGACCACCCTCATCCCATCTTCTCCTCCTGCCTCAAGCCCTGCCAGTCAATCTTTTTTTTTTCCATTGTGGTAAAATATACATAACATAAAATTTACCATTTTAGCCATTGTTGATCTACTTTTTAAAGATCTTTACACCTTCCCCCGTTTCTTCATTAAGTGAGATGGTCTTTCCCTAAAGAGGTTGAAATGGGAGCAGGTGAGGGGGAAGCAGGATTTGGGGCTCAAAAACCTTTCAGAGCACAATACTGTATAGGCCAAAACCTGTGTCTCTAGCTGGTCCAAGGAAAGACAGGTGCCTCCTCAACATCTGGCTCAGAGGATGAGCTTGAGGGTAGGGATGAAGGTCAGGGACTAGGCCAAGTCAAGCCTCCCAGAGGAACCAAGGTTTCTCAATTTCTGGCCCTGGCTCCTATCTCCTGGGTCATGAGGGTTGTCCCCTGGGCCTTTATGCAGAGGCTTCCCCCATGCCGTAGCTGCTACAGTGGGTGTCCCTGAGTTGAGGCACTTGTCCTGTCTCCCAAACAAAGGCTTTTTGGTCATAGCGTTTCCAGGTGAGTAGAAATGGGAATGAATAGTAGAACATCAATCTAGGATAAGCAGTCCTAACCATGAAGAAGGCAAAGCAGGATTCTAAATCTTTTTAAAAACTCACTGGTCCCTTGTCTCCCCATTTAAAAAATGAGTACAGTTCTTTGCCATCCCAGTACTAGCTTCGTATCTTTCACCATCTTTTTCTCTCCCTGTTTCTGAGTAGCTATTTTTGAAAACTCAGTAATGCATAAGAGAGTAGGAACTGCCACTCTCTCTGGAATAACTCCAGAGCCATTTTGGTTAATTGGCTCACCCCAAGTCTGAAAGCAAAGGAGACTTACTCTGTGAGGTTTGCCTCCTGGCTCTGTAATTTCAGCCACAGTTCCTACAGCTGATGTGCTGGCACAGGCCAGGGACCAGCTGAAGCATGGTGGCCAGCTACTAACTAGGCAGTACTGGTGCTCCACTTAGAGCCTTTCCCAAGCTGCAGTGTTAATAGTCTTCTCTCCTTTTGTTCTTAATTGGTGGCCTCAAGTCAGGAGATTTTGTCTGGCAGATGATGCCCAGAGGAAATTCTATTCTTTGAAAGAAGATTCCCCAGAGGGAACCAGGTAAATAAGGACTGGAGCAGAGCTCTCTTGGAAGATGACAGATAGATGTGATGACCTGAAATGCCTCGGTACACAGCAAAAAATAAAATACTAAAAGGCCCGCTATACCTCTTGGTCATGACTGGAGGCATTGTAAATTGGAACAGTCCTTTGGGAAAGCAGTTTGGCAATATGTATCAAGAATCTTAAAAGCGCTCATGCTTTTTTACTTAGTAATTCTACTTTATTTAAGAAATCATCCTAAATGCAAATATATATGGATTTCAGTGTAGCATTATTTATAATAGTGAAAAAGTACAAACCACCTGAATGTCCAAAATAAGTGAATGGTTAAAAAGTTATTGTACATCCCCTCTATGGATATTATGCAGTCCTTAAGCTGATGGTTAAGAAAGCTATATAAAACTATAGAGAGTTGATTATGTCCTAATACTAATTTTTTTAAATACAGTATAAGATACAGTGTGTTTTTTTAAAAATGTTGTTCTATGCCTATTTATTAGTTGGTACTTACTGGTTACAGTAACAAAATCCAACTCAAGCTAGTATAAGCTAAAAAGGCAACTAGACAGTAAGGACACTAGATTTTCTCATAGTATCTAAGGACAGGCATGACGTCAAACCTTAGAAGGGTAGGGCAAGTTCTAGAACCAGAACCTGAAACCTAGGGAAGGCTTTCTCTGTCTCTTGTGTTTGCTTCTTTCTGAACATCAGCTTTATTCTTGTCTCCCTGCCCAATGGCCTTCTCTCCTACCTAATCTACAGTCTTGAGCTTTACATCTCCTCATCATCCCACTTCCCAATTCTGGGGGAGGCTCTGATTGGCTCTGCCTGGTCTAAGCAAGGGCAAGACCACACAAAACCAACATGGTACCTAGAAGCCCACCCCTGTGACCATGAGGACAAGAGAAACACCAGCTCCCAGAGAGGGAAACCCCCTATTGTTGCTACTGTAGTATACACAGAAGACTCAAATACACTAGAACATTAACAAAGGTTACCTCAAAGTGGTAAAACTCAAGGTGATTTTTTTTAAATTTTGGCATGTATTACTTTATAATAGAAAACTCTATTAAACTCACCATGGCTAAAGCTGTTACTAGCCATGGGGGTCTGCATTTTGGTTCTCCCAATGACAGCCACCACAAAGATACTAAAGCTTGGTGGTGCTTGTTTTTGGTAATGAATTCCATCCTAGGAGCTGTTTAAGGAAACAGAAAATCTTCAGTTACACACAGGACTAACTTGAGTTCTTGAACTCTAGCCCAGCCATAAGAATCCTTTCCACTTCTTTCTGGGGAACTTTTCTTTATCCCATAATGCTGTGCAGAAGTGTGGTGTGTGTGGAGAAAGTGTACTTTCCTTCTCTACTACCAGCACCCAGTCCAGAGCTGAAAAGGAATGGACACTCAGTGTGTTGACTTTGTTTGAATTGAGTCTTCTTTTAGAGAAAAACCTTGAAGATTGAGGGGATTTAGACTGGTAAGAGAGGCCTCCCTGAGCTCGACAGGATCCTCTGCCCCCTCTCCCAAATTCAGGCTTCACAGACTTTCCCAGCTCTTCTGTTCTTCTTCCCCTCTTTGTAAGAGCTACGAACAGTACTTGGAAAGACTGTCTCCCTTGTTTCCCTGATTCTCCTTCAGATATCCCCCAAAAGACCTTATGCCTGAGAGAGGTCTTTGTCCTTCCCTATAAGTGGGGCCCCTAAGGGCCCACTTATGTGTCCTAAAAGGACTGAAGTCCTGGCCAATTGCCTGGCAATTCAGGCAGCTCCTGGAGAAATCCTGGTGAAGGGGGAGATAGGGAATAAAAGTGGGAGCTGCCCAACAACTGGACTCAGGAAATGGGACTCAGGACTTCAGATCGTACCGCAGAGCAGGAACTATCATTGGCCAAATAATTCTCTTTTTTTTTCCACATCTTTATTGGAGTATAAATGCTTTACAATGTTGTGTTAGTTTCTGCTGTACAACAAATTGAATCAGCTATATGTATACATATGTCCCCATATCCCCTCCGCCTTGAGCCTGCCTCCCACCCTCCCTATCCCATCCATCTAGGTCATCACAAAGCACCGAGCTGATCTCCCTGTGCTATGCAGCAGCTTCCCACTAGCCACCCATTTCACATTTGGTAATGTATATATGTTAATGCTACTCTCTCACTTCATCCCAGCTTCCCCTTCTCCCCACCCCATGCCCCCAAGTCCATTCTCTACGTCTGCGTCTTTATTCCTGCCCTTCCACTAGGTTCATCAGTACCACTTTTTAAAATTCCATATATATGCGTTAGCATACAGTATTTGTTTTTCTCTTTCTGACTTACTTTACTCTGTATGACAGATTCTAGGTCCATCCACCTCACTACAAATAACTCAATTTCGTTCCATTTTATGGCTGAGTAATATTCCATTGTATATATGTGCCACATCTTCTTTATCCATTCATCTGTTGATGGACATTTAGGTTGCTTCCATGTCCTGGCAATTGTAAATAGTGCTTCAATGAACATTGTGGTACATGTATCTTTTTGAATTATGGTTTTCTCGGGGTATATGATGTGCCCAGTAGTGGGATTTCTGGGTCATATGGTAGTTCTATTTTTGGTTTTTTAAGGAACCTCCATACTCTTCTCCATAGTGGCTGTATCAATTTACATTCCCACCAACAGTGCAGGAGAGTTCCCTTTTCTCCACACCCTCTCCAGTATTTATTGTTTGTAGATTTTTTGATGATGGCCATTCTGACCAGTGTGAGGTTGGCCAATTAATTCTCATGTTGAGATGTTGAGTCAGAGAGAGATGAATGCCTTAGAGGCTGAATGAACAGCCATCTTCAGGGAAGTAGAGAGGTCTAACCAATGCCTAGACTGCTACTGAATATTCTTGGACTGGAGGTTAGGTTTCTGCCAAGCCATGGACATTGGATACAAAGGCATAGTGTTGCCTTTTTGGGATCTCCCTCTAAATATTGATGTCTAAACATGTTTATTACCACCCATTGCCAAGAGATGTTTTTGGGGAGTGGCATAACCCTGCAGGGTACCACAGCCCCAGGTAGCTTCTGAGCTGAACAAGTTGTGACAGAAACAGAGTTGGTCTTTGATACCCTATCTTGCATCATCTACCTGTCAGAGAGTGGCCTGATCTCCAGATCTTTCCCTGTTTTCCCGTTTCCTTGTCAGCACTACCTTTCTTCCTGGCCCTGTTCCTGCTCTAATTCTGTCCTGCTTCCTGCTTTCACCCAGGGGAATTGAACAAGGTACAGACATGACTCTATTCCAGAGGTAGCCTTTCAGTATTTCATAACTCAGAACTGCCTCCACCAACTCCCTCCTAAAACTAGAGGAAAATTCATGTGTGTTAGGGGAAGAAAGGTTAGATAATGTTGGTGCAAGCGCTTTCCCTCTTCATATCTCATTCTAAATCCATTTCAATTTCCATCTTCCAGAAAATTAGTGCTTGAAGGTGAGGACAGAGGTTACCTTTCCTGTGGGAAAGTGAAAATTGAATCATGTCGTTTGAATCATCTGTGCTCAGTCCACAAGACAAAGGCAGAATTGTTCAGCACCACGGAGAGTACCTTTCATCCTGACGATGAGATCAAGGGTGGGTGAAAGATGAGGATTGTGTAGCTGGGACCCCCACCAGTCTGATCTCCTTCCACTCCTGGCTAGCCACCAAGTGTTCCTCTTTTCCTCAATCCCTTAGCATTCACCCCCTTCTTTACTTAACTAGGCTTTTAGGAATGAACTCCCTTAACTTTCCACCCACCTTTCTGCCTCCATGTTATCTGCATCCCCCACCCATCTTCACCTCCCTTCCATTTCAGCAAGGAGCCTTCCTCCTCTGGTCTGATTCTGGTTCCATCTTCTCTTGACTCCTCAAAGACCATGCTCCATCAAACATCTCCTTGTTGACCCAACTTCCTTCCCTTCAGTCTAGGACAGTGGTCAGGTGTTCCCTAGCTCCAAAGAGTCCTTCAGCTCCAAAGCTCCCTCTGACAGTCATTCACTCTCATTCCTTCTCTTCTCAGTTTAGCTCCTTGAAAAAATAGCCTGTGTTCACTGTCTCTACTTCCTCATCTCCTATTCCCTCCTAAATCCCCTGGAATCTGGGCTCTGTTCTTACCATTCAACCAAAACTCTGTTTGCTGAGGCCACCTGTGACTTCCTTATTTCTAAATATTGTCTTTATCTTATAGACTCATGTGTTTATTTGACCCTGTTGATTTCTTCCACCTTGAAACTACTTGAAGGTCTCCCTAGATCTTTTTCTACATCTCGTCTTTCTGCTCCTACTCAGTCTTCTTCTTCCACTCATTCCCTAAGATTGGATGCTCCTCAGGACTCCATTCTTGGCTCCTATCTCTTTTCACTGTGCTCATTCTTCCTGAGAAGACTTATTCTCCTCTGTGGGCTTCCATCACCACCAGTCCACATCTCTTTCCTGAGATCCCAAACCTCAGTTCCTACTGACTAATGATGCCATCTAAGTGTCCAAAAGCCACTTCAAGGCTCAACATGTCCCATACTGAGCTCATCTAATTTTCCCTGAGTGTAGTTATGCCTTCTCCTGCATTGTCTGTTTTAGTAATTAGCGCCCCTTTCCCAGTTACTGCAAACAGAAAACTAGGAATGTCTGGACTCTTTCTTCTACATCTTATCTCTAAAGTCTGCCACTCTACCCTCTTTAACATCCTCCTTTCTGGCCTTTTATCTTCTGCTTCTGTTTAGCTCAGGTCCCTGTCATCTCCTGCTGGCACTGTTGCAGTAGTTTTCTGACCTTCAGTCTCATTCCCTTCCCCTCCATCTTCTATATGGCTATGAGAGGGTCCTTCTCTACCTCAAATCTGATCATGTTACTCCCCCACTCAAAGCTTCACTGGCTTCCTCATCATATTCTTTTTTTTTTTTTTTTTTTTGCTGTACGCGGGCCTCTCACTGTTGTGGCCCCTCCCACTGCGGAGCACAGGCTCCGGACGCGCAGGCTCAGCGGCCATGGCTCACGGGCCCAGCCGCTCCACGGCATGTGGGATCTTCCCAGACCGGGGCACGAACCCGTGTCCCCTGCATCAGCAGGCGGACTCTCAACCACTGAGCCACCAGGGAAGCCCTCCCCATCATATTCTGAGTAAAGAACAAAATCAAGACCCATCCTCTCCCGCAGTCTGAGCCCTCCTGGCCCCACAACTTTATTTCCTACCGCTTTTCATCATGCCTTCTAGATTTCAACTATAGCAAAATACTGTTCCTTGAATATGCAATGCTAGTTTCAGGCTTCTGAGCCTTTGCAGATGTTCCCTGAACATCCTTCCTCCTTCCTCTTAAGCTAACTGGTGAACTGATGTTTTGAGATCTTTTCAAGTGTCTTCCTCTGTGAAGTTTTCTCTGACTTCTTTGTTCCTTTCCCTCTACTTTTATGGCCCTTGTTACATTTACTGATAATTACTGGGAGTTCCTCAAGGATGGGCCTATTTCTGTTTATCTTTATGAGCCCCAGGCCTACCACTGTTAAATAAGTGAGAGAAATGCAGCATAATGAAGTGAGGTGAGAGAGAAGACAGAATGCCCCCTGATCAGGCCCCTCCTCCCTCTGTGGAGGGAGCATCTATTCCACAGACACCTTCACACATAAGCCAGGCCCCCACATGTGTGGTGCCAGGGCTGCTGCTGTGGATCAGTCACTGCCAGGGCACATTGTTCATGATTGTGTGGGTCCCACGGAGCCTGTACTAATAAAAACTTTATAGCTAGCACAAATGTAGTGCTCAGTATGTAGTATACTAACTACTATTCTAAATGCTTACATATTAAGCACTAGATTACATAGTATCACTTTATCCTCACAGAAACCTTTGACATAGGTATTAGTATTAGTCCCACTCTACAGATGAGGAAACTAAATCCCAGATCACACAGCTAGTAAACGGAGGAGCCAGGATTTTCTTTTTTAGAGAGAGATCTTTTTTTTTTTTTTAATTTTAGAGGATTTTTAACTTTTTAAAAACACTTATCTAGGCTGCACCAAGTCTTAGTTTTGGCATGCGGGATCTTTGTTGCGGCATGAGAGATCTTTAGTTGCAGCATGCGGACTTCTTAGTTGCAACATGTGGACTCTTAGTTGCAGCATGCGGACTCTTAGTTGCAGCATGCATTGCAGGATCTAGTTCCCTGACCAGGGATCGAACCTGGGCTCCCTGCATTGGGAGCACAGAGTCTTATCCACTGGATCACCAGGGAAGTCCCCAAGATTTTTTAAAAGAATAGTCTAAACTGGTCTCCCTGTATTGTTTTCTCTGTTTTCCCGTAAATTTAATAAGTTCTATAGTAAAGCATTTTTAAAAGATTTGACTAAATCAATGTGTTTTAAACCCCTCCCCCACCCTTTTTAAAAAAGCAATAAAACCCTTTCTTCAACCAAAATCTTGAAGAAAGGCTGATATGTAAATGAAATCAAAACGGATCTATTCTGGTTGAAGGCAAGCCAGATCCCCTCCTATTACTTTCCTCTCTCACTCAGCCCTGCCCAAGGCACAGGGCTCAGGAAACACAGTTGAATGAAAAGCACTGGACCAGACTAACTCTTAAAGATTCTTCTGGCACTTTTTCCTTCCTCTAGTTATACTGGCTTTGCATTGGCCATTAGCCTATATATTCTGTCTCAGAAACAGTGAGACTGAGCTATTAATCATCTCTGTAGTCTTTGGAGAATTTGTATGCAGGGTTGTAGAAACACAGGTTGCTGTTAGAGATGCATTTCAATGTCTGTCTCTGCTGAGTGTTTATTAATAATCTTGCTAATCGCCACTCTAGTTACTGGATCTAGCTAACTCCTGTCAGGTGTCCTTGGGGGGCATTTTAAATTCTCCCTGATTTCTTGGAGCCAGATGCTTCCTTCTGCCTGGACTCCTCTCTGATACTTATATTCATGAATATTTCACATTTAATCTCCCTGATTACATTTCCATGTGATGGTCATGGTGCATTGGCTGCATGTCTCAGGAAAGACATACAGGAAGCCCATAGTAAAGGATTGTGTTTGCAGGCACAGTGCCAGAGATCTTTGTTCCTGCCACTAAGATGGCCTTCTATCATGGACAATGACGGGGAGATGCTGAATGATGAGTTTGCATGGGTCCTCTCAGTCTAGGGCTTTGCACCCTGGCTCTTGACCCAAAGGGACTGGCAGTTTCACTCAAGGATCAAATGCCACTAGGACCTGCCCAGTGGCCGCAGGGACCACACGTGGGTCCCTGTGACCAGAGTTGCTCAACAGCTTCCCAGCCCCCATCCTTCCTGCACCACCTCCCTCCAGTGTTGCTACCTAGTACTTCCAGCCTGAGAGAAGAAACTCTGATGAACTCATCTGCACTGAGGAGGGAAAGTTAGCCCCAAATGCCTGAGAGCCTGAGTTCTTAAAGTTAGCTGTTGGAGGAGGCAGGGATGATGGTCAAAGAGGCAAGATGAGCCAAGGGGCATAGTGTCCTGGAAGCCAGTGGAGGAAACCATTTCCAAATGGATGTGGTATGTGTGACATGTGACAAATGCTACAGAAAAAGTAGAGGAAATTGGAAATCTGCCACTGCTTCCCTGGTAGGGCTCCACAGGCACGTTTTATGGGTTTTACCCTTTGAGAAGCCCGCCCTCAGGCTGCTTTGGAAGTGAGCCTTCCCTGCAGCCTAGGGCTCAGCCATCATGTCTCCACATTCCCTACAGGCAGCACTTGCGAGGCTGTTTTGACCACAGAGAGGCATGTAAAGGCCACTAGAGGCCTCCTGCTCCAGGGCTGCAGGGGATAGATGCTGCCAGTAATCAGTCTCCCAAGAAGGAGCTGAGCTAGGGAGGCAGAGGATGAGGGACTTGGAAAGACTGTGGCATGGGAAGTTGCCTGGGATACAGGCACTGCAGCTCCCCGCCCCCCCTCACACCTGTTCTACCTTCCTGTCCCATCCCCCTCAAGGAGAGCTAAGGATGGAAGTCGAAGCAGAGGACACAGGCCCAGGTTCTGCCCTCGGGAACTCACAAACCACTATGGCAACACAGCCCAGCCTGGGCCTTGCACTCTGAATGGCCTAAGGAAACATAGACAAGGCCAGGATTTCCCTCCCAAACATTCTAGACTTTTCCCTTTTCCCTTAGTGACAAGCATGTTTTCATCCCCACTGCTTCATTCTAAAGGGAACAGAAATCACCCTAATGGCTATATGCCCTTCCCTTGATGGGTCACCAGAAGCCACTCAGATCCCTGGGCCTGGAGCATTCTGCCTGCCTATCTGTCTGCGCTCCCTGTCCCCAGAGGCAGAGCTGGCACAGCCCTGGATCCTCTCTGCAATCCTTAGACCTTAGGCATACCACTCTGTGACCCTAGGCAGATGGTTAGGGTGGCAGCACCTGTATCAATGGTTGGTCATTAGTTTCTCAGGGAGAATGTATATGGCTCCAGCCCCTTCCAACTGACTGAGGCAGGGTGGGCCAAGGCCCTGGATCTTGTAGCAGAGATTTGGGGTGTTTGGGAGGGAATAGTGAGGCTAGAGTAGGACTCTGGGCAGCACGGCGCCCATCGCAATGGGAAGAAGTCAGTAAGGAGGGCAGTGAGGGAGATCGAAACAGTTGCAGACCCTGGACGACGCACAGGATACATGCTTTCCTACCTTCCTTGTCATCTGTAGCGTCAAGCCCTGTGTGGGCAACACAGGACTAACTGGCCACCAGCTGATTTGTCGTTATTTGTCTTCTCACCTACCATTCCCAGCCAACCATTTAGGTTCTCGCAGGAGACACTCTTTAGCACTCATCTGTGAAATGGAGAAGTCCTCATTAGAACGGCTGTGGCTGCAGCCTTGAAGTCTAGCCTGGTTTGGACAGTCAGTTCTCTGGATCCTGTGAAGGGGAAACAGAGGGAGAAGGCCTGTCTCAGGGAGCACCTACCCTGACCTAATGCAGACTTAAACTCACAGGAATCTAGAAAGACCTTTCCAAACAAGTACATAGGAAGGGCCCTGAGGAACAGGGCAACGAGTATGGGAGGTTGGAGAAGGTGGTCCTTTGGGTTTAAGGAATTGCGGTAGGCTTCCTGGGGGAGGTGGATCACACAGGACTTAAAAGATAGACACCCAGGTGGGCGTAAGTAGCTCTTCCACCCAGCTCAGTGTCTTCCTCCCGTGGTAGATGGGTCTGTCCCTCCCTCCCTGAATACCCTGCCTGCTGCCAGGGAAAAATACCTCCAGAGGACAGGTGAGAGCAGCCCACTGTGTTCACTTCCTAACAGCTCCCTATCTCTCTGCTTTCTCCCCCAGGACCCAGCCGCCGCCTCCATCTCAGACGGAGACTGTGACGCCCGGGAGGGTGAGTCAGTAGCCATGAATTACAAACCATCCCCGCTCCAAGTGAAGCTGGGTGAGTGTGTCTGGGGGGTGAGGGAAATGTGGGGAGTGGACAGACAAGGTGCTCTGGGCTGGGTTTACAATGAGGTACCACAAATAAACCAACTCAGGCTAGCTGATTCCAAGACTCCAGCCACCAAGTCATTGGCACCGCCAGGCACCTTATCTCCTGCAAGGCCAAGAGGGAAATTACAGTTCTCTACAGGAGCCCAGAACTCTAGAGGCATCTCTGAGGCCAAGAAGGCTCCAGGTATTCCAGGGGATAGCTGCAGGGGTGAAAGCATGGAACCCCAGAGAGTGGGTTGGCAGTCCCATCCAACACTGGACCAGGCTAAGAGGAAGCTGCCTTAGAGGTGGGGTGTCAGTTGCTGTGTCTGAGGGGTAGAAAGGAATGAGGCTCCCCAAACCTAGAAGCTGAGCCCCTCTCCCCATTCCTGTGTCAGCCTATCTGGAGATCTCAGGATCTCATCGGCTCCTGTTTGGGGGAGCTTTCCCATAGTTTCTTAATAAACCCAAATCTCTCACCCACTTTCCAGGGTCACCTTTCCCTTGGGGGTTTATCTCATGTCCACTCCAAAGTCAGTTTATCCTACAGCCTGCTCCTTTGAAGTCACATGTCTCCCAACCATTGCCCAGAGCTCCTGCAGCTGCTGCTGTCACTTCACCCTACGCCAAACACTGCGTCTCTCCCTTCAGGGACCAGTTTCACTCACCCAAGGCTGCCATGCATAAACAGGCTTGTAATTAATAATTTGCCTTCGGGAATTCCCTAGCGGTCCAGTGGTTAGAACTCCGTGCTTCCATTGCCGAGGGCCTGGGTTTGATCCCTGGTCAGAGAACTAAGATCCCGCAAGCCACAAGGTGCGGCCAAAAATAAATAAATAAAAAAATAAAAATTTGTTTTCACAAAGAGAAGTTATAACATAGTGCATCCAGGAAAGAGTTAACAATTAAATACAGGCTGTCACTTACCTTCAAAACTTCTCTGCCATCCCTGCCACCCTCCTGCCCATCTTTCTCCTCAGGCTCCAGCTGCCCATCAAATACTGGACCCCTCCTTAGTCCTGAGAACCTTTTCCCATCTGTTCTAAAACATTCTCCCTCTGCAGCTGCCAGGACTCCTTTTCACAGAGTCCTGTTATGTTATTCAGCTTTTTGTTAACCTTGTTTTTCTCCTTCCAGACCAAATCCGGGGAGCCCCTCAGGCTGTTTTTCTAAACAAGAGAGCAATCCTCTCAGTGGAATTTGTTCATTGTCCCAGGACACCAAACTCAAACTGTTTTTTGAGTAGCCAGTTTTATTTGCTTATTATTGTTTAATTTAACAATACAAATATTTTAACAAGTATAACTTCTCCTTTACTCTCGCCTGTCATATTCTCCTCCCCAGAGATCATCATTCCAAGCGTTTTTTAGTTTTTTCATTTTATTTTTTATTTTAACAGAAGAGGTATCATACTGTACATATTTTCTGAAACTTTTTTCGTTTTTGTTTTTGTTTTCCACTTAATGTCTTAGAACCCCTTCCAATATCAGTATATAGAGAATGACTTCATTCTTTTAAATAGTTGCATGGTAGTCTGTAGTTTGGTTTTCCCAGTTTATTGTTAGCATTTTTTGTTTCAAACAATTCCAACATGCTTTTTAAATAACACTTAAGAAATAAAATAAAATAAATAAAATGACACTTTTTTGTCCTGCCCATTACATTACCACCAAAGCTCCTCTAGAAAATTCACAACCTCGTTCCAGTTGCAGAGGAAAATCCCCACCAGGAACTTTAAGGCGAATTGCACCCCCTAGAGGCTTGGGGTGGTAACGGCAGGTGCTGCCTGCTGGAAAGGAGGTGGAGGCAGGTTTGAGGGAGTTAGGTGAGCAGTGGCAAAGAAAGAGGGTTAGAGACTGGGAGATGAGAGACACGGAGACATGGAGGTCGAGGAAATTCCAGAGTCACAGTAGCTGGAAATGCCCATCCCATCCTTCCTCTCTGGAGCTTGTGGTTATTTTATGAGAGCTTTCCCCTGGCAGTCCTTTTTCCAACATCGGGGCTGAAATGACAAGGAGGAATGGGTAGCCAGGCCTCCTCTAGGGCCCAGACAGCAACTGGCTACTGGTAACAGGGCCACACATGAGGCAATGGGTCACCTGGTTGCCAGCCCCATGAATCTGGTAGGCTATGGAGCCTCAGAGAATTCAGAGGCTGACAGATGAGTCAGAAGTAGTCTAGGCAGAGGGGCTCCCCCAGCCTCCTGCCCCTTACCCTGCCAGCCCCATCTGCCCCTCCCACTCTACAACCTTCAGTGGCTTCTTTTCCTTCTGCATTAATCCCTAACTCATCTGTTTGGCATTCAAGGCCTTCATGCTCTGAGTCTGTAATCAGAGGGAGCCCCCAGCCGCTTAGCACAGGACCTGAGACATGACTGGTGACACAGATGTTTGCTGAATAAATAAATGACTGAATAAATGTATCCTACTTTTCTAAACTGACCTCCCTCCATCTTCACCCTTCCATCCCATCCACATCCACACTTATTACACTCAACTTCTAAGTGCATTTTTCTGTACACTCTCCCTCCTTACTAGAATGCCCTCCTCTCTCCATCTCAAGGTGTCACCTGCAGGAAGCCCTGTCATCCTTCTGCTCTATGTTTCCTGCTCCAACCTTTCTCTGGAATCAAGCACACACTAGCTGCCCAACTTGGGAGTACAGCTCCTGGAAGACAGGGGTCAGCCTCCTCATGTTGCCCCCTCACTATCTGCCTCAGGTTGTGCAGAGCCAAGTACTGTCTCTCCCGAGCAGCAGGGCCTGGAGTTGGATCCCTGCCTCAGTTCTTAGAGAAGCAAGGGGTTTCACCATGGAGGCCCAGCCCAGGCTGCCCCGAACAGTAAGGCAGGGTGCCCCTGGGGGCAGGACACAGCTTCCTTCCCATGTTCCCCTGCAGAGAAGCAGCGGGAGCTGGCCCGGAAGGGCTCCCTGAAGAATGGCAGCATGGGGAGCCCCGTCAACCAGCAACCCAAGAAGAACAATGTCATGGCCCGGACAAGGTAGAGGCCCCACCCCCGCCCCGCTCCACCCTACCAGGGCCCTGCCAGCCAGCACCTATCTCTGCTGGTTCCGAGCCTCCCATCTTCCCTCCCTCCTCAGGCTCAGCTCCTCTCTGAGAGGAGAGGGCCTCCCAGGATCCAAGGTGGCGAGGGTGGCGTAGGGGTGAGGGAGGTGGTCGGCACGTCCTAACCCAGTTCCTCACCAGGCTTGTGTGCTTCAGTTGCCAATCCAGTCCCCACAATTCTCCACCCAGGCTGGTCGTCCCCAATAAAGGCTACTCCTCGCTTGACCAGAGCCCAGACGAGAAGCCACTGGTAGCCCTTGACACGGACAGGTGTGTACAGAGACATTGGGGCAGCCGGGCAAGCCACAGCAGCCTGTGCAAACACACAAGTGGGCTGTACAGGACGTACTTGCTATATTGTTGGAATTGGGGTGTTCCTCAGCCCGGACCTCTCCAATTGTGAACCCCCGCAAGGAATGGAACTTTTTACCTGGAGGTGGGGGAGAGCAGAGAGAGGAAAAGGCAACTATGCAATCTGCTGCTGTCCTGGGACAGCTGATCCAATGGCTGCCCCTAAAATGGGCCCTGATGCCTTGCATGGCACCCTGCCCCCTCTGAGGAAGGCGCCCTACTGCTGGGAACATACCTGGCTAGATCTGGACTTTGGGAAAACCCAACAAACCAGGGTAATTTGAGCCTAGAAAAAAAAGGAGGGAGGGCTCTGGGGGATTTAGGAGGCTAAGGGGGGCAATTAATTTAGAAGGGTGGAGCTAGGGAACCTGTCTTGAAACTGCATTCGCACAGCAAGCACTGTTTTTACTGAGACCGTGCTGTTTATTTGGAAGTGTTGGGGAGGGGTGAGGTATTGACTGATGGCGGTGGGGGAAGGTAAAGAGAGTTTTCTATTTAATATCTGGGAGTCACTTCCTCTCTGTCTTCTTTCCCCTGCGGCCAGTGATGATGACTTTGACATGTCCAGATATTCCTCCTCTGGCTACTCCTCTGCTGAGGTGAGGCCCCATCCCTTCCTGTCCTAAACACACGTAAGCAGGCCCACCTCCAAGAGAAGGGGCGGGGCCAACGCCAAATCACACCCTGAGGGGAGCAGTGGGCAAAGCTAGACGGAGCCCATGCGGGGGCGGGGCCTGGGATAAGATCTGGCCGGAAAGAAAGGTGAGGCCTTGGACTCCGCCTCTAGTGCCGGGGGGCCCAGGGTTAGGGACGGGGCTTGGACCCGGGTTGGAGCAGGAACAGGGCCCTTACCTAGACGACACCTTACGGGAGTGGGCCTGAAATGAGGGCAGGGCCCGAATAGAGGCAGGACCTAAGGGGTGAAGTTGCCCTTAGAATGGGGTGCGGTGTGTAGCGGGGTGGGGCCCCAGGGGGACGTGCTTGAGGCTGGGGCCGAGGAGGTGCAAAGCCTGGGGTTTTGGAGAGACCTAGGATGCAACAGGTTGGGCGCCGATGGCCTGGGCATGTGGCCCCAGCCCTGCGTGGTGCCTCCAGATGGTCCCGAGCCTGACCTCCCTCCCCTTTGCCTACAGCAGATCAACCAAGATTTGAACATCCAGCTGCTGAAGGACGGCTACCGGTTAGACGAGATCCCCGACGATGAGGACCTGGACCTCATCCCCCCCAAGTCTGTGAACCCCACCTGCATGTGCTGCCAGGCCACGTCCTCCACCGCCTGCCACATTCAGTAGCTGGCGGGGCCACTGCGGCCGGCCGGGGTGGGGCCGCCGGGGGCCAGGTTGGACCAGGCAGGGGCCAACCCCTCCCCAGCTCATCCACCTGCCCCCGGCCCCCGCGCACCCTACAGCCGCCAACCTCGTAACAGTCATTGCTTCCTCCTATGGTAGGACGTGTACCTCTGTGTGTTCATGGAGCCGGAGAAACCAAAACCGGGTCTCTCTCCACCCCCGGGAGTGCTGAGGAGGGGAGGGGGCGGTTTGTTCAGTTACTTGGGGGACCTCGCCCAGCATCCTGCCCCCTCCCCAAAGCTGCAGCCCAGTAGAGGAAAGGGGTGACTGGACTGCAAGGAGGCCAACAGTAATGAGTGGGGGAGGGATCACAAAGCCAGGGGTTTGGACCCACCCACGTGAAGCCATGAATCCCCCAGCACCAGCCAAGGAAAGGGGCTGGGAAGGAGAAAGGCCCAGGGCAGTAGGGGCAGGGCCCAGCCCCTTAGAGCCACCTCCACATGCCCCCCTGCTGGCCCACGTACCATCTGCGTTTCTACCCTCATCTCTAGATGGGAAGCCTGATAAAGCTGCCCAGTAGGATATTGTCCCCCACCCTTGGGGATCACTGCCTTCTTTCTCCTCTTTGCCTCATTCACCCCCTTCCTTGCTCTCTGGATTGTGTGGAGGGTGAGGTGGGCGTTACAGACAGCCAGAGTTTAGGGTGGTATGATCTGCCCTCACCTGCCCCTAACTAATGCCTCTGTCTCTCTGTGCCCTGCCTCATCCCCCCACCCAACACACACACACACACACACACACACACACACACACACACACACACACACTTACACTTCTGTTCCATTCATTGGTCTCTGTCCTGGGCTGGAAGCAGGAGTTAAGGCTGGCCTCGAATGCCCCATTCCGGTCTCACTCTAGCCCAAGATCCCAGAGGCTGCTTCCCAGGAAGAATCTTCAAGGAAGCAAGCCTAAGAGAACACAGTGGCTGCATGTGTACGGCAGGGACAGCTTGGCAGAACGTGTGTGTGCCTGGGGCTGTGAGGGCGTGTGTCTGCATCTCTGCATTGGGCCTGTGTCTCCAGATGTCTGTGGCGTCTGCGGTGGGGAAGTGACTGTGTGGCCTGTTAACGGTGTGAGAGGCTGCTCAGCAGTGCAGTGGGCTGGCGGTCAGAAGGCTCCGGCACTCTCCCCGTTACCTCCAACAAGCCATTTATATTCTCTGGCTTTCAGTTCCCTCCACTGTACAATGAGCGGCATCTGAAATTATTTTTAAGGCTCTTCCAAACCTGAAGGCATTTCTTCATAGGAATTTCTGTGGAGGTGGATAAGGAGGTCTCTGTTGTCTTTTGAGTACATCTGGTGGCTTCCTGAGTTGCATATCATTCATTGCTTCCTCCTATGGTGGAAAAGAGAGGGGGAAGTTCCTGTGGGACCTGTGTATGCCTGAGTACAATCGGATCTTTTGGGAAATGTGTGAGTGTGTGTCTGTGTGTGTCTGTGCACGTGTATGTGAGTATCTATGGTGTGTGTAGCTGTGTGGGTGTCTGAGAGTCAGAATGTATGTACTACTGCTTCTGCTGCTGTTTCTCAGTGGTGGCAGGGGTGGGGGTGGTGGCTAGAAAAGCTGAGGATGAAAATCAAGAGGGAGAAGGTGACCAAGGCCCTCCCCTGGGCCTGGGCAGTATAGATCTGCCCCGTGCAAAGGAAAGCAAAAGCACAGATAGCCCACGCCTGGTCAGGTCTATGCCGCACAAACCCCGTATCCCAGGGCCACTCCTCCATGCTGACCTCCCCCACGTGCTGGCCAATCCACTCTAATATATACCACTCACATGCTGCCAGCATGCACAGGACACACACACAGCCCAGTTCCTGGCTGCCAGTCCTGGGAGGTGGGAGTTGGAAGGGGGCAAGGGCAGTGAGAAGAGAGAGTAAGGCTGCTGGCTTAGGAGGGGTAGCACCTCTCCCTGCACCACACCCAGGGACTGCCAGCTCCTGAGTGCTGAGGTGCAGCTCTCCACCCTCAACTCCTCCAACCCACGCCTAACTCCTCCAGTGCAGGAACCCCGGTTAGATGATGAGAAAATGCCAAAGGGAGGCAAGGACGGAGAAGACACCTGCAGGACTCACACGGCCCGTACTGGCCCCCACCTGAGCCTGTTTCTCCCCGCCCCCCCCCCGCCCCGGTCAGCATACCCACCCCCTGTCATCTGGGCCCCAAAACCAAGCTTCCTACTACTACTACCACCACCACCCCCCGCCTCCTTGACTCACCCTTCGAGAACATGGGTACCTCCTCTTTTCCAGGCAGGGCCCCCGCCAAGGCTCACTTAGACTGCTGCCTTTGCTGCTGACATGCTGTGTGACTCTGGCCCACTGCTTAACCTCTCTGGCCCTGAGGAATAAGGGAAAGGCTCCCTCCCCACAAGATATACCTAATTCCCTGGCAGGCAAGGGCTTCTAGCTGAGGCAGTGTAGCAAGTGTAGCGGAGAGAAGTACGAAGCTGGCAGCCAGCACTTTCTGGGTCTAGGGAAAGTGCATGGTTCCCTCCTTCCCTGTGGGGGAGGTTGGAGGGGAGGAATCGAGGCCTTAGTTTGCCCCCTGCCACCCTTGCCCCTTGTAGATACTGCCTTAACACTCCCTCTACCCTCAGCTCTGGCGGCCAGCCAGCCGTTTCTCCGTGCTCACTAATTTATTTCCAGGAAGGTGTGTGGAAGACATGAGCCGTGTATAAAATTTTTTTTAACATTTCCATCGCAGTATTGACCATCATCCTTGGTTGTGTATCGTGTAACACAAATAATGATATTAAAAGCATCAAACAAGCCAGCCTCAGCTCCCTACCTGGGGTGCGGGCAAGGGGCAGATGGGCCGGGAAGGGCAGAGGACCAATCCTCTGAATGCGCCTTTCACCCTACCTCCACCTGTGGGTTCCCAGGCTAGGCCTGCCGCCGACCAGCTGCAGCGGCTCTGGATGACTCACTTGACCCCTCAGAATCTCTGTTTCTCTTCATCACAGTGAGAAGCTTCGCCTAGAAGATCTCCAGGGACCTTGTGAACTCTTGGAAATTGGGCTGTTTTGAGAGGCTTGAGGCAGGAAGAGACTGGGGTAGGGAGGAAATCAGACCTCTTCACCTCTCCAGGGCTGGGGCTGAGCCAGGTGATATCATAATGGGCATTGCCCATCCTAGAGAGGGAATCAGGGTGGGGTAGGAGCAAGAAGGCTGTGAGGGAGGGAAGCTGAGAGACCCTCCACAGGAGGGGGGGTCGCAGCAGCTGGGGCACCTGCCTAGCTGTCTAGGAAAGGGGGTTGGGTGGTCACTGATGTATTGCAGGAGCCCCTGGTAGGTAGAGCCCACCACGGCATCCCCTAGACCCCACTATGTTCCTCTTTTCCCACAAGACTAAGACCCCCATCAGCACCTACAGTGACTCCTACAAGGATCCTACCTCCATCAAGGAGGGCTATAAGGACCCACCTCTGTGGGCCTGGGAAGCCAACAGGTTTGTGACTCCGGTAAGTGGCGAGCTGGGGCGGGGGTTGGGGGGCGGGCAGTCCAGAGTGTACGGCTGTGGGTGTCTGGATCACTGACAGTGTGTGGTTGTCATTATGTGTTTGTAATTATTTGTAGCTTTGTGTGTGTATGTGTGTGATTCATTTGCTTAGGCATGGAATTTATCATGATATATATAAAGTAATACGAGATCCTGCCCTCATGGTGCCCTCCTACTCCACCAGGGTAGGAGATGGGGAGAGATAGATGATAATCAAGAAATAAATAAGAGTTTTGTAAATTGTCCCAAATTGTGTAAAGGACATAAACGGGGTACTGGAAATGGAAAGTAACCAGGGAGAGCTACTTAAATAGAAGTAATGAAAGAGGGCTCTCTCTTTCAAGGTGACATTGAGCTGAGACTGGAAAAGTGAGTGAGAAATAGCCATGTGAAGAACTGAAAGAATAGGGCTCCAGGCAGAGTGATCAGAAAGTGCAAAGGCCTTGAGGCTGCCTGTGGGCTCTGCCTACAAGAATGTTTTTATGCATGCTTATTACAGTCTCCTGTGTCTGTACTTGAAGACAGGTGGCCAAGTGGGGCTGTGCGGCTTTCACAAAATGGAGAGATCTGTAAGTCTAATTGTGACTCTGCCCAAGGGAGTTTATCTGTGTGTACCACCCAACAAAACTTTGCTGAGTATTTACATGTGTCAGGGACAATGTGGTTACAGTGAAGGGCCAAGCCATGCCTTTGAGGATCTCTCGGCAGAAAGTGAACAAAGTAGGACTGCCCAGTGTAGAACATGCACCAGCAGAGGCTTGTGCTGGTATAACAGCCAGAAAGCCACTCCCAGGACTTGAAGGGCAGGTCTGCTAAGAGATCCAGAAGAAGGACACTCGAGCAGAAGAGGAATGTGAGAAAGGGCAGCCCAGGGGCAGGGACCCACCAGGAACTGAGAACTGGAGCAGAGGGAGAGGCCAGCTCTATGGTAAGAGAGAAGCCTGCAGACCGTGAAGGGCTTCAGGTTGTGTTGAGAAATGTGGTCATAATGGTCCAGACTTTTGAGCGTGGGAGTGTCATGCTTGGATTGTGAGTGACACACTCTGGCCACTGTGGCAGGAGATTGAAGGGGCTGGGGTTGAGGGCAGGAAGCCCAGTGAGGTGGTGAAGGATGAGGGAAGAGGATATAGGTGGGAGATAAGGAGAGACTGTAGCAGTGAAAAATAGGAGAGTATTTTTGAATAGGAGACTATTGTTATACTCTCAATAGTACTCTCCTACTGTTGAATAGGAGAGTCTTTTTAAAATAATTTTTATAATTACAAAATAAATATATGCTCAATCAGAAAGTGGGGAATCACTCAGAGAAGCACAAAGAAAATGGCAAATAATTCTCACTACCCAAAATAACTACCGTTAATTTATTATTATATGCCCTTTCAGGAAGCAAATATTTTTTTATGAAGGTGGTGTCATATCGTATACTAATATTTTGAATCTTGCTTTTTTCACAAAACCATATATCAAGTACATTTTCCTGTGTCAAAAATATTCTATAATGTAATTTTAATGACTATAGTATTTTATTTTATGAATGTACCAAAATATGGTTGAGGAATCTTATATTATCGGAAATCTAGATTATTTATAAAATTTTGCTAGTATAATTATTCTTGTACATTCTTTGTATATATCAACTATTCCCTTAGGATAAATTCATAGATAGAAATTGTTGCGGGAAAGGATATGTGAATCTAAAAACTTTGCATATACACTTCAAATTGCTGTGATAAGGGTTATAATAATCTACATGCCCACCAGCAAAAGATGAGAATGTCTGCCTGCTTTTCTAAACTCAATAGGAGGGAATTTTTAGGAAGCAGATAACACACCTTGGTCACCATCTAGATATAAAGAAGAGGGGAGAGATTAAGAGGACTTCTGGGTTTTGGACTCCGGAAAACTGGAGGAAGGGCAGTGCTACCAACTGAGATTTGGAATTGCAGATTAGAGAGAGATTAGGAGTTCATCTGGGGACAAAAATATTCAAGGACTTCCAGGAAAAGATGTCTGCTGTGTAGCTGGATATACTTATCTGAAGCAAAGGACAGAGGTTTGGGCTACAGACATGAATTCTGAAATCAACATATAGGTGGTAGCTGAAGTCATAGAGATTGCCAAAAAAAGAGTAAGAAAATGGCCAAGGATAGGACTTTGGAGAATGTCAATATTTCAGGAGTAGGTAAAGGAAGAAGAGCCATAAAAGGAGACAGTGATAGGACGAAAATCATAGAGAAACCAACAAAGACAGCATTATTAGACAAAGCTCGGTGTCAAATGCTGTCAGCACAGAAAGGGATCTCTTGGATGTAGTAACACTTAGCCACCTGGCTAAACAGCTTCAGCGAGTGGTGAGGAATGAAAGTCAGATAGCAGTGGGATTAATAATGAAGGAAAAGGCTTCCGCTTCTGGCAGTATGGTGGTCTAGAAACTCTGAAGGGCCCTCCTGCTTCCAAACAACTAGGTCCTGCATAAAAATTAATTTTCATTTTGTTTTGGACTGTCAGTGGAGATGAGTAGTAAGTATACTAAGAAGACAGGATTGCCCTGAGGACAAACGCCACTATCAGTACTACAAGCAGGAGTTTAAGCCTTAAGCTAGCTGAAAGATGGAGCAACTGAACCAGAAAGTCCAGTGATCTCGGGCTCCCTTCCTCCCCGCTACCCCAACACACATACACACACACACACACACACACACACACACACACACACACACACACACACGATGAATGTATATCTTCTATGGTGGAAAATATCCTCAATGTAGGTTTCCAGGTATCCTTAGAGTATGGTCAATCAGATCTGAGCTCACAATAAAAGACATAAGGAAACAAACCACCATATGACAGTCAACAGAAACAACAAACAGCAGACTTAAACCTCCAAGGATGTCAGATATTGGAAATAATAGTTAAAGAACACAAAATAATTATGAATTTTTCTGAGCAAAATGTGAACTCATCTAAATGAGGATGCAACAAGAGATTATATTTTTAAAAGAATGGACAGATTTTTTAAAGAAACGAAATTTTAGAAATAAAAGATATATGTGTTAAAACCAAAACTCAAAAAAAAATTAAAAAAAAACAAAACCAAAACTCAATGGATGGATTAAGGAGCAAATTAGACACAGCTTAAGAACATCAGTGAAATGAAAAACAGAGCAGGGGGACTTCCCTGGTGGTCCAGTGGTTAAGACTCCACGCTTTCAGTTCAGGGGGCACGAGTTCCATCCCTCATTGGAGAACTAAGATCCCACAAGCTGTGCAGTGTGGAAAAAAAAAAAAAACAGAGCAAAAGAAATTTCCCAGAATGCAGCACAGACAGACAGAGAGCTATAGAAAATATGGAAGAAACATTAAGCAATATGAAAGAAAGAGAAGATCCCACACAACTACTCGGGGTTCCAGAAGGAAAGAGCAGAAAGGAGAGTAGTCATTATCTGAAGAGACAAAGGCTCTTGATTTTCAACAACTAACAAGAGAAATGAATCCATAGATTCTTAGGTAACACGTGAAACTGCACAACACCAGCTTAAGAGATGACCTTAAAAACATGCAGAGAGAAATTATTTTCAATGTGTCTTCCTTTCAAGAACAAAAGAAAGATAAAGACACAGACAAAAACTAAAATATTTACTACAATAAGACATATAATAGGGGGCTTCCCTGGTGGCACAGTGGTTAAGAACCCGCCTGCCAATGCAGGGGACACAGGTTTGAGCCCTGGTCTGGGAAGATCCCACACGCTGCTGAGCGGCTAAGCCCGTGCACTGCAACCACTGAGCCTGCGCTCTACAGCCCACGAGCCACAACTACGGAGCCCACGTGCTGCAACTGCTGAAGCCCTCGCACCTAGAGCCCGTGCTCCGCAACAAGAGAAGCCACCGCAATGAGAAGCCCGTGCACCGCAACGAACAGTAGCCCCCGCTCGCCTCAACTAGAGAAAGCCCACGCACAGCAACGAAGACACAACACAGCCAAAAATAAAAATAAAAAATTTTAAAAGACTTATAATAAAGGAACTTCTAAAGGATACACTTTGGGGAGAAGGAAAATGATAACAAAAGGAAGGTCTGAGATGCAAGAAGGAATAGTGAGCTAAGAAACTGGTAAACATGAGATAAATTTAAACATTGTCCATAGAAAATAATTATAATAATTTTTAACTTGTAAAATTTAAAGAAAGAACCAAAATATTAGAAAACAATATCATGTAAATTGTATATTAGAAAACAATATCATGTAAGGTACAAGGATAGGAAAGGAATTTTTACAAAAACTGTCATTATTCACAGATGATACAGTTGTGTTTATAGAATCTACAAATTATCAGAATAAGAGAATTTAGAAAGTTGGATGAATTTAAGATAAAAAGCATATTTAGGAAGCATAATCTTAAAATATATATGTCATTTTAGCAACAAAGAGTGAGAGTAAGTAGAAATAAATCTAACAATGTGTGCAAAACTGTATGGATAATATTATAAAACTTTGAATACTTTAAAAAAATACTTAAATGAAGAGGCGTAACATGCTCATGAATAGGAAGAGTCACTAACATAAAGATTCCATGCAATTCTGATTAAAATCTCAACAGGAGTTTTTGAAGAATTTGACAAGCTGTCTCTAAAATTTATAGAGAAGAGCGAAGGCCCAAGAACTAGCTAAAACACACCTGAAGAAGAAGGGGACTTGTCCAGTCAGATATTAATATTTATTACCAAGCTATAGAAATTCATAAAGCATAATATTACTGTAGGGATACACAAATTGATTAATGGAATAAAACAGACCAGAAATGGAGCCACACATATATGGAAACGATATACAACAGAGATGACTGAAAGTAAAGCTATGGGAAAAGATGTTTCAGGCTTGGGGTGGCATTACAAATCTGTGGGAGAAGATAGATTACTCAATGAGACAACTGGTTATCCATGTGGATAAAAACTAAATTGATCCCCCAATTCACACCAAACCCCAAAACAAATTCCTGACAGATTAAGGCACAAATATGGAAAGTAAAACTGTATAATTTTAGAAAAAATTATGACATTATCTCCATTATCTTAGATTATGGATGGATTTCCTAAGTCACAAAAGCACTACATAAGAGATGAATAAATTCAACTATGTTAAAATTAAGAACTTATGTTCATCAAAAGACACCAAAAAGAAAATGAAGTTACAAGCCACAAACTGAGAGACGATAATTGCAACATGTAACTGACAAAGGAATATGTAGAATATATAAAGAACTATAATTCTCTGGGTTGAAATGAACACGTTTTGACTCCTTCCTAAAACCCCTCGAAAACTACAATAAATGCATATTTAAGACATAAATTTGCAAGAATAGTGAGAAGGAAGGACAATGACAAAATTTCAGAAGCTGGAAAGTGTGATAGATAAGTAGTAACTGACACAGCAGATCTGAGAAAGCTGAATCCAAAGCCAGCAGTGGGAAACACAAGACATAATTCAACTTAAAACTGCAGAATTTTTAAAAGGCTCAGAAATTGGTAATACTAGGTTTCTCTGGAACAGAAGATGGGACAGGACCAAGGCTGAAACAATAATGATTTGAAAGCTAAGAAGCAATTAAACCCCCTCTTCTATTCCACGCCGTAGGGTGACTGCTCACCCATCTCTGCAAAAGTCAGGCGGCTTATTTTTTAGCAAGGATCTCAGGACTGGAGATTCCAGTTAAGGTCAGGGTACCATACTGAAAACTGATGAACCTCCATATGCTGAATGCTAAACCCCCAGCAGCCCTCTTCTCCACTAGGTTCTCAGAACAATGGCAGCTAGGTCACTACTCTCAAGCCAAAGACTGAAAGAGTCTCTTCCGAGGGATCTGATCAGCCCAAGAGAAAAGACCTACAGATACTGACAGAGTTTGCAACAAATAGTCTAGCCAGAGCATCCTACAATGACGCCCACCCACAGCTCAAAGCCTCCAATGAGCCTTTTTAGTCTCCTACTCATAAACATGAGCAGTCAAAGATTACAGACATCTGAGGAAAGCCTCGAATGGAAACACTGAAGAGTCTGTGAGTTCTTCTAAATGATTATTTGTGTGTGTGTGTGTGTGTGTGTGTGAGCGTGTCTGAGTGTGTATGTATAGATGTACATCTGTCTATGAGTGTATCTGGGCGCACAGATCTATGTGTATGTCTGGATGTGCATGTGTTTGTGTGTATGTAAAACTCAGGGGAGTGCTAAGTCATGGGGCCCCTCCACCCATATGGAGTATGACTGTGTAGGATCTGCCCACAAAACAAAACCTCAGCTGGGCACAGAGGATCCAAGAAGCCCCTCAGCTGAGGGGTTTTCAGGGGAATAGGAGCACTAGAAGCAGCAAGGTCTCATCCCAGGCCAAGAGAAGCCTCTGCTCTTCAGATCATAAGGGTGAAATGCAGTGCAACAGCGTCATCCCAGCACCTTGCTGCCCACTATGATGAGAAAGTCCTTTCTGGTGTCTGACTTTGCTGGGTGTCCCACCCCTGGAACCCAGCTGCCTTTTCATCCTAGCTGCCTACAGAGACATGGGCCCACAACTAACTTGGCAATGGGCCTTTAGCTGAGGACAAGGGGGCCCTTGATCTGGGCTTCTACAGACCCAGCCAAACAAGGGGTGTTGGGATAAGATGAGGTGAACCCCGAGAAGCAGAGGGGCCCAGAGCCTGAACCAAGATCAGGGAAAAAATCAGGATAGGATGTGGACCAGCACAACATATATGTCAGGGTCAAGGGTAATATCGGTGTCAAGATGAGAGCCACAGCAGAATTAGGGTCAGGTTGGAGTCAGAGAATTAGATTTTAAAGTAGGTGCCCCTCTGGCCCCATCCTTCATCTCCTTCAAGATGCCAGATTCACAGAGAGCCCTTCCTGTCCAAAACACCTGCCTAAGGTAGCCAGCTCCCGGGGCAGCCAACCTTTCCTGAGGTTGTTCCACGGGCCTGTTGCTCTGTTGGGGAAGACCCAGGCCCTGCTCCCAGGCAGCACACAGTCTGGAAGAAAGAGGACAGGAACACCCAGCTCTGCCCTTATAGGTCCCAGTCAAGGAAAGGACAGAAATGAGAAGAACATCAGAAAACCACTCTGACTGAGGGAAAATGTTGGGTTCCAAGTCCGAGCCTTGGATGGAAGAAAAGGAGAAAAGGGTGATTCAAGCAAAAGAACTATGCAGAGGGAACCAAGGCTGGCCTGGGGATCCCTCTGGCATAGGGAGAGGGTTGGGAGATGCACCTGGGCTGACCTCAATAGGGGCTAAATCTAGGTCCAGCTGGATACCAAGGCTGGGGTCTCCATGCACCTAGCCATCTCCTCCCCTCTCTCCTTGACAGGGCCTGACTCAGACTGTGCAGCGCCATGTGGATCCTGAAGCCCAGCAGAAGACGGTCAAGTGTGCTGTGCAGGACTACCGCTATAAGAATTCCATACCAGGCCACCCCTACTTGCCTGAGAAATACTGGCTGTCTCAAGAGGAAGGTAGGGCCTCACCCATCACCCAACTGTGACCCCATTCAGTGACCCCAACAAAGACCCTACACCTGAACCCAACTTGACTTCTGACCTCCACCCTGATCCTATACAAACCTTATCCCCATCCTCGACCAGGGCTTCTTCTCTAATTACCCCCATTCCAGCTTGATTCCCAACCACCTGGCGTGACCTTGATCCTGACCCCTGACCCTGGAGGAGGAGATCCAGGCTCTGCCTTTTGGGAGCTCCCAGTCTATGCCAAAGAATTGGAAGGGGCCTGGGCCTTATCCCTAGAGAGAGGGAGGGAGCATTAACCTCCTCCAAACAAATTCCTCCATGTGTATTCCGGTGCTATCTCCTCCCATCTTCTTAGTGACCCTGCTCCATCAGGTTCCCTTCTCTCCTGCATCCCTCTGCCTCACCACATCTCTCTCCCCTCAACCTGGAAGACTTTTCTAATTTCCTCCTGTCTAAAAATTCTCTCTCGCTCCTCCCCTTCACAGCCAAGATTCTTGGAAATAGAGTCTATGTCTCTACTTCCTCACTCCTTATGCCTTATGAGAAATTATCTTTCTCATTTGGTTAGGGGTTTATTATGTCTTCCTGTACATTCCAAAAGAACAGAGAGTCTTGTTTTATTTAGAGCTGTGCCCCCTCCACCTAGAATAGCAGCAGGCTTCATAAGTATTTGTCGAATGAATTGATGATTAATCTTCAGTTGAAATTGGGAGTCTGCATCTCCTACACTCATGTTTAATGTTTATTAAAACTGATCTTGTATGGTTCTAATTACCTCATCCATGGGACTCTTCAGTCTTTTCCTCGTGAGACCTACCCTATGTATTTCACTCTGACCACTCTCTGTGAAACTCTTTCCTTCCTCAGCTTCTCTGATGCCTCAATTGCTGAGTCTCTTGTTTAATCATTCTGGAAACATGGGGTTCCTCGGGATGCTGATCGGACCCTCCTCTCTCCTTATTCCTCTCCTGAGACCGTTTAATCTAACCCACATCTTTAATTACTGACAACTCTAAGTGTTTATTTCTAGTCTTGTCCTCTTACCAGGATTCCACTTTCCTTTATCTGATTATGATCAAATTTACCTGAATGGCCCCAAACACTTTAAACTCAGTATGTCCAACCCACCAACCTAGAACTCCAAGTCCCAACACACTGTCCCACACATACACGCACCTGCTCTTACTCTAGGGCTCCTAGAACTCCTTTCCTAATCTCTCACATGTATTCTTTCACACTGTTAGAGTGGTGGATCAGAGAGGAACTTACAGGACACTTAGGTGACTGGATGGGTGGGGCTTTGGAGGGTTTTAAGTAGAGAACTGTCTTGGTCAGATTTTCATTTATCATAAGTGCCACAGTTTCTATGTAGAGATCGGATTGTAGGATTTCAGAATGAGGAAGGAAGACCAGTAGGCTAATAACAATAATAAAAACAATAATAATAATGGTGATGATGATGATGATGATGATGATGATAGTTTTCTCTGTGCCAGGCATTGTTCTAAATGTTTTACATATAATAACTTATTTAAATCTCACAAGGACCCTATGGGGTAGATAGTATTATTACCCCCATTTTAAAATTAAGGAAATAGAGACAAGGTGAAATTAATTAACTAGATCAAGGTCACACACAGTTAATATATGGCAGAGCTGAAATTTGAACCACAGGAGTCAGTCTACAGAGTCCATCCTATTAACCATGACATTCTTGTCTCCTGGTTTAGGCACTGCAGAGATACAGGAGTGATATCATGGGGGACTGGAAGAAAGAATAGAGTCAAGTGATTTTAAGGAGGCAGAATAAGCAAACTTTGAGCCTGGATGTGGAAGATGAGAGGGAGGATTTGGGAGGAGGCCCATTTCCAGGGTTTCCAGGTTGGCTGATTCAGAGAGGGTGGTGCCAGGATGAAAAGCGATCAGCTCAAAGGACCCAGGCTCCACTCAGAAGCTTGTCTTAGGTGGGATATAGGCTGCATCTCAGTGTCTAAGACAAGTATGGGGCCAGGCTGGGCTTTTCTGGCCTAAGGGAGATGAGTGAGCATCCAGCTTTGTGCTGGGGATCAGAGGAAAAATATCGAAGGGGTCCCAGATCCTGGGGCAGAATAAGAAGTAATACTGTCTTATGTCTCCACCCCTATGATCAAGCAGACAAATGCAATCCAAACCACCTGTGCGGTAACCAGTACAATACATGGAAGACGGGACCTTACAACTGTACGGGCTGGAACAAATGTGCCACATACCTTCCTCGCCTGCCTAAGGTATCTACTGTGCCCAGCAAAGATGCCTGGGGCCTGAGACCACCCCCCACCCCCCATCTGCCTCCCAAACCACAGTGTCTGATATTTCACCATTAGTTTCTCATCCCTTTCCCACCAACAATGCTCCAAGGCCTTTTCCCATTTGTGAGACTAGGGTTTATATTTTCTAGGAAACAAGGGAGCTCAGGAGTGAAGCTGTGCTGGGCCTCTGGGTCCCAATCTCTGGCTAGGCTCTGTGGAGACATGGCTGGTGCGCACTCCTTGAGGCGCTACCTTCCTGAAGCTTGCCACCTGGTGCCTTCCCACATGGTCTGGCCAAGAAGTCATTGATAGGCTGAGTCTACCTGCTCCTCTCCCCTCCTCTGTGATGTGAGCAAGGACAAAGGAGGGAGAACAAGGCCATCCAGAGGCAGAGCAGATAGATACAGGAGAGTCTTCCAAAGAGATAGGAAGGAGTCCAGCCACGGCCCTAGGCATGAAGAAAGAGGGAACATGTAAGGATACCAGGCAAGAGTAGGGGCTCTTAACTGTAGGTTGATGGCCGACCTCAGGTTGACCGAACCCTTCTGAATCAGAACTTCAAGAATCAGAATCAGAATTTTTCATAAGTTCCCCAAGTGATTCTGCTGGGCAGGCAACACTGCAATATTGAAAAATCCCTATTAGAGAGACACGAAGACACAGCTACACAGAGTCGGCTAGACAAAGAAGGGTAAAATCAGAGGCAAACGGTGAGACAGGGATGTCAGAGGTGCAGGTCCAGACCTGGTCCACCTACAGCTCCACTTCCCCCACCCCCACCACCTGGGAGGCGGAGTAAAACGCGTTGCCCAGCGACAACCCCAAACACTCAGAACGTGGGAGAGTAGGGGAGCTTCTGGAGGGCGGGTGAAGGCGTGGCCTGGGACTAGTCTGCGTGTTCTGGGAGAACCCCCAAAGGAGGAACTCTTCCGGGTCAGAGCTTGAGGCAGCGTGTGTGCCACTTCCAGGAGGCCGGGATGGAGACAGTAGTTCGAGGAATGCCCTTGGTGTACCCTCCTAAGCCGGAGCGACTCAACGCCTACGGTAACGGATGGTGGGACAGTGGAGGGAAATGTGTAGGCCAGAAGGACGGAGGGATGGAGACCCGAGGTACGGGGCGGAGGCCGAGGGCCCTGGAGAGGCTGTAACCTTGTCTCTGTTTGTGTCTCCATCTCTTCCTGTCTCTGACCTTGTCTCTTCCCATTCCTGTGACTCTGTGTCTGGGTCTCCCGGGCTCGGGGCCCGCGGGCGCAGAGCGCGAGGTAGTGGTGAACATGCTGAACTCGCTGTCACGGAACAAGCCGCTGCCAGAGATCACGCCCCGCTGTGGGTGTGTGGACCCGCTGCCGGGCCGCCTGCCCTGCCAGGGTTATGAAAGCGCTTGCTCGGGCCGCCACAACTGTCTGCTTGGCATGGACTACTGCGTCGCCGGGCCACCAGGCACCGAACGTCGCCTGCGGCTTTTGCGCACGGAGCGGCCGACTGCAAGGTTCGCAGGGCCGCGCGCGCAGTAGCCGGGCCCCGCCCCCAAGCAAGCCCCGCCCCCAGAGTCCCCCCTACCCCAGCTGCGGACGCTCCATCCCGAACCACTTCTAGCTCTGACCTGCCTCTGTGCCAGACCTCACCCCGCCTCCAGCCCGCGCGGTCCGCTTACTGGCGCCTCCCTGTCCCGCCCTGGGGCCTCACGGCCTGAACGTACGGCTGAGGCGGGAGAACCTGCACGGAGATACCCGAGTTCCTGATTCTATCCCTCCTGAACTGGGCTCAAGGTCAACCTGGCTCCTGTACGTCTTCTGGAGGCTCTGCCCGAGGGTTTCTTTGAGGAACAAACTCCGCACACCAGTTTGCTCCCCCTTCCCACACCCGCCGGCCCCGCCCCCTACCTGGTCACCCGACCCTGGAGACGCAGGTTCTAGTTTGCGGAGTGCCATGTGTCCTCAGAACAGTGTCCCCTATTCCTGGGCCTCGGGTCACCGTTGGTAATGGGCAGGGTCATCGCTGGGTTCTAAGAAGGCAAGGAAGTGGTGACCGCATTACCAGAAGGGCCCTGGCCTCCTCGGGGCCCCGCACCACCTCTGGAGGTAGACAGCCTCGCGTGTTATTGTGGAGGAAACTGAAGCTCGAGCGCTCAGCAGAAGCCCAGACTGCAACGCGGCCTTTTCCCTGCACTTGGCGTTAGACAAGGCTGGCTGAGCCTAGGAGAACTCCAATGTCCGCGTCTGTCTAGAGAGCTGTGAAAGGGGGAGGGAGATCCTGAACGCTGTCCCTAACCCCGTGGTGATACCCCGTCCCTCCCCAGGCTGAGAGAGACTGATTCATTGTGCGAAACTGGGTCTTATCCCTCACAAGGGCGTGGAGGAGCGAGAAAGTGCCTAAGCCTCAGAAACGTCGCCTCGTCGATAAGCTGGAGTAATTGCTGTCCCATGTTGAGGATCCGGGGGCTCCCAGGTCCTCAATGACTGTACCCCAACCCTCCCCAGAGTACAGCGTTCTCCGCCGCCCAGCCTGGGCGGCAGAAACGAGGCCTTAGGGGGAGAGGGACTTCAGGTGTCTTCCCAGAGGCGACGTTTCGAGGTCTTGAAGGGACAGGAGGCCGGAAGGGAGGATCTCCGAGCAGTAGGACTGACACCTGAAGTGCAGCTCAGAGTCTTGGTCTGGGTTGGGGCGTAGAGGGAACTCAAAAGGCCCGACCCATTCCTGCCCACTGCTTCCTTCTCCAGGAGTGTATCGCCCTGCAAGCACCGGCCGGGAATGCAATGTGCTGTTATAGCTCCCCCGCCGTCATACTACCCTTGTCCGAACCTTAGGTAAATCTGGCGCTCACACATGCAAATGCGCACCCACACAGAAGCTGTAACCTTGGCATGGCGGGGGACCCAGGGACTAGTTGGGATAACTGACCGCTGCGATGCACCGACTGGAAGATGACACCAGGGGGCGATGGTGCCATGGGGAAGTCAAAGCTGGCAACTAAATGAGAGGGCATGGAGGTGGCATTGAGGGTTTACATGTTGGCAGTGGGGCTTAGAGTCAAGAGATCAGGGCGTTAGGTTCAGGGCTTGAATTAAAGAGTAAAAAGTCAGTGTTAGGGAGCGGGTATCGGGAGTCAAAAATTTAACAGTAGAACCTGAGGTCAAGAGGTCAGTGTTGGAGCCTAGGGCCATTATTCGGGACAAAATGTTGGGATAAGATTAGCATTGAGAATTGGAGTCAGACGTATGAGGGTCCAAAAGGGCCGACCCATCTCTCCCCACAGATGGGACACAAGTCACTTCAAGAAGACCGGTGGTGCCCAGAGAAACAACTACGTCGTCCACCCTGAGTTTGTGTCTGAGACCTATCCTGACTACCACTGCCGGTAGAGCCCGGGCTGGCCGGGCCAAGGGGGCTGAACAATAAATAAATTCTTCATCCTAAAGGCTGCCTCTCATGTCCTTACCCAGCAGGATCTGGCAATGAGGAGCCAGTCACTCAGGCCTCTGCCAAGCCCCCTCAACTGAGATACAGTTTCTCAAAGTCATCTTGCCCTGAGCCCTCCCCACTCCATCATCTCAGTACTTCCCTTGGGTGGCCCTGAGTGCCCTCCTGACACATGGCAGTAGCCCTATGAGAGGCATGACCTCCTCCTTTCCATCCCAGAGCCCAAAATAATGGGCCCACCTAGCCACGCAGGAGGGCCCATCTACCTCCCATCCTATGAGGGCCCCACAGCTGCCATTTCCCCAATATCCCCCAAACCTAGATGTCCCTTCACCCCCATTATCTCAGTGGACCCAGAATCGCCCATCCTGCAGTCAGAGCCGTGTCCGTATACTCAAAGCTCTTGATCTCTGTTCCCAGAGTCTGCATCACAGCGACTCCGAAGTCCATGTTCAGATACCCTTGCTGCCCTCCCCCACCCAAGTCCAAGAGGTCCAAAACAATTTTGGAGGGTTTCATGATCAAGAAATTTCAAATTACAAAACAAAGCCCTGCATCATCAGAAAGTCTACAAACAACAAACGCTGGAGAGAGTGTGGAGAAAAGGGAATGCTTTTGCACTGTTGGTGGGAATGTAAATTGATACAGCCACTATGGAGAACAGTATGGAGGTTCCTTAAAAAACGAAAAATAGAACTACCATATGACCCAGCAATCCCACTACTGGCCATATACCCAGAGAAAACCATAATTCAAAAAGACACATGCACCCGCAATGTTCCTTGCAGCACTATTTACAATAGCCAGGTCATGGAAGCAACCTAAATGCCCATCGACAGATGAGTGGATAAAGAAGTTGTGGTACATATATACAATGGAATATTACTCAGCCATAAAAAGGAACGAAGTTGAGTCATTTGTTGAGACGTGGATGGATCTAGAGACTGTCATACAGAGTGAAGTAAGTCAGAAAGAGAAAAACAAATATTGTATATTAACGCATGTATGTGGAACCTAGAAAAATGGTACAGATGAACCGGTTTGCAGGGCAGAAGTTGAGACACAGATGTAGAGAACAAACGTATGGACACCAAGGGGGGAAAGCCGTGTGGGGGGGGTGGGGATGGTGGTGTGATGAATTGGGCAATTGGAATTGACATGTATACACTGATGTGTATAAAATTGATGACTAATAAGAACCTGTTGTATAAAAAAAATAAAATAAAATTCAAAAATTAAAAAACAAACAAAATAAAACAAAGCCCTGGGGGACTTCCCTGGTGGCTAAGTGGTTAAGAATCCGCCTGCCAATGCAGGGGACATGAGTTCAATCTCTGGTCCAGGAAGGTCCCACATGCCACAGAGCAACTAAGCCTGTGCGCCACAACTACTGAGCCTGTGCTCTAGAGCCCGTGAGCCACAACTACTGAAGCCCGCGTGCCTAGAGCCTGTGCTCCGCAACACGAGAAGCCACTGCAATGAGAAGCCCGCACACCGCAACGGAGAGTAGCCCCCACTCGCTGCAACTAGAGAAAGCCCACGTGCTGCAATGAAGACCCAACGCAGCAAAAAAAAAAAAAAAAAAAAAAAGCCCTGTTTCTCTGTCCCTCAGGGAGCAAGCTGTGGGGTGTTCTGGAGCCTCTAGGATCTTCAGTATTTTTGCACCCCATTCCTCCTGGGTGCAGGTGTATAGCGGGGCACGCCCACCTCCTCGCAGCAGGGGCACTTCTAAGGGCTGCCACCAAGGGGAGTGGGTGGGGGAAGACTGCAAAATACGGAGCAGAATCCGGTCTTCTCAGTCCCTGATCTCAGGCACTGCTGGTCTGATCCGGTGGGAGCTGACAGCTTGGGCCTCCCGGCTGATGGAACTAGGCTCCACTCCGTGGGGTCCTTGATTGGATCCGACCTGCACTGAACCGCTGAGATCCTCCCAGAATTCCGCTACTCTTTTTCCATATGGGAAAAGAGCTAATGAGAGCGTTATACCGAGACGGCCTCAACCTCCCCAAATCTGGAGGAAAAGGAATCCCAAGGGCCAACTCTGTCCCTTTACCCTGCGGCTCGCTCCTTCTCATACACATCTCAAATTTAGCCGACAGGTGCGAGAACCCTAACATTCGACAGCTGCACCTCCCTCCAGAACTACAGTTCCCAGCAGACCTGGGGAAGAGCCCCGCCCGCGTGCGGGTAAGCAAAGGTCCAGAGGGGGCGGGCCTGCAGGCGGGGGGCGGAACCGGGAGGCACCGGGCTGGAGGTGGGCCTGAGCTGCCAGGAGCTGGGCACAGAACAGAAGAGGAAGGTGGGAGGTAAGGGGCGTGACCTCAAGTGCGCGTGACAATGTGGGAGGATGGTCGGGCGCCAGGGGCGGAGCTGGACTCCGAGACTTGACGAGACCGAATGACTGGGGCGTGGCCGAGCAGCCAGGGGGCGGGGCTCGAGGACGGCCTCAGCTGTTCCCAGCTAGGCAGCGCCCCGCGCCGCACCGTGGCAGCTCAACTTCGGCTAACTTGGAGGGGATCTGCAGGAGCCTCCATTCACCCCCACTTCTGGGGTCACTTCCGTGAGTTCGCCCAGCGGGAAGACCTTGGGGGGTTGCTGAGGGAAAATATTTCCTGAACTTTCGCTCCTACAGATGAGTAGGTGGGGCGAGCCTGGACACCTGGGCCCCTTCTTCGGCCGCGGTTCCCAGCGGGCGACCGCCCTCTTGACCTCAGTCTGTCCTTTTCGGACATTATAGCTGCAGCGCTGGGAGTGGGTGTAGAGTATTCCAGGCTGTAGGCTCAGTCACTCTATACCCCCGGATCCGCTCGCTGGGCAGGACGGGGAGAGGGCCCGGATAGAGTTGCCTTTGGCATTTCCACCCCCCACCCTACCCCTGGGAATTGTGTTGGACAAAGGACCCAACGTGGAATGGCCTAGTTGGCTAGGCCCGACCCTCCCCCTTAGACATGGCTAGGGGCTGGAAGCCAACACTGAGGTTGACTGTCAAGTGGGGAGAGGCTTGGCTAGGGCAAACCCTACCTGCCAGCGTTAGCCTGTGGCTGGCCAGATGGTGGAGGCGGCAGATTACAGGGGTTTCTAGCGCCACCGTTAACACCAGAACCACACTTCCTCCCCTACAGCCCCTGTACCAGATGCCATTAAAATCGCCACTTCCCATCCCCAAGAAGCCTTCCTGGGGCAAGTAGCAGCACCAGCCCTTGGGAATACAGGCCTCACCATGCCCACAGCCCCCTGATGGAAGCCTGTCCCACCCTCTTGGCCACAAAACTCCTTTTCTCTCCTGCATTCAGATAGCCAGTCAGGCCATTAGCTCCCTGTCAGGGTTAAGCTGGGATTTTGGATTCAGGCAACCCTGCTACCTAAGTGACTTCAAACAAGTTCCTTTTTCTGTTTGGGCCACTGTTTCCTCATCTATAAAATGGGCACTGCAGCTGTGCCTCCTATTCAGCATTATTGTTAGGGTTGGATGCCATGGTGGCATTAGGGAGACCAACAGAGGGCCTCTGGGTTTTTGTCCTTCATCAAAGATCCTCAGAACCCTAGAAAGTAAAAATTCTCAAGACTTAAGTGTTTGAAAAGGCTTTTGAGGTCACCTTGGTGGGCTGGCCATGCCTCCAGGGGTCATGAGATAGGCTGACTTAATATGAAAGTTTTGAGGATGAGCAACCTCTGTCCTACTCAGATACGGACCCTTTCTCCCTATTCCCTTAGTGCCCAGAATGGGGCCTTGGTTGTCTCGAATGAATTGAATATAAATGTACAGCAGGTCTGGCCTGGGCCACCTAAGGCCTTCTTTGGGTCCTGCTTAGCTTAAGGGCATCAGCTAAAGGCTATGCCTGCATTTTCCAGGAAGGCTTTTCCAGCCTATACCTACAGGAAGGGAAGTCCATAGTAGGTTGGGGGAATTTTGAAGGCTAAGTTGTATGGGATGAGAGGAAGGGAATAAAAGGCTGTTCTAGACCAGCTGGAACTGACCAGTTTAGGGAGTTGGGGGAGGGAGCTCAGAGAATAAGGCACTGAGATAGAACTTCACTGGGGTGGGGGGGGCATTATGGGGAGCTGTATGTTGACATCTGGGATAAAAATTCCAATCTGCACCTGGCACCTGGCATTCTTGATAATCTCTTCATGGGAGAGGTGGGGGAAGTGAGAACGCTGAGCAATTCTGGTGTCTCCTTGGAAATTGCTGGGGACTGGCATCTGGGAGGAGTCTAATTACTGTTTGCCAATCTCCCTCTCTCCTTCCCTCCAGCTGGAGCAGATGGGCAGCCGACAGGCTGGCAGTGTATGTCTGTGTATGCACGTGGCTGGTGCTATTTCTTTGCTGGACTCTGCCCTGAGGGCTGAGACAGGAAGGGTCAGTAGCCTTGAACAGCAGGTTTGGACACACACCTCCTCCCAAGTCTGTGTTTCTCCGTAGTCATATCTGAATCTTTAGCATACAGTATATGAGTGGATTGTGTAGTAGGGGGTGTCTGATTGCCAGAGAGCTGGTAGGTGGGGGAGAGAAGTTGGCCCAAGATGGGTGGGTGAAATTTCCTAAAGCAGGTGGCTGAGGACTGAGGTTAGGAAAGAACAGAGCTTGGTAGTCATAGGATAGGCTTGGCTGAAAATGGAATCAGAAGGACAGATGAGACCATGTATGCCTTGAACTTCAATTTGCAAAGCTTACACTTCTGAACTTCATCATGGGGGTCATGAGCAGCTCCCTAAACTAGGGAGAGATGTAATCTGATAAGTGTTTTAGAAAGATCAGTATAGTTGCTGTGAGCAGAAGGCATTGGAGGAAAACAAGTTGAAAGCAGGGAGGCCTATAGGGGAAGTGTTGCAACGATGCAGGGGAGAAATGACAGTGCTCTAACTAGGGGAGGGGCAAACAGGACAGTGGGTGAGTGCTAGAGACAAAGCCAGAAGGTAGCTGGCCCACAGATGTGGTGCTGGGAGCAGAGCAGGAAGGTGGGCAGGGAAATGGACTTGGTGATCCTGATGGCTGAGAGCAGAATGGAGTTTGAGAGCAAAGAGAGGGAAATGTGAGAAGCCACCAAGCCCCCATGTTAGGCTCCTGACCCCAGTCCTAAAGTCCAAACCCAACCTCACCCCCCCTCCAAACCAGGCCCTTGGACTGAGTCTGGCTTTGAGTATCTTCTCTAATCTCCAGATTTAATATGGCTTCTGACTCAAGATTAAATTCCATGCCTGAATTGTTCCCCTTCCTCTCTCCTCTCCCACTCCCCGCACAGGGAAGCCAGCCTCCTGCTGTGTCAAAGGTCTTAAGGAGCTGGCTTGCTTATCCCCCCTCTCCCACCATGGCCACATCTCTGGGAAACCAGGCCCTCTCCAGATTCCTCCCCTTCTCTTCAGCCTGAACTGCCCCCATGTGTGATCCAAGGAGACCTGATTAATTCTGTGATCCTGGACAGCTCCCTGACCCTGTCTGGGTTTGTTCCTCCACCAGGAAAATGGTGATGAATATCATCTGCCCCTCCCCTTCAGCGTCCTAATTTTGACAAGCAGTGGGGCCCATGAGAAAGGCTAGGTAAAATGCAGACAGAACGACCTGGTAAGAGTAAAGCCCTTACGTCCCAGTATACACTTTCCCAAAATATACACTTCTTTCTTGTGGCAGCAAATGTAAATACTATGGAATGAGAAAGCTCAGTTCCACCTCTCTCTTCCCCTTCCTGACTCAGGCAGGCCAAGTTCAGATGGGCTTTGTCGGGTGGCCCCACTGCCTGCTCCTTCCCTAACTGGGGGCTGATGTCCCAGAATCCTCAGGAAAAGAGCCAGGCCTACCCCCGCCGCCGCCCTGGGAGCCACACAGGTCGTAAGAGCCCCGAGGCCGTCGCAGCTGCAACCATGTACACCTTCTTGCCTGACAGCTTCTCGCCTACCAAGCCCAAGCCGTCCAAAGAGCTGAAGCCGCTGCTGGGCTCCGCAGTGCTGGGGCTGCTGCTGGTGTTGGCCGCGGTGGTGGCCTGGTGCTATTACAGCGCCTCTCTACGCAAGGCGGAACGCCTGCGCGCCGAGCTGCTGGACCTCAACCGCAGCGGCTTCTCCATTCGCAACCAGAAGGGCGAGCAGGTCTTCCGCCTGGCCTTCCGCTCGGGCGCATTGGACCTCGATTCCTGCAGCCGCGATGGCGCCCGGCTTGGCTGCTCTCGCACAGCGGATGGGCGCCCGCTGCACTTCTTCATCCAGACTGTGAGGCCCAAGGACACGGTCATGTGCTACCGCGTGCGCTGGGAGGAGGCGGCGCCGGGCCGCGCGGTGGAGCACGCCATGTTCCTGGGCGACGCGGGGGCGCACTGGTACGGCGGCGCGGAGATGAAGACCCAGCACTGGCCCATCCGCCTGGACGGCCAGCAGGAGCCTCAGCCCTTCGTCACCAGCGACGTCTACTCCTCCGACGCCGCATTTGGAGGCATCCTCGAGCGCTACTGGCTGTCGTCGCGCGCGGCTGCCATCAAGGTCAACGACTCAGTGCCCTTCCACCTGGGCTGGAACAGCACGGAGCGCTCTCTGCGGCTGCAGGCACGCTACCACGACACGCCCTACAAGCCGCCCGCCGGCCGCGCTGCTGCACCCGAGCTCAGCTACCGCGTGTGCGTCGGCTCCGATGTCACTTCCATCCACAAGTACATGGTGCGGCGCTATTTCAACAAGCCATCGAGGGTGCCAGCGCCTGAGGCCTTCCGGGACCCCATCTGGTCCACGTGGGTGCTGTACGGGCGCTCAGTGGACCAGGACAAGGTGCAGCGTTTCGCTCAGCAGATCCGCCAGCACCGCTTCAATAGCAGCCATCTGGAAATCGACGACATGTACACGCCTGCCTATGGCGACTTCGACTTCGACGAGACCAAGTTTCCCAACGCCAGCGACATGTTCCGCCGCCTGCGCGACGCTGGCTTTCGCGTCACGCTCTGGGTGCACCCGTTTGTCAACTACAACTCATCGTGCTTTGGCGAAGGCGTGGAGCGCGAGCTGTTTGTGCGTGAACCCACGGGCCGGCTGCCTGCTCTCGTGCGCTGGTGGAATGGCATCGGCGCCGTGCTCGACTTCACGCGCCCGGAGGCCCGCGACTGGTTTCAGGGGCATCTGCGGCAACTGCGTTCGCGCTACGCCGTGGCCTCCTTCAAGTTCGACGCTGGAGAGGTCAGCTATTTGCCGCGGGATTTCAGCACCTACAGGCCGCTGTCTGACCCCAACATATGGAGCCGGCGCTACACAGAGATGGCGCTGCCCTTCTTCTCACTGGCCGAGGTCCGTGTGGGCTACCAGTCACAGAACATCTCGTGCTTCTTCCGCCTGGTGGACCGCGACTCGGTGTGGGGCTACGATCTGGGGCTGCGCTCGCTCATCCCCGCCGTGCTCACTGTCAGCATGCTGGGCTACCCGTTCATCCTGCCCGATATGGTGGGTGGCAACGCGGTGTCTGAGCGCACAGTGAGCGGCGGCGATGTGCCCGAGCGCGAGCTCTACGTGCGCTGGCTGGAAGTGGCCGCCTTCATGCCAGCTATGCAGTTCTCTGTTCCACCCTGGCGGTACGACGCCGAAGTGGTGGCCATCGCGCACAAGTTCACTGCACTGAGGGCCTCACTTGTGGCGCCGCTGTTGCTTGAGCTGGCTGGTGAGGTCACTGACACGGGAGACCCCATCGTGCGCCCCCTCTGGTGGATCGCGCCCGGCGACGAGACGGCGCACCGCATCGACTCACAGTTCCTTATCGGAGACACGCTGCTTGTGGCGCCGGTACTGGAGCCAGGCAAGCAGGAGCGGGACGTCTACCTGCCCGCAGGCAAGTGGCGCAGCTATAAGGGTGAGCTGTTCGACAAGACGCCAGTGCTACTCACGGATTACCCCGTTGACCTGGACGAGGTCGCCTACTTCATCTGGGCATCCTGACCCAGCCCAGGACCCAGAAACCCCACAGCCCTAACCCCAGTCTTCATGTAGGCCTCTAACCCTGCATCGCAGCCACACCGGGTATCCCCAGGAAGTCCCCACCTCTGTACCACCCACTAAGTGGGTACTGAAGTAAATGTGCTGGAGCCAGCTCCTGTAGGTCCAGGGGAGAAGATGCTAACGCAACCTCCCACTCCAGTGCACAGTCCTAACAGCCCTCTTTCTCTCCATACTCACTCCAGTCTACAGAAACCTCTTCCCTGGGCTGGGGGCAAGAGAGCACAGAGGAAAAAGGTCAGCTCTCTTCCTGTTAAACACGGTTGGGTTTTAAAAGCACAGAGAGAAACCTCACCCTCCATCCTGGCCTGAGTGGCCATCTTTGTCCTTCTGAGGTGGTGACTTGATCCTCTTTAAGGTCCCAAAATAGCCCCCAGCCACACTTAGAAAGGGCACATTTTCAGTGTTGGAAGCCAGGTCCTGAGTCCCCAGCACTGGCCTGACCTGTGGCTGACCTGGTCCCACCCCAGCTGGCGAGAAGAGACAGAGGTACTTGGCCAACTGACAAGGAGGCAGGAGGTCCCCTCCCAAAGGACAGGTGGAGTAGGCTTAGCACAGAGCCATCATCATTGTCCCTCATTTGTGAAGAGCTCCTAACACCGCACTTATGCATCTGTGTACACACATGGTTCAGCCCTGGGCCAGGGCCACCGCCTGATGGGCAAAGACTTGCAAAGCCATGCAGGCCAGACTTGATGCCTTAACTCAAGAATGTGTGTGTGTGTGAGAGAGAGAGAGAGAGAAAGAGGGAGATGGGGAGAGAGAGAGAGAGAGAGAGAGAGAGAGAAGGAGAGAGAGGGAGAGAGGCACAATATGTCCTTGGTGCAGTACCTCCGAGGCTGCTTAAGCCTGGAGGGAGAGGGCAGGGAGCAAATTTGAGGTTTTGATTGTTGATTTGGTTCCTTCCTGGGTGATGTCTCTGGGACTCTAGTAGGAAATAAACAGTCCTTTCCAGATTCCTCAGCTGCCTCACTCTCTGCACACGTGAGGTGTGGCTTAAAAGGGAGTGATGTTAGGGACTTCCCTGGCAGTCCAGTGGTTAGGACTCTGTGCTTCCATTGCAAGGGGCACAGGTTCGATCCCTGGTCTGGGAACCCCACAAGTGGGGGTGCAGCCAGAAATAGAAAAAAATAGGGGGAGGGAGCGATGTTCTTATTCTGGTAGTGGTGTGCTTTAGCACAAAAACTACCATGCACATCGACACCTACAGATATACATACAGGGTAAGGTCTTTTATTTTAGCCATTTTCCCTTTCTAAGAAAAGCAACCTCAGCCAGAGTGAGTTTCTCCTGACTTTGCAGCTGAGTCTGGGGAAGGAGTGGCTTGCCAGATGAGGGAGGTGGGAAACAGGGCAGGGGTCAGCTTCCCTGAATGGCTTGGACAGCAGAATCAGTCCCTCACCCCCTAGAGAATGCACCTCTTTGCCCACTCCTCCACCCCCTCTATTTTCTCAATGTGAAGAATGCTATGCTAATGAAAGTTTAGGAGCACTCAACCATGATTCTACCACTCATCTGCAAGCTGTAAGCTGCTTAACCTCACTGAGCCTCAGTTTCTTCATATGTAAAATGGTGATAATAATGCTACCTCCCAGGTTGTTAAGGGAATTATAAGCACAGATTTATATAAGGTGCCTAGCACAAGTAGGTGCTCAATAAAAGCTAATATAATGTTTTTGTTTTTTTTTTCTTGTTTAAAAATAACATGGATTTTTCCAGGCCCCAGCTCCCAGCCCAGCTGGCTTCCTCTGGGCCTGCATGTGACACCCTCTTCCCAAACCTCTGCACGTAGCACCCAGTTGAACTCTGAGTTTGTGACCCGAGGGACACTGTGATCCAGGAGAGAGGCAAGAGAGGAGACATCTGAAGTGGAATGTCAGGAGCCAGGAGTCGCCAGGAGATGGGGAGTAAATGGAATTAGCTTCCCTCTCCTTTTTGTCAAGAGCATTTACTGATCAGTATTCAGTGATGAGCCTCCCTGGGCCCTGGTGCACAGCCATGGGCTGTGTGTGGAGTGACTGTAGAAGGAGGGCACCCAGGCTGGGTCCTGGAAACGTCCCTAAATGGCTGGAGAGCATGACTCACACTTGAATGGCCCTCCACTTGCTATGCAGTCTGAAGCCAGCTGACCTAACCTCTCGAGGCTTGGTTTCTTCATCTTTAAAATAGAATTTCTAGGACTCACTGAGATGTGTCTGTAAAGTACTTATGCAAAAATTGGCAAAGAGTGTTAAATAAATGGTAACTCCTATCAACTCTTAATTCTAAACAAGGAACAAAGAAAAACTCTGCCTAAAACTGATACTGTACCCTATTGGGTAGCCTCTAGCCACATGTCGCTTCTTAAATTTAATTTTAAAATTAATTAAAATTAAACATCATTAAGAATCCAGTTCTTCAGGCACACTAGCCACATTTCAAGTGTTCAAAAGCCATGTGTGACTAGTGGCTCACATATTGGACAGTGCAGATTATAGAACACTTCCATAGTTGCATAAAGTTCTATACCCCAGGACCAAGTAGTGTGTGCTGAGATGGCATGGGGGTTGAGGTTGGGTAAAGTAATCTGGAAGGCCTAAGTCATCTGGCATGGAGGAGGAGTACCCTTTAGAAGGGCATTGATGGAATTCCCTGGAGGTCCAGTGGTTAGGACTCCACACTTCCACTGCAGGGGGCCCGGGTTCGATCCCTAGTCACTGGGGAACTAAGATCCCACATGCCATGCGGTGTGGCCAATTAAAAAAAGAAAAAAGATCTGAAGTGAAGTCAAATAAAATGTTAAGAATTTTAGAAGGGCATTGAGGGCAGGCAGCTTAGATGGAGGAGGGGACCCACCATGCCCACTGAACACTCACTGTGAGCTGGGACAGGGCCAAAGGGAAGAGTGCCCTTGACTGGCCAAATCCCAGCAAACTAGCCCTTGGCTTGCAATCTGGTTTCTAATCTGGCCTCTGCCATTGACCTTGTTAATCACAAAAGCACAGATGAACAAGCTAAAACAGTGAGAGAGGAGGGCACTGGCCTGAGTCACACAGAAGATTAGTACCCAAGACTGGACTGGAACCTGGTGGTCTGTATCTAGAAGCCTAGAATCTCCCGCCCAGTCTTCACCCATCTTTCAACAGCCTGGGCCAGCCCCGGCCTATACATATCCGAGGCTGGGGAGCCACTGAAATGTGTGTCTCTGAAGTTGCCACCCAATGGGCCTGATTCTAAGCCAACAAGTGTTTCCCCTTCCCCTACTGATGACAAAAAAGAGAGGTTCAAGAAGTTGGGCAGCAGTGACTGGAATGGTAGGAACCATGAGAAAGAGCTGGTCTTGGGATGGGGAAGGGGAGGGAAGTGGACTAGAAGCTACCTCTACCCCTGTTTGCTAGGTTGCCAGAAACTCTGCCCTCTTAGAGCCTTGTCCAACACCCCCATCTCTGCCAGCACCTCTTGTACATTCCAAATTTATCTCTCTCTTTCTGTACATCTGGGTGGGGAGGGAGGGCTGCCCCTCCTCCATGGAGCTTCCAGTAGCTTTGTCATGGCCAGAGTTCCCCATTGGTCTTTTCTGTACCCCTGGGCTGGGGGTGGGGGCGAGGAGGCTGGTATGCTGGAACAGGGAGCTTCCTTCTCCACAGGTAATGGGGAGGGACTGAGTGGCCACTGCAGGAAATCTGGGACTGGGGCCTAACATCCCCATTCTGTGACTGTGTGTACCCTAAGAGTCTGCCTCCGTTTCCCTTTTAGCACTCTATGAATCAGCTAAACCCTGGCCAAGCCCTCTCTAAGACCAAGATGTGAATTTTCTGGGAGGATCTTTGCTCTTGTTCCCCCGGATATGGGCAAAGTATCCCACACCCTGGTTGGCTACAGAGCAAGTAAGTCTTCTTTTGTTGGTTCCCCTCACCAAGATTTCTGGTCCCTTCACTCCTCCTCAAGTCCAAGGCCAATGTTGACCTCTCATCCCCTGGCCACTACCCCATGTCAGATCTTATCAGTTCTAGCCTGGACCATTGCAGTGGACTCCTAAACCTTTCTACTCTTGAACCCTTCAATTCAATCCATATAGCAGCCAAGGAAATCTTTCTGAAATTCAATCAGGTCATTTAGGAAAAAATTCAAGCTCTGATGTTCAAGACTTCTAAGATCTAAATCCTTCTCTCCCCTCCCCTAATGGGTGAGGGGGGTCAAAAGGTACAAATTTTTAGTTATAAAATGAATAAGTCAGTGGGGTGTAATATACAGCATGGTGGCTATAGTTAATAATACTGTAGTGCCTATTTCAAAGGTAGGAGAGTGGGTCTTGAATGGTCTCATTACAAGAAAATAATTTTTTTATAACTGTATATGGTGATGGCTGTTAACTGGACTTACTGTGGTGATCATTTAGCAATATATACAAATATCGAATAGGGGAGATCTAAATCCACTTCTGCTTCTGTTTTGCCCCCACACACATACTTATGAGCATATTTTGAAAAGCAGTTGAAGAAGTACTACCTTCTGTTCTGGGAACAGCTGCACAGCCCATCCCTGCAAGGGGAGGCCTGCCCAGACCCAGCCTTGAAGAAAACCACAGGGGCAACTGGGTGATTTCCTTTCCTGCCATTGTCCGACTCAGTGGGACTTCTGCTGACACCCTCCCCTCTCTGGTACACACCCCAGCTCCCAAGGAGCAACATGGCTTTTATCTTCAGGTTGGCCATTTACTTTATGATGTCCAAGGATCTTTCCAGCAGCTTGAGGGGAGGAGAGAATTTGTTTTCAATGTACTTTACCATTTTAATGGACTATAGGGGAAAAGAGAGACTGAATTTTTTTTTTTAATTGAGGGGTCAGTGACATAACATTACATTAGTTTCAGGTATACAACATAAATGATTCAATATTTGTATATATTGCTAAATGATCACCACAGTAAGTCCAGTTAACAGCCATCACCATACACAGTTAAAAAACAAATTTTTTTCTTGTAATGAGACCGTTCAAGACCCACTCTCCTACCTTTGAAATAGGCACTACAGTATTATTAACTATAGCCACCATGCTGTACATTACACTCCCATGACTTATTCATTTTATAACTGAAAATTTGTACCTTTTGACGCCCCTCACCCATTAGGGGAGGGGAGGATTCTTGGCCTTATGAGACAAGCCCTAAGTCTGGCTGGGGTGGGGTCAGGGGAGTGGGAAAAAACTGAAGAGGAAGAGGCTCTGTCCCTGGGGATTCCCAGTCTGAAGAACAGGAAGAGGCTGTGCCTCTATACTCAGTATCCTAGTGCTGTTTTTTCCCTCCATAGCCCCCTTTCCCCTCCTCAGGGGGTCTTGCTGAGCACTTCCTGTTACACAATGGGGAGCTGGAGGCGGGGTAGGAGGGGAAAGGAAGTGAAGGGGGAGGGTTAGGAAGAAGGCTGAGAGCAAGCCTCACTGGAAACCTGTAGCACAACCTCCAGGGGGCAGCGGCGGGGCTGGAACGGCCCTCCTCTAGAAGGTAAGGGACCGGTTGGGCCACCGGCTGGACAGATGGAGAAGTCAGCCTCTGCTCCTCACACGTGGGGTCCCACCTGGGGTCCCACACCAGCACGAGCATTTCCATTTAAATTCTACCATTAAAACCACCCTTATACTTTCATTCCTTTGGGTCTTCAATTCAGCAAACAACTGCTTACTGTGGGGGTGTAAGGTATTGCTTTTGGGTGTCAAGAGGGCATTTTGGTTTTCCAGAGCCTCTTTCAAATGCCCCCAGGAGCTTCCCTGGTGGCGCAGTGATTAAGAATCCGCCTGCCGATGCAGGGCACACGGGTTCGAGCCCTGGTCCGGGAAGATCCCACATGCCGCGGAGCAACAAACCTGTGTGCCACAACTACTGAGCCTGCGCTCTAGAGCCCGCGAGCTACAACTGCTGAGCCCACGCGCCACAGCTACTGAAGACCACGCACCTAGAGCCCGTGCTCCGCAACAAGAGAAGCCACCGCAATGAGAAGCCCACGCACCGCAATGAAGAGTAGCCCCCGTTCGCTGCAACTAGAGAAAGCCCGTGTGCAGCAACGAAGACCCAAAGCAACCAAATATTTAAAAATGCCCCCAGGAGGGGGCAACTTAAGACCGCCCTTGTGGGGATTAGTTCATTAGATGATTCTTTTTTTATTTTATTTTATTTATTTATTTGTTTTATTTATTTATTTTTGGCTGCGTTGGGTCTTTGTTGCTGCACGCGGGCTCTCTCGAGTTGTGGCGAGTGGGGGCCACTCTTCGTTGCGGTGCTTCTCACTGCAGTGGCTTCTCTTGTTGCAGAGCACGTGCTCTTGGCACACGGGCTTCAGTAGTTGTGGCGCACGGGCTCAGTAGTTGTGGCTTGTGGGCTCTAGAGCGCAGGCTCAGTAGTTGTGGCTTGCGGGCTTAGTTGCTCCGCGGCATGTGGGATCTTCCCAGACCAGGGCTCGAACCTGTGTCCCCTGCATCGGCAGGCGGATTCTTAACCACTGAGCCACCAGGGAAGCCCCATTAGATGCTTCTTCACCCTGGGGTGGTGCAGGTGGTAGTGGGGAAGACATGTGGAATTCCAAGAGAAGTCTTTTTGGATGTAGGTGGGGACAGGATGGTGTTTATAGGGTGAGTAGTTATTAGGGGAAGCTTCCAGGAGGAGATGCTCTGGAGCTTGGAGGGCCTCAGATTGAAGGGGAAATTTCAGTCTTAGCCCTATAGCCCTTGAACAAGCCCAGGTGGCCGAAAGCAAAGTGGTGATGACAACAAAGCCTACTCACCTGCTACATCCCAATCTCAGTTCCACTCTCTCCCTCCCTCATCCACTGCCCATAACATGCCCCAGTCCCACCTTTCTGTCAATTCAACCTACAAAGTGAACATCTGAACGCAGTTTATAGGCTTCCCCCCCCCCGCCACCCCACCTTCTCCAAAGTACCTGTGTTTTAATGGAAAACTTTGTAAGTCCCAGAAGAATGACTCCAAAGCTGTACAAGATATTCTAAGGCAGAGTCTTCCTTCTGGCACCTCATCCTCAAAGGACCTCACATATAGGCAACTGCCAGGGCCATCTACCTTCTTAAGCCTCAATATCCTCAGCTAAAAAAGTGAGCAGCAGAATCAGGTCATTTTCTGGGTCCCTTCCAACTCTGATGTATGAGGTCTTAACATTTTGAGATTCCACGGACTCCCATGTTGAGTGCACAGGGCCAGCCAGCCCTTGTTAGTCTGTGGTTTGGCACCACTGCCCAGCAGGCACTTATTAAATCAGTGGGATGTGGTCCCTGCTGGCCTGGAAGGAGAGCACTAAGCTCCAAAAACTTCCTGTAGCAGGCCTCCTAGGGGAGTGCTGCTCCGAGGGGTGAGGAACAAAACCATTCAGGTCCCTGGCAGTGCTCCAAAATCCTGTTCACTAGTACTTTTGCCCTGTCTGCACGGAGAACCAGTGACTGAAAACATCTGGAGGCCTGATCGAAGACCTGGGTGACTTCTCTCTCCTTCCTCTGGGGGTGGCTGTTCTTGACCCTGGTAATCCAGGTTGACCTTTGTCAATGCCCCTTCCCATCCAAGCTTCTGCACTTCATTGGGCAACAACCCTCTAATGAAATCCACATGAATCCAGCTGCTAACAGCTCCTGGAAGGGCTGTAGGATCTAACACCTGCCCTGAATTCCTTGAGCCCTAGTAGCAAGGGGAAAGAGGGCTGAGACCCAGCTCTTGCGGCTCTGGATCTTACAGTTGAATTGTGGAAAAAGGGAGCAGGTGGGAAGAGAGAAATGCCAATGATGAGGGCTTGCTAAAGGCGGGGAAGGCAGCGGCAGGCGAGGAATGCACGGGGTAGTGACAGGGCTGCCGGGTGGCCCAGCTGAGCCCCCCAGGCTCAGGCCTGCCCCTTGCCAGTGGCCTCAGTCATGCTGACAAACACGCTGACCCTGGGAGTCAGGACTGGGCTGGGAGGTTGGAGTGTATGTGTCACTGACCTGATGGCCCAGGGTTGCCTGTCCTTCCTTTCCCTGTTGTGACTGGGGATTTGTTCCAATGTTCCTTGGGTCTCGAATTACCTTAGGAAATATTTACTGAGAACCTATAACATATGTGCCTGGTGCCAGGGAATGATACATTAGCGAGTACAATCGTCCTTCGTTATCCGCGGAGGATTGGTTTGAGGACCCACTGAGGATACCAAATTCTGAGGATGTTTGAGTCCCGCCTTCGGCCCTCAATATCCGCGGATACGGTGGGCCGATTGTATAGCAGACTCCATTCCTGCGCTCCAGTCCCACTCGCTTGTATATCCTGTCCGCTACAAGTCATTATGTCTCAGGTACACCGGTGGGGTGGCGTGAGGGTGCTTGGAGGTCCAGAGGCAGGAGAGCCACCCGGTAGCGTTGGGTCTCTCTGATTCTGACTCCGTCCCTCAGCTTCTCTCGGGTACAGTGCTTGGACACAGGATTCCCTCCAGCTAAGGTCAGAGCTCTGATTAACTCTAGCTTTTCTCCCCACCCAAGGCAAGAGCCCATGAAATAAATACAGCAGGTTAGAAGGAGAGATAAGCTGCTTGAGGTTTATTCATAAAGTATAAGGATGCACTCACTGGGCTTGGCCTTTTTTTTTTTTTTTTTAAACTCCTTTCCCTTCCTTTCCACCCAGCTGAGATTTTTGCTTGCTCTTCTCTGAGGGTCCTCAGCTGATTTTACCAGGCTGTCTGCAATCTGCTATAATGAGCCAAAGACCAGCACAGGCTTCCCTGGAAGCAAAGGTAGTTCACCTCAGAAGCCCTCAAGGATCCTACGGAGGCAAAAGACCCTGATCTGGTCAGTTCAGACCACTGTGGAGCAGAGAAACTGGTGTCCTTCCTGGAGCACCGCCTTCATCTCCTTGAACTGAGCCAACTGGCAGGCCTCATGCAGCCCCAGCCAGCGATAGGCCTGGTGCTCGTGGGAGAGACGGACCTCCACGTCGTAGTCCTTTACCTCCGCCAGCCAGTAGATGACGGTTTTAGGCTTCTCCCTGGCCACATAATTGAGCTCCCTTCTGAATCCCTCAATGACGGTCAGCTGGTCTGCTTCTATGCCTGCTTCCTCCTGAGCCTCCCGAAGGGCTGTTTCCAAGTCACTTTCTCCTGGTTCCACATGGCCTGGTTAGGAGAAAAGAAGAGGAGGTGGATATAATCTTCAACAAAGCTGGATTTTCCAGGTCAGATGATTTAAAGCTGGGGTCTCTGGCGACTTTTCTAGGTGTTGCTAAGCTTTGGCAAAATTCTAACATGCCTAGGGATGGGGTACAGGGCAGGCAGTGTCTGGCTCTGTGGTGTCTGGGCAATCCCTCTTCCCCACCCCATCTTCTCTACAGAGAGTGAAACAAAACATATATTTGGCAAGTCTGGTCTAGAATACTGCCCTTCGATGGTGAGAGAGACAGCCTCCCTCAGACCTCTACTTTATTTTTCTTTGGAGTTCTCTTCATCCCATATTCTCAGGGAGACCCTTCCCTGGGACACCTTAACGTGATTTTCCCAAAGAGGGGCAGTCCTTTCTTGCCAGGTGGGAGCTGGCTGAAGAGGGAGCACTTCACCTACAATGCACAGTGAAGACTTAACACTGTCTGCAGTTGGTCTCTGAAGTCCCAGGGCCAATGGTCTGTCTCCGAACCCTGCACCGAGGCACCGGCAGCAGCTGTTTCCAAGTAGCTATCAAGGCTCTTCCAAATTGTTTTCATCTTTCTAACTGAGCAAGGCCAGTTTCCAGTTTCATAGGGAAAGTCCTGATGGGAACTTAGACTAAGGACAAGCTGAGAGCCAGTTCTAAGAAAATTTGTTGGCAAGGCCCAAACCCAATCAGACAACTGCCAAGAAACTGTTGTAAGAGAACTTGAAGCTCTGCAGACTGCGAGCAGCCCTCAGCTTTGCCTCAAGCCCTCCCTGCAAGTTCTCAGCTTGCCCAGGGGGTGCCAAGAAGGCCTGAGAGGGGTCTGGCAGCCTCGGTCAACACATGGCTCCAGCAAGTTGCTGGGAGCCTCCTGGTTCAGGAGCTCATAGAGAGCAGGAATTCTTAGCTGTTCTCTTCCTAGTTCAAAGACAGGGCTACATCCTAGCCTCCTCCTTCCCAGCGGTCCTCAGAGCACTGCCCCGAGTCAGCTGCTGCTGCACAGCTCCCACAGAAAGCAGCCAGGAGCTTGGACTTAAAAGCCCATTTTCATTCACAGCTGCTAGCGAATTTTCTCTGTATAGCACCTCATATAGCCACGGACACAAAGACAGGTAGGTAATGCACCAGGGGAGGAAGGTGGGAGGGATGCTGGTGGTGAGACAGGTGACGCTGATCCAGGATGCCCGACCTTCCCTCAGAACTGTGTGGGAGTCTCTGAGCACACCCTGTCCAGCAGCATCTATTCAGCACTCTGCCCATCGGTGTTAACAGGGTAACTTCTCCCCCAGGCCCAAGCAGGGAAAAATTCAGAGAGGTCCTTTGAAATCTTTCAGCGAGAGGGACCGTGCAGTGTGACTCTGGTGATCAGGAGGCAAGTGTGAATATTCCTATTCATAGTATCTGTGACACTTCTCTTTTTTTTCACCTTGTTTCTCCTCAGTGAAACTTGAATGTGCAAATTTTATTTCCTATTCCCACTTCCTTGTTTTCTTCCAACCTTGGAGTCTTGTTCACCCCTCCCCGACCCCACTTGCTCCCTTCTGTCTGGGGGCTGTTCACTATGGGCTCCTGACCTGTAGCCCAATAATAACTTGACCCCAAGGTCCCCAATTCCCAGCCCAGTGCCTCTTCCCCTACCCAGCCGTTCACCACAGAGGCTCTGGTGACTGATGCAAGAAAACCAGGTGTTACGACTTCCCTGGCAGTCCAGTGGTTAAGACGCCGTGCTTTCACTGCAGGGGGCACGGGTTCAATCCCTGGTCGGGAACTAAGATCCCACATGCTGCATGGCGCGGAGAAGAGGAAAAAAAAAAGGAAAGAAAACCAGGTCTTGCTTCTGCCCTGGAATTCAGCCACAGAGTTCTATTTCCAGTTCTTCTCTGGCCTGGCATGGAGACTTTGTATGTAGAAAGGATCAAGAGCTCTTGCCCACCCCACCCCCTCCTGCTACACAATCACTGGGAAGCAAGCCTAGCAGGGTGCCTGGCAGGGTGGATTTCTGAACAGTGCTTGGCATTTCCCCAAAGCCCACCCCTCTGGCCTCACACCTTTGGGAGGAGTCCAGTGATGAATGCCATCTGATGCCTGCAGCAGTAGAAACTCAATTGCAGTGTTGTCCATCTTGGGAATGAGACATCTTCGGAAGATGATCAAGCCACATGCTCTCAGGGCCATGGTCTATCTGAAGGCGTAACAAAAAAGATGTTCGAAGTTACACAAAACAGGAAGATCCATACTGGCGGGCAGCACTCTGGTGCTGCGGAGTAGCACAGACCAGCTAACAGTGACCTCATCACCTATAGACAGAGGCAGCATGCTGAGAACCAATGGGGGGAAACCAGGAGTCAGAGACAGGCCTTTGTGTGGTCAGCTGGTCTGCTGAGACAGGCCTTTGTGTGTAACTGCAGGACCTTGGTCCCTACCTGTTAGTGTAGCTCTATCCCAATTCCTCTAGGTCTCCCAGCTAAAACAGGGCTGGCATGTGTATGTAGAGACTGGAGATCCTCAGAAGCAACCCCACTGAAACTGGAGAGGTGCGGGGAATGGGAGAGATGCAGTACAATATTATCATCAAATTCACAATCCCATTTCCCTCAGCCTCCAACCTGAGTCTCTGGAGCAAAGAGACCCCAACAATGTGGTTTCTGATGGCTCAGAGGGGTCACTTAGAAAGGGTAGCTTAGTGTACTAAAAATTTATTATTAATTTTTTTTCAATCTTTTATCCGTTTTGGAATGTTATACATTCACATGGTTCAAAACTCAAAATATAAAGGGGAACACATGGTAGAAAGTCTCTTTCCTACCCCATCAGAAGTGAACTGGCAGAGTAGTCGAGAGTGTGAACCTGGAGCCTGGGTTCAAGTTCTGGCTCTGCCACTTATTCACTGTGTGATTAGCTCCTAAGCCTGTTTCCACAGCTGTAAGACAGGATAGTAATAGCTCTACTCTAAAGAGCTGCTATGAGGATTACATGACTTAACTTTTGTAAAGTGCTTTAGAACAGTGCTTGGAATGTAATCTCAATACATTTCATTATGCACAGAAAAATGTCTGAAGGATACACATCATTAATCCTGTTTTCTGGGGGGATGAGATTATGGGGAGACTTCCATTTTCTGCTCCATATATATCTGTATTATTTGAAAATTTACAGAGAACATTTATTATTTTTATAATCAGAAATACAGTGAAGACAGACTTTTTTAGTCTTTTCCATTTAGCCTTTTTTCCATTTCAGAAAAAAATGTCAACGACAACAAAAGACAGGAAGGGAGTAGGAATATCTGCAGAAGTGAAAAAAGAATTCATCATCTGAAGGAGGACATGTAATCAAAGTAACAAAAAATATGAAAGATCCTTTATGTGAAGCCCTGCAAAAGAAAAACTTGTACCATTTGTTCACTCGACAAATATTTATTGAGTACCTACTATGTACCAAGTACTGTGCTTGGCCTTTGCCCTCACAAGAATATAGAATATAGTTTATATTCTAGTGGAAGAGGCAGACTTTAATCAAATAGTTAAGCAAATTTAAAAGTAATTGCCAGTAAGGTATGTGCTCCAAAGGGGAAATGTGTGATTGGTAACTTAACCCTGACTGAGGGATCAAGGAATGCTTCCTGGAAGAAGGGATGTTTGAGCAGAGGAGTAAAGGATGAGTAGAAGGTAAGCTGTCAAAGGGAAAGAGGAGAGAAGATGTGTTCCAGGTAGAGGGAACAGCATGGGCAAAGGTTCTGAGGTGAGACAGCAGAACTGAAAGAAAACCAGGTGTCTCAAATGCAGCGGAGGCCTGAGAGAGTGGCCCAGGCAGGGAGAGGCCCGAGTCGGAGGGTCTCATCTCCAAGATTCCAGGGCCAAAGAAGGAGCTGGTGCTAAAAGTGTGGCGGGAGTAGACGCTGATGGTCTCCATAGCCCCCTTGTTGGTGCTCAATCAAGATGAGCTTGCATTTGTCAAAGGCATAAAAATCAGACCCAAATCACAACCTGTTCCAGGGCAGTTCTCAGGGCTACCAACAGATGGTAATGTTACTCTAGAGAACAGTGGTTCCTTACTCAAAAAACCAAGCACACCCAACACTGTGACCTTTCCAAACCTTTCTATACCTGTAATGAGAGTTTTTAAGGATTGGAAATAATCTCAAAATGGGTTTTTGAAATGGTCTGTGCTCTCATTTACTGTTGGTGGGAGATTAAATTAGCATATCCCCTTAGGAGGACAATTTGGTAATAATTATCAAAACATAAAATGCACATTCCCTTAGACCCAGGAATTCCAATTCTAGGCATACTGACATACACAAATACATGTTTAAGATGTACACACACACACAAAAAAAGAAAAAAAGGGCAGAAACAAATATCCATCAATATGGGAATGGTTAAATAAGTACAGTATTTCATCTATATGATGGAAGATTATGAGGCCTTTAAAAAAGTGAGGTAGAGTCAAATGTGCTGCTTGTAAAAAGATTTTCAGTGGAAAAAGAATGGCTCATAACTATGTAAAGTATGGTTCTTTTTGAGTTTAAAATTCATATGTAAACTGGTATCAGGCTTTTACTAAATATGGTGTTCTGTTTCCCTGGTCTCCCCATTTATGCTGAGAACGTTCCTTACTCTGGAAGCCAGAAGGAACCCTGTCACCAAAGAACTCGTGAAGCAAGATTTCAAATGACTGGTTCCAGGTTTAGGCTGAAACAGGTACCTGATCCCATGCTTTCCTATCAAGATGCTCAGAAAGTATTAGCAAGTTATAGGTATAGGGCACCTTGCCCCTGCTTCGAGTGGAGTCCCATGGAATGGATGTTGGAACCCCTCAATAAGCTTAGGGATCCCAGACTAGTGGGCACAGTGTCCTCCCTCCACACCACTGCTATCGCCAATACAGCATGAGGAAACAAAGTTGCTGCGTGGGAGGGTGGGCCAAGAAAGACAGGCCTGGGGTGGCCATGTGGAACTACTGGGCAGAGGGGAGCAGGCCAATATTTTCCTATGGGGAGGAGGCTTAGGTTACTGACAGGGGTGCACCCAGCAAAAATGTATCTCAGTAGATACCAGTATTCAGCAGTGACCACATCTAAGAAGCAGACTGACCAACAGTTCATCTTGATGCAACAAGAAGAGCTAGGATCAGATAGATGCTCACTTTCTCTCTATGCTCTGCACCCACAGAGAGGACAGAAAGGCAGAACTCCTATTTGCCCTTCAATTGCTTGGCTTGAGCCAGCCGTCGTCTAGAATTTCTCCTTCCTTCCCCATCCATTTAACCACCTCCTCATCCTTTCAGCAACAACTCAGATGTCACCTCTCCTGTGAAGCCTTCTGGCTTCTAATCATTCCATCTTCTGGGCCTTTAACATGGCTTGAATAATCTTCTACTGTAGGGTTTGATAAGAGAAACAGAACACTATGAGCACAGTAAAGTAAGAATTTAGTATAGGGATTAGACCTTGTCCAATTAGGAAGTTGATGGAGAAATCCACACAACTCTGTCACTTCTGCATCTGGTGTTAGGCCTGAAGTCTCTGTAAGTCGGGGAGGCCAGCAGTTGGGAAGGAAAGCTGGCTGTGGAGGAGAGAAAGAACTGGAACCTGTGAGAACAAATCAACTTCTGTTCACTGTCTCCAAGCTCACTGACTCCAGTGAGTTGCAGGAGAAGCAAGGGCCCTTTGCCACAGAGCTGAACGTACATCTAGCCTAGGACTCTCAGAGCAGCTGAAGGAGGAGATTCAGCAGGAGTTGGGGGGCTGCAGGCCTGGGTGCTGTCCTGCACAACCAAGGTGAGCCAGCAGGTCAGGGTCAAAAGGTATGCCACCATGCCCGGTGTCCTTCACAGTGTACTGGCTGCTAATTCACTTCAGTTTTCCAAATCTTGCACAAAATTTTCTTGAGGTCAACCCCAACTGGAACCATACAGGAAGGGAATCCTGGGAAACTCGGTTCCAGCTCAGCTAAGTGGACACAGTACAAAGCCACCACAAGCACGCACGCCTAGTATGGTAAATCTCTGTCTGTACCTCTGGCAGGGAAGAGCCAGACTATGAGCTGTCTCCTGGGACCCAGCACAGCAGCTCTCAACAGATGTTCATTGACTCAACAGAACTGTCTCCCCACCTCCCACTCAAACAAATGTTCAGGGTACGTTCTGGGACTTTGGGAAATAGCCCAGTGTTTTCCTGAGGAGTGCCATTTACATAAAAGTCAATGGAGCTATTGTTGGAGGCTTTCTGTTTTTCTGGAGACCACGGAGCTGAAACTGTCCTGGGGTTTGAAAGTAGCCAGATTTCTCTCTCTCTCCCTCACACACATACACACACACACACACACACACACACACGTTCTGGCACGCACAAACTCTGAGTGGATTCAAACCTCAGGGGTTAAAGAACACAGCGTCTAATATGCAAAGATGCCTGCAGCCAGGATTGCGGAGGTGAGAACTCCAGGCTGACAGCAGGCAATTCACACTTCAGAAAAGTGGCAAAGTGCCTTAGGTGGTTAAAAAAACCTGAACAAAAAAACCCTCAATGTCATCAGAAGGTTCCAGAAGCTAACGAAAAATACTCTTGGCTTTCTCTATAGATACGAGGTTCAGGACTTAGGTGCCAAAAAATAATTCACAGATAAATGGCTCTACTGATGTGCTGTGTTCCAATATTTTCATCAAATTAATCAGAGTGCTACTGCAAGCATAGTTCAACCCTCAAAGCCCTCATAAATGTACCTTTACAGACAGAAAGAGCTCTCCAAATCCTACCCCCCGACTTGTTCCTCCTAGTGTAAAATCCCTCTAGCAGAAACAGTATTTCATCCCACCATGTTATCAATTAAGCATCTACCCTGTGCAAGGTTCTTCACGTGTATCTTTTCTAATGCTCAAGACAACTCTTCACAATAAGCATTATTATCTCCAGTTTACGATGTGAAAACTGAGATTCAGAAAGTTTAAAATACTTGCCCAAAGGCATAGCTGGTCTGTGAATGCTGAGATTTGAATTCAAGTAAGTCTAACTCCAAAATCTGTATTTTTCCCCCTTTATACTGCTTTGCTTACTGTGAAAGAGCAGGACTTAGGGCACAAGTGGCCCTGAGAGAGGACACGAAAATGATTTATAAAATCATTTCCAGTTCCAGAATTCCCACCCTTTGATCTATATTCATATGGAGGATTTTAAAGTTGTCTAACTGGACTCCTTTCCACAGAAGAGGTTTTAGTTGGAGGGTGGTATAGATGAAGGTCTTGGTACCCAAAGACAACCCTGGAGGGGTAAAGTGTAGTCTGAGGCCCCTAAACTTTGTGTCTCTGAAAGGAGTGGACAGAAATGAGGCTCCCATCTTTGAATAAAGCTCTCTCTTATAACAATAGCAAAAAGATAAAACTAAAAAGAAAGAAAGAAAAAAGCTCCCAACTACCATAAATTGAATAAATTGACAAAGAAAATGTTCCCTCAACTGCACCTTTCCCTGGACATCTGCCACTCTCTTTTCTCAGAGACCAAGCTGCTGAGTCATCTTGCTATCTTTGCTATTTGGCTGAGGGAGGAAACAGGAGATTTCACCTGTAATGACATGAATATTGGCTTCTAGGATGAAGCCAAGTCAGACAAGGTTGGGACAAAAATCATTTCTAGTGAAGGAGATCTGTTAAATGGCCTATTAGTGCCATCTGCTGTACAATTCTGGAAAGCCAACATGGGGAATTCTAATACTAGAGCCTGAAAGGATTCATTCGCGCATCTAATGTCTGTTGAGTGTGTCCCATGCGACAGGCAGTGGTAACAGGATTGAAGAGTAGATGGGAAGCTGAATACTAGTGAAAGTGGAAGATGTTTAAACAGACAAGTTACCAAATGTGTTTTTTGCCTCACAAGGGTATGTGTAAGATGTAAATGTAGCAAAGAAGGGGTGATATCTTTAGGTCAAGGGGTACGCCATAAGGATTTTGAGGGATGACTAGGAGTTAACCAAGCAGAATAAAGGTGGCAAGGGGCACTCCAGGCCAAGGGAGGAGTGTGAGCAAAGACCCTCAAGCACAAGATGACATGCCATTGATAAAACTTAGTTTCTATCCCGTAGGCAATGAGGAGCCTTGGACTGGTTTTGGACATGGCTGTAATATGGTTAGGCTGACATTTTACAGAGACATTCTGACAGCAATGAAAGTGGAGAAAGAATTAGAAGGTAAGGAGGCCAACCAGTTACAAGCCTGTTGCAAACAGTCCAGATGACAAATGATACAGAGTCAAATTAAGGCAGACGCAGTGAGAAAGGAGAGGAAGGGATGAATTTGAGAGGTCTCAAAGAGAAAATCAACACTATTTGCTGTTTCACTGTCCAAGGGAGAGGGAAAGGGAGGGACTAGGTAGAAGTAGGAGGAGAATGTACGCAAATGATTCCTGTTTGGGACAAGTTGAATTTGAAGTGCGATAGACTACCCACGAAGTAAATGGACACATGCGTCTAGAGTTCAGTGATCACCTCATCCCATCTCTTCATTTCCCAAGGCTGAAATTTCCTGTTAGAGAAAGATTTTGCTTCCACTGTAGGTATCACTGCAGCCCACCTCCCTCCATTTGGGTAAAGCTGCTTGTACATCTGGTATTCTAAGTATTTTCATCCTCTTTCAGTCAGAAACAGCACGGCACAACACAGAAGCATGGCTGGCTTCACAGTGAGACTTAGCTCCCTAATTTAACAGTGTCTTACTTTGAGCAAAATACTTAACTATTCTAGGCCTCACTTTCCTCATCTTACAAACAAGGAAACGACAACCTACTATTCACGGTTGCTGTAGAGTTTAAAATAAATAATGTATATGTAGGGTCTGACATAGATATACTGAATATACGAGTCTCGCTTACCCCTGTTATCATACAAGATTATCAGAAAGCTTCTCTATGTTATGTTTTAAGGGCATGCTCTTAGCTTTTATTGACAGTTGAATCAAGAAATGGCTTTTCACATTTTCTGCAAAACTACTGGTGATCACACCATGTATATCCCTGATGGCCCCACGAGATAAATTCCTCTTGATATAGCTACTAGGAAGAAATTCCACTCTTTTGAAGAATGTATCGCTTCCTGAATTATTAGTTATTTAACTGACAAGTTTTGAACTAAATTGGGTACTCAGTTACAGTACATCTGCTGGCTCCATTGGCTAGTATATTTGCTTGTTTCTATTATGAAGATAATAGCTATCATTTTTGGAAGAGTTACTACTTGTCAGGCATTGTGCCAAGTGCTTTACCTTTGTTATTTCACTTTATCTTCACAACAAGCCCACGAGGCACTACTGACAGTTTTCAGAAGAGGAAAAAGGAATTTACAGTTCAGACATGTGTCTGAGTAGTGACTCAAAAGCAGATCTGCCTGCCTCCCAACATCACTGCTCTCAGCCTCGACTCTACGTTAGCTACATTTGCCTATTTGATTGCATTAAGTTTATTTTAATTTGTCATTCATATATTTTCCCCTTAGGAGATATAATAAATACATAAGGTCCAAACCAAGCCACAACAAGGAAAAAGGAAGTTTTTTTTTAGGTAGTGGGACTCTCGTGTGACTTTCTTTACTTCTGCTATAATTGCCACGATATGATCCATTCAATAAATGAAGCTATTAGAAAATATAAAACCTCTTTTGGAAAGTATTTTAACAACAATGTTAAAACTGAGGCCCAAGGAGGGGAAGGAATGGACCTCGAGTCGCTGGACCCTACACACGGAACTCTGGGCTTCTGACGACCCACCCGATCACCACTTGCATGAGGGCAAGCAAAGCTCGCTGGGCCACTGATCCCTTCTCCCTACGCATACAGAAAAACTGAGGTCCTGCAAGCGTCTGGGGCCTAACCTAACCACGCCCCACTGCCAGCTTGGAGGAAGGAACGTCCACCTCTGACCCTACAGCGACGGGAGATTAGTCAACTGCAAACTCCCATATCTCCGAGCCTCAGTTCCGCCGCGGAGAACTAAAGCCAGTGGTCCCTCCCTAAGATTTACTCACCTTCCGAAGTGGAAGCAGGCAGGAGGCGGACCTTGAACGGAGACCTGGGGTACGTCGACCAATCCGGAGAGCTCCATTGCGCTTTGGGCGACCAACAGCTCCGGGCATTAGGATTCTGGACCCGCCTCAAAGGTGAGGTTCTCTCGCTTAGAACATCGCGAGATCTCACTTAAGTGGAGTAATTGGTTGAAAGACCGAAAGACTGAACTTGAGAGATACGCCCACTGTTTCATTAGTTCCCTGATTGGTCTTCTAGAAGAGAAGGCGGCCCACGTCCACGAGTTCCCTGGATGCCCATTGGTGAACGGTGTTGGACTGCCAGCGCGCTGGCGTCGGCGCGGGCGTTCGAACCGGCGCTTGGCGGCGTTACCATGGGGGTGCGGCCTGGCGGCAGGCTCAAGCTAGTGAGCTGACAGCACGCCTCGGTCGCCCGCCTTGGGGCTCTTTGCTGTCAGCTTTTTCTCCTGTCTTCAGACAGAGGAGGAATTTGGAAGCCTCCGAGGTGAGAAATTGCAGGGGAGAACCGGGGCGGGGTGGGCTGCTCGGGAGCCTTGCTGCCTGCCCCGCGGGAGAGGATGCGCAGGGCGCCCGCCAAGCGCGTGAGGAGGCGGGCAGTTGGGAGGGAACTGGGAGTTGACCTCTCCCGATGGTCCGAACGTTCACCCACTCGCCTACCCTCTCCCTCACTTCTCCCGTGAAACCTTTTCTGAGTCTCGAAGTCCTCTTTATCCCTTTGAACCTATAGCCCTGACTGGAACTTCTCTTAGAGAGCTTCTGTTCCTCCTTGGGTACTGCCGTGAACCCCATTCTCTTCCCTTCTACCATATAATTCTGAGGTCTTTGAGGCAAGGCAAGCATCTTTCACAATGTTTTACACATAGTAGAGTTTTCAGGAAATATTTGTTGAGTTGAATTTAATTCACCACAAATAAATTGGATTCCCCTCTATGCCCTGCCCCTTTTTCCCTCCATACAGAGACTATTTTTTATCTTTATGGGGGAAGGGGGAGGGCATCCTGATCTCATATGCAAAAGGACCTGAAAGTTTACGGTTGGGCTTTCCACTCTTCGTGAAAGGGAAAACTTTTAGATTGCTTACTACAACTCTTACCGCATTGTGGCTTTTAGTCTGGGTCTCCCAGTGTTTTTATTAGACTCCCGGTTGGTCTTTGCTTAAAACAAACCATTCTGTTGTTGCTGTATGCCAAAAGACTTGATCTCAGTTTCTTAATGACCCACAGCTGTTGTCACATTTTAAGTGTTTTCTCTGTTGTATTTCTGTTCTGCTTGTAGTCTCTCTACTTCGGCACATATAACAGCTGCTCCGGTAGCCTATCCGTTTATCAGGTGTCCGTGATAGAACTGCATTACCAAGACTGTTGTTTCATTGTTAACTCCTAAGGCTATATTCCCAATATGCTTTGTGGATTCTTATATCAAAATCATAGCTCAATGATGACTTTAATGAAAGGATTGAAAAAAGTCAGGTATAGCAGCTCTGTTCTTATTACCTTCTTATAAAACTTTGAACATAACCTTATAGCTAAACTTTATACCTGTGGCATGTAATGGAACCCGGACTGGGGATTCAGGGTTTGGTCTTGGCTCTGTCTCTCTCACTGTGGCTGGCTTTGCAGGTCATTTAGCCCTTTTAGATTTCACGTTTTCCATGTGGAAAATCAAATGTTTGAATTAGATTAGAAGTCATGTGGCTCTATTATCAATTTAGTCAAGCGGTTGATGCCAGGTAGACATCATGCACTCAGCCTTCCAAAGACCATATAGCTGGAAGTAATAGCTACCATTATTGAGCATCTACCCTGTGCAAAGCACTATATCATATCAAGGGCTTTACATAAATATTACATTTTTCTTAGCATAAGACATTAAGCTACTGCCCACATAACATTTCATTAAAAACTGTTGGTTTATGTTGTTAATGAAAATCTTTGGCTATTCATAGTATGTCCTTGGGGTAAACTAGGGCATGATTCTCTCATCTTCCAGTTTAGGAGGAACAGCAGTTTCTTACTCTGGGCTGCAGTTTTGTTTGTAAAGTGAGGGGTTGATTGAACCATTCTTCTCAGATCCCTTCAGTTTAATTGATGAATTAATCCAGTTTCCTGCGCTGGCTCAGCAAACCTATTCATAATTTGTTCAGAGTAGGCCCTCAACAGATTTTGTTAAATGAGTAATAGGATTCTACTTCTTGTACTTTTGAGTGTTGTGGTCATTGTATACTTTCCGAGATATTGTCTCAAGGATTTTGATGTTCATATCCTATTAAACAAGAAGACTTTTCCATAGGCATAAACTAATAGGTACCATTCGTACTGGAAAAATTCAGTTTTCCACAAGTTTGTCTTTTTCCTGTGTAGGGAAAAACCAAATATGCGGGGTCCCCACAATTCTCTGTGACACCAGCTGGGTGTCCTACCGTTTAACTCAATCTAACAGTTTACCTGGAGATAGTGTCAGGTCCCAGAGGTTAAGGGCTTAGTCCCACAAGACTGCTCCCATACCACTTCAGATGCCAGTCACCACTAGTTAGGTCCCCAGATACCCAAACTTCTCTCAGATTTGGCTACAAATTGGAGGTTCCCACGTCCCCCTCCTCAGGTTTGATTAATTTGCTACAGCAGCTCCCAGAACTCAGAGAAACACGTTTATCACCATCAGAAGTTATCTTGCTTATTTGAGTATTGATTATCTCCTTCCATTAGAATAATAGCACCTTGAGGGCAGTGACCTTATCTGTTTTGTTCCTCAATGTCTAGAAAGGGCCCAGCTCATAAAAGTCCCTCAAGCTATTTCTTGAATGACTGGATGAAAGGTTTTTGTTGTAACTGTGACCATAACTGTGCCCATAGCAATTCGTTTGAGTGATAGAAACTTCCTTCATTTTTTTGCTCAGGGACAGTGAGTCAGGGCACCACCAACTCTGCTTTAGTTTTCTTGAGTAATCAAACTACCCTGATACAAAAGTTTCTATCACCTATGACTGCAAATGGTATCAAATGCTTTTGTATAGTTCTAAAAATAGTGTAGGGATATTTATTCGTTAAATAATTATGGAATGTTTGTTATTCCCAGACATTGTATTAGATTCCAGGGATAAAAAGATCAATAAGACACATTTCCTTGACCACAAGATCATATTCTAATGGAGGAAATAGACATACTCATAGATAATTATTACAGAATGTAACTGCAATGATAGAGATATGCAAAAGGTATGATATGAACATAGAAGGGAAATCCAACCACATCTGGGGAGACCAGAAAAGAACTCATTTGTGTTTTAATCAGTGGGTAAGAGGTAGACAGGTAAAGTGAGGTTTGATGAGAGTTGGAGGAGACCATTTAAGAGCACAATGTGAATAAATGCACAGAGATAAGCTGACTAAACTGAAGAGTAGGTGGGAGAGAGAGGAATGGGCTAGACTGTAGAAGGCTTTGTAGGACATGCTAAGGAGCTTGGACTTTGTCCTTTAGATAGGTGACAGGATGCCACTGAAAGGTTTTAAATAAGGGAGCAGCATGGTCATAACTGTGCTTTCAAAACAATGACCTGGTTCTGTAGTGTGGAGGATGGTTTGGAGGGGGCAAAACTGGAGGCAGGGAGAGCGGTTAAGAGACATGTAATGATCTAGGTGAACCACCATCTGAGGCAGAACCACCAGGGCTGTGGTAGTAGGAATGAGGATAGCAAAGAGGAAATCTGACAGATATTTAGGAGATTAAATTGACTGGACCTGTTGATCAGATTTGGGATTAAAGGAGAAGGAGGAGTCTAAGGATGCTTCCTAGTTTAGCTCTGAGTGACTGTATAGATAGTATTTTGTCACTTACCCTACCTCAGCCCTCACTTCCCCAAGGAACAAAGAGATGGAGGAACAGATTTTGTGGGGAGTTAATGAGTTTGGTTATTGACAAGTAGTTCAGATGCTGAATCATGAGGACATTTTGATAGTGATACCTGCATGTTTTTGCTGCAAGACAACTGTAAGATTGTTAGTTTTATTGTGAGGTGAACTAAAGTTACACTGGAATTCTGAAAGTACTCAGTTAATAACATTGTGCAATATCCAGGCCAAAAAGACTAGTTGAGATTTCACAAGCAATGAGGAGCAGTACTGTGTCTCTTATAGTCTTTTTTTTTTTTTTTTTTTTTTTTTGCGGTACGCGGGCCTCTCACTGTTGTGGCCTCTCCTGTTGTGGAGCACAGGCTCCGGACGCGCAGGCTCAGCGGCCATGGCTTACGGGCCCAGCCGCTCCATGGCATGTGGGATCTTCCCGGACCAGGGCACGAACCTGTGTCCCCTGCATCGGCAGGCGAACTCTCAACCACTGCGCCACCAGGGAAGCCCTCTTATAGTCTTTTAAGTTACCTGCTTATGCTGGGATTTGATTGGTTAAAACTAGTGGTGTAGAATTATGTAGCCAACAAATAGATATCTAATCACTTTCAAAAACAAATTCATGTAGTTTATAATAAATTATGCCTTTGTTTCTTCATTTGTATAAAGTGAGGTGATGACAACGTCCATCTCTCACAAAAAGTCTTGGAAGATTAATCAGGTAGCATAATTATGTATTAATAATTTAGATCCCAGTGAATGGAATTGTTGTTTTAATCGTTCTTTGCTTTCTCAGCATCACTCCTTTAGAAATAATTTCTGGTGCCATTGTGGCAACGGTTCCCAAGAGGATGTAACCCTGAGTAAAAGCATCTCTGTCATCTTAATAATTCATAAAAACTGATTGTAATCGTTATTTTTCCAATTAAACATGTGAGATATATTTTGTTGAAAGTATTTTATAACTGCAAAATGGCAAAAAATCTGAAAATGACAACTTCTGCAATTGGATTAGACCAAGATTTAAAAAATAAAACACTGAGTTTAAACCCAATATTGGTTACCACCTGTTCCTGGGAATTCTTTCAAAATTAAACCTCTATATTTAGAGAGGTAATACTTGAACTGTTTTAAGATAACTGGGTTCAACAATTTTGTTATGCTTATTTTTAGGTGATTGCTCCCATGTTTTGCACCAGACTTAGAAATTTTTAAATGTCATAGTGGGGCTCTTGAAAGGAATTGCAGTAATTGCAAAGCATTAGCTACTTAACCATAAACAAAGGTGAAGCTTGTTTTTCAGTTACAAAAAGAAACAATCTTTCAAAAACTACTTTTGGGTATAACTCACATGATTTGTATCCCCAAATTCACATCCAGCCTTAAGAATTACATTAGGTATCATATATTCTCACTCTTTGCAGCTGTTGTTTTAAGCAGCTGTCTAGTATCCCTTGTCTTTTAAGACCAGTGGTCTATAGATAGAATAATCCCTAGAGTTTGAAATAACTTAATTCCCTTGTTGGAGGAAAAGTGTATACTTTATTATCCACCTTTTAATCTCTCACTGATAATAATGCATTTCTTGTGTTCTTAATTAGGGGTCTTATGCCTAATGTGGGGTACACAAACATCTTAATGCAAATTCATTGAGAATGTTGGGTTTGTATTTTATCTGTTACTAATGGTACAGTGGGTTCGATGACTTTTTAAAAAAGTTATCATTATTAGTGGTTGCCTAGGGCTGGATGGGTTGGGGGTTTAGTATGTAAATATATTAAAAGCCATTGAATTCACTTTAAATGGGTGAATTCTACGGTATGTGAACTATATCTCAATAAAGTTGTTATATATGTATATTTTGAAAAATTAATTAATTAATTAATTTTGTGGTACGCCGGCCTCTCACTGTTGTGGCCTCTCCCGTTGTGGAGCGCAGGCTCAGCGGCCATGGCTCACGGGCCTAGCCGCTCCGTGGCATGTGCGATCTTCCCGGACTGGGGCACGAACCCGTGTCCCCTGCATCGGCAGGCAGACTCTCAACCACTGCGCTACCAGGGAAGCCCTATTTATTTATTTTTGGCTGTTTTGGGTCTTCGTTTCTGTGCGAGGGCTTTCTCTAGTTGTGGCAAGTAGGGGCCACTTTTCATCGCGGTGTGCGGGCCTCTCACTATCATGGCCTCTCTTGTTGCGGAGCACAGGCTCCAGACGCACAGGCTCAGTAGTTGTGGCTCACGGGCCTAGTTGCTCCGCAGCATGTGGGATCTTCCCAGACCAGGGCTCGAACGCGTGTTCCCTGCATTGGCAGGCAGATTCTCAACCACTGCGCCACCAAGGAAGCCCTATTTTATTAAGTGGTCCTTGTCACAGTTTAGGGGAACTCAGTTGAAGAAATATTTCTTGGCAATCAGAAGCTATTTTAGTCCTTGTATTTCATACTACCTCTGTATTAATGAGAGCGTATAATATGTTCTAATGCCTGCTGACCTTCCCGTGTAGTCCCTTACTTTCAGGAGCAGTATATTCATTTAAAACATGTATAATTGAGGAAGTAGAAAGTGGAAAATAGTAAGGTGTTCGAAAAGGCCACTGAGGTTTAGCGTATCAAAGCTGTGTAACCTTAGGCAAGTCACTTAATCATTCAGAGCCTCAGTTACCACACAAAATGAAGGTGTTGGATCAGATCCTAGTTCTCAAACTCTGATGCCCACAGGGCTAACCAATTAAAGTAAATAAATAAAGTTGGTGGGTATAAAGGAACCGGGAGCAGGGGACCATGGCGTATGGATAGTATATGCTCTTCTAAAGAGATCAGCTATAACTCAATTTTGATCCGTTGTTGCTTTATCTTGTAGGCCCAATGTAACTGTATCTTTAATTTTCAAGAAAAGCAGAAACTGGATTTTTTTTTTTTTTTTTTTTGCGGTACGCGGGCCTCTCACTGTTGTGGCCTCTCCCGTTGCGGAGAGCAGGCTCAGCGGCCATGGCTCACGGGCCCAGCCGCTCCACGGCATGTGGGATCTTCTAGGACCGGGGCACGAACCCGTGTCTCCTGCATCGGAAGGCGGACTCTCAACCACTGTGCCACCAGGGAAGCCCTCTGTGAACTTTTTTGTATGTGCCTCCTGAAGCACACATGCAGAAGCTTTTCTGAGGTATATACCTAGGAGTTGAGTTGCTTGGTTGTATACTGTATGAACACTCAACTTGGTAAGATAATGCCAAAGTGTTTTTCAGTGTTTCTGATTTAGCCCCATGATCCTTTACCCTGAGAGTTCTCCATAACTCTCTGCCTTCTCTAATTTATTGTATTCTCTCCTTCCACACCTTTTTCCCCTTAGTGAATATAACCTGCCTCACTGCCCCTTATTTTCTTTCTAGACAACCATATGTTCTCTGCCATTAAGAACTTTTCCTCTAACATAATAGAATCATATTTAGAAATAAATATTACACTTTTACAGTTACATTATAAATAACTTGTTAAAAATGCCTTTTAAATGCTTTTCCATGCAGAAATATTTATTTTAAAATTTAATGGTCATTTAAAGAACTTTGTAAGTTTTATTTGTCAGGTTTGATCTAAGATTAATTACATTTAAGTTCTGTTTACTGTGTGGTTTTTTTAATTACCTCACAAATGATCAGGTTATTTCTGGCATTTGTGAACTTTTAGTTTCCAGGGTTGCTCAGCATAAATAATTTGAAATTTTATTTTCGAACGGAGAGGATTTTTTTAAACTTGGGAACATGAATTATTTCTGAAGTAACTTTGAATATTTTTCTTTTAAAAAGGCTGTGACACACAGATGCTTTCAACTTTTGTTTTTTCTACTATAAATGCTACCCAAAGCCACATTTTACTTTCCTCTTCATTATATTCTTTGTAACAAAAATAAATACACCTTTAAAGAGGAATTATTTAATTAACCATTATAAAAATAACAAAGATTATTTGATACTATGAAATCCATGTACAAACGAGTCAGACTTTTTTCTCTTTTTTTTAAACAGGCTGGTTTATTTTATTTAAAATAAGTAAGGGGGCTTCCCTGGTGGCGCAGTGGTTGGGAGTCCGCCTGCCGATGCAGGGGACGCGGGTTCGTGCCCCGGTCCGGGAGGATCCCACGTGCCGCGGGGCGGCTGGGCCCGTGGGCCATGGCCGCTGAGCCTGTGCGTCCGGAGCCTGTGCTCCGCAACGGGAGAGGCCACAACAGTGAGAGGCCCGCGTAACGCAAAAAAATAAATAAATAAATAAAAATAAAATAAAATAAGTAAGGGTAGAGTTCCTAAGATTCTTCATAGAATGAAATTGGCTTTGGTTTATGCATTATTAGACTTATACTGAATTACTTCTTGAAAATTATTGGCATCACACCCACCTAGAACATGTTTGGTATGCCCTTCTAATTTATTCAACTGAAGCTCTTGAAATTTTCATTCTGTGCTAGAAGAGTGTAAAAAATAACTCAGCCTGTGCATTCTTAATAGCTCTTGACCACAGCTCACATTTCCCCAGAAAACTTCAATACATTTTCTCAATTTCTTCCATGGTTAATTTTGTTTTTGATAATTATAGAAGTGAATGTTTTAGGAAAAGCACTTTTCTCTGTTAGATACTAGTGTAACATCTAAAATTTAATGGTACAGTGTTTCTTTTTGGAGTGGTAAAAGTGCTCTAAAATTGGATTGTGGTGATGGTTGCACAACCTTGTGATTATACTAAAAACTATTGAATTGTACACTTTAAATGGGTGAGTTTTTTGGTATGTGAATTATATCTCAGTAAAGTTATTAAAGTTTAATGATGTCCTAGAGGGATTTATTGACCCTTTTTTTCCTTTTCCTCTTTGATAATTGAAGTTTTGGGAATGTCACATAAATTTGAGAAACTAAAAATAGCTTGGATGCTTTAGAACTTGGGCCATTTTCCCCCTGTTTTTCTGATTGGCAAGGAATATATAGACCTTAGATTTAAGTTTTCTACTTTTATAGTGATCAAAAACCTTTATTAGAGATATTGAATAATCTTGACAATTATACAAGCAACAGTAGATTATGCTATTTTCTTCAAATTTGTTTCACTACTTGTTTTTCTCAGTTAAATTAGACTGATTTAAGAAATTTTTTCCTTTATTAGCAGATGTCATTTAGGTCAGTGAAAAAAGAGCTACGGTAAATAGTATGATCATTTTAACTTTTTTCCAAAGGCCTAAGAAAGGAAAATCACAAAATTTTCAGTCACTAAATGTTAAATAGATTTAAACTAACAATGACACTATATGATTTTATTTTACGACAAATTGTAGAAAATACAACTCATCTATAGCGACAGAAGGCGAGTCAAAGATTACCTGGGATCAAGGGTGGAGGAGAGAGTTGATTGCCAAGGGGCCTTAGGAACTTTTCTGATGGGACTGTCTTGATTGTATTTTGATTAATGTGGTGGTTACATGGTTATATATTTGTCAAAACTTATGGAACTGTACACTTAAAATGGGTCTAGTTTGTTATACATAAATTATACCTCAGTAAAGTTGATTAAAAGAAAATCAATTAAAATGACCACACATACACATGACTTATATTTGTATCAAGTGTTGGTCTTTTGATATGTAGCATCATCTAGTGTTTGCACATTATATATAGTAACCAGGCACTTATGTCAACTATTTATGCCAGTGAAGGAGAGAAAAGTATTTGTACAATTGTCATCGATGAAACAGTATTACATTAGTAGAAGCCTACACATAGCATTACTATTAATTAATTAGTATATTTTGCAAGTATAGTACATCTACTTCAGTATATCTAATTTCTTACCTTTAGATTCTGTTATGTATTCAGCTTTTCATCAGTCGAATAATAGAAACCATCTTTTAATAGTGTTAAAAGTTTTTAATATGTTTTATCTATTTGTTTCTAATAAGTCAACACTTCCTACATGCCAGGCACAGTGATCCAGTGCTGAATAAGAGAGCATAGCTCCATCCTTATGGAGTACTTTACAATTTTAAAATTAGTTTTACATAAATTTTTTTTTTTTTTTTGCGGAACACGGGCCTCTCACTGTTGTGGCCTCTCCCGTTGCAGAGCACAGGCTCTGGATGCACAGGCTCAGCGGCTATGGCTCACGGGCCCAGCCGCTCCATGGCATGTGGGATCTTCCCGGATCGGGACACGAACCCGTGTCCCCTGCATCGGCAGGCGGACTCTCAACCACTGCGCCACCAGGGAAGCCCTAGTTTTACATAAATAATTTTATCACATCCTTTGAGAGAGGGAAATAAAACTCAGAGAAACTAAGTGACTTTGTCCAAGTTTACACAGCTAAATGACTGAGAGTTATCTGATTCCAAATTCAGGTTCAGGCAGTTTAGGTGGGTAGAGTTACATAGTTTAGGTGGATGAATGGAAAATTTGAGGGGACATGTTAAATAGTTGGATCTTATCCACATCCTGGAATTTGAATAAACTTCCTTAATTGTGTATAAAGTTGCATGTATTCCCCTTCCAGTTTATCTTCTCTGCCACCAGGATAAGAAAGTTTGAATTTCTGCCAACTGGATTTCTTCCAAGACCCTATTTCTGATTGTTACCCCAACAGCTGAGACCTAGCAGTCTCTGGGTTTGTCACAAAGGAGCACTCTGCATACTAGTGACATTGAACGTGAGTGGGCCCTACATGTAAAAACCTGCCCATCTGGCCTCCGTTGGATTTTGCTGATTTGCAGGGCATTTTTCAGGTGGTGGCAGCTGTGAAAGATTCCATGCTGCAGCACAGATCTGCAGGAGACAGCCACTCTGTTGAGCAGCGTAGATAGAGGGCCTGTTAGGGGGGCTGGCAAGGAGCTGTCTGCAGCTACTTTTGAAGGAGGCAGCATGGAATAGTGCAAAGAACATGGGACTAGCCATGAGAAGACCTAAGTTTGAATCTTAGAACTGTCACTTGATAGCTGTGTTACCTTGGGCAGGCAACTCAATTCATTCCAGTCTTTCTCCTCCTAAGTAAAATGAGGGCATAATATGTGCATTATGGATGAATCTCATAATCATTATGCTAAGTGAAAGAACCCAGATACAAAAAAGAATATATTGTATAATTCCATTTATATAAACTTTTAGAAAAGCAAACTTATGTATAATGGCAGAAACATCATACAGATCAGTGGTTGCCTAGGGCCAGGGGCAGAGGGAAGGATGGAATGCAAAGAGGCGTGAGGAATCTTTTGAGGATGATGGAAATATTCTGTATTTTAATTGTGGTGATGGTTTCACAGGTGTATTCAACTGTCAAAACGCATGGATTTGTACCCTATTGTGCACACACACCCAAAAGGGGATCTTGAAGCTATTTCAGGGCTTAATAAGAAAGAATTGAGGGAATTCCCTGGCAGTCCAGTGGTTAGGACTTAGCGCTTCCACTGCAGGGAACATGGGTTCCATCCCTGGTCAGGGAACTAAGATCCCGCATGCTGTGTGGCACGGCCAGAAAAAGAAAGAAAGAAAGAAAAACTTGAAATAGATTTGGATTATTTACCATTTGTACAGGAGGGGAGAGAAGCAGCACAGATTGGTATTTGTGTTGTGTATTTATAGGCTGCATATTTACCCTTTCTGCTCTAGGTTACCCAGTAAAGTTATAGCTAATATAATAGGAATTCTCCAATACTAAACAAAATCAACAATCATCCATCTTGACCTCTAACTCTTCCTTTACCCCTTTGTCATTTTTATCTGAATTTTTATGAACTATTAATAGGGGACATTTGAAATCAGATTTCTTAAAATATTTGAAATACTTAATTTACTAAAAATTTTTATTTATATTCCATTGTCCGGTCATTCTGCTTCTTAGTGGTTATTATATCCTATCACCTTTATGTTGAGGAACTCTATTGACATCCTTATAGTCACAGTGCGACAAAGATGTCAATTGTAAATGCTTAACTCCAGTATGTAGGGAGGGCTGCAAGAAATAAAATGGAAATGACTTGCCCTCCCCAGCCCCCCAAATTCTCATCCTGTATTCTATTAGTGATTGTAAATGCCTCAATGTCCTTCTTAATAAAGCCTCCCAGAAGCCACAACTAACTGTTTGGGGTTGACACTGAAGTCAGAACTTGATCTAGAAATACTATTCAGTAACTCAAATATGAAGTGAGTAGTGACTTTCCTGGATTAGCTACTTGTAGCTGTATAGCGTTATTCCTGATCTCCAAAGGGAAGAGAAGGGCCGGTGTGGTTGTGCTTATTCTGTCCCCTCTTTCCCTAATGCCCAGGCCCTCTTTGCTTAAGACTTGCCAGGAATATGTAACCTTTAGCTGGATGTGGGACAAAGGGCAGCTACTTCTAAAACAGAGATATGTGTTTCTTGGAAGAAAGCTGATTTTAGGTTTTGGCCAGGAAATATACAAGATGAATCTCTCAAAGACTAAGGCAATTGATAGAAACACATGAAATATATAAAACCCATGAATTAATAATGAATTTGAACCTGCCTCGCCCCCTCAAAAAAAAGCAAAAGCAAAACCCCAAAAGAACTCATTGGACACCATCCAAAATAGGGCACTACTACAACTTAACTCTGAAAATTAGAAATTAAAAGAAAGAATACTTTTATGCCCGCCTTCATGTGCAAACTCTACTTTGGGTAATCAAAGAGCCCTAGTTGTTGACAGAAAGTTTTTCTTTGTAGGAAAATTCCACAAAGAATGATAGATTCAGAAAATCACCGTTTTGCAACCCCAGTGAAATAATTGAGGCAGGTAGCGATCAACAGAGGATGAAACCATTGGATTGATTGGTTGATGAGAGAACTTTACAATGAAGGAAATCAGTCTGCAATTTGCAGACATTTGTATGTATTCTGATGTGATGTATTATGAAGCACATGATAACACCTATGAAGTATTTTTGCCCCAAATGTGGAACTTGATTCTAATATAGGGTTGCCAGATTAAGCCAACACAAAACAGGACACTTAACCACTGTGCCACCAGGGAAGCCCCAACAGGGTTTTTAAAATAGAATTCTGGTATAACCAGACTAAATAAAATAGTTTATGTAAAGTACTTAAGCATAGCGCTTGGCATAAAATAAAACTTAGTAAATTTTAGTTTCATCAGATCATCAAGGTAGTATGACCATCAGCTGAAATAATGGGATTGGCCTTGTTATATAAAATGTGTTTTTTTTTAACAGGGTATTTATTTATTTTTATTTATGTATTTTTGGCTGTGTTGGGTCTTTGTTGCTGTGCGCAGGCTTTCTCTAGTTGTGGCGAGCTTGCGGTGTGAGGGCTTCTCATTGCGGTGGCTTCTCCTGTTGTGGAGCACGGGCTCTAGGCATGCTGGCTTCAGTAGTTGCGGCACGTGGGCTCCAGGACACATGGGCTTTGTTGCTTCACAGCATGTGGGATCTTCCCGGACCAGGGATCAAACCCATGTCCCCTGCATTGGCAGGTGGATTCTTAACTACTGCACCACAGGGGAAATCCCTATATAAAATGCTTCTTTGACCTATATGAAGTATTCAGGGTGATATTGGTAAAGACACTGTATATGTTAGGCTCTTCTTGGTTGTAAGGACTCTGAGATTGTGTCCATTACCTTGGATGATGGGTCTTGTAGAGAGTTAGGAAATAGAAAAAATGGCTCCATAGCCACATAAGCAGGCTTAATGGAGTATTCTTTATATTTTTTGATGTGGACCATTTTTAAAGTCTTTATTGAATTTGTTACAATATTGCTTCTGTTTTATGTTTTGGTTTTTTGGCCATGAGGCATGTGGGATCTTAGCTCCCCAAGCAGGGATCAAACCCACACCCCCTGCGTTGGAAGGTGAAGTCTTAACCACTGGACCGCCACGGAAGTCCCTTAATGGAGTCTTTTAATCATTTAGTTGCCTTAGGTAAAAAGTAGAAATGGTAGAACCTTTTGTCCTGTGTCCTGTCTAAGCAGATTCTGTTCATTTGACAAATATTTGTTGCTAGCACAGTGCTAGGCTGGGTGGGATCGTATTCCTTTTCTCTTTAAGAATTCTCACTATAAAAAAAAAAAAAGCTCACTATAGTATAAGGCAGAGCCACCTTATCGTCTCTGGAACAAGGCTGGCAATAAATTAAAAAATAAAAAATATAAGTCTGTAATACATACCCTGTAAGTTTTACAATTAAAACACTATAGCTGGAAGAGAGAAATCACATCTCCCTGGGGTAATTCATCTATTCAGCAAACATTATAATAGTGTGGATTGTTTTTAATGGCTATAACAAACAGGTATGAAAATGCTTAAATAGAAAAGTAGATTTCAGTATAGTTATGAGTACAGTGTAAAATAGTGCACTTAAAAGGCTGGGAGGTGGGGGGGAGGTGGACGAAATAGGTGAAAGGGACTGAGAGATACAGACCTCTGGTTATATAATAAAGTAGTCATGGGGATATAGTATACAGCGTAAGGAATATGGTCAATAATATTGTAAGAACTTTGAGGATAGATGGTTACTGGACTTATCATGGTAATCATTTCTTAACTTATGCAAATGTCAAATCATTATGTCATACACTTGAAACTAATATAATATTGTACATCAACCATATATTTTTTAAAAAGGCTAGAGGGAAAAACACCAAAATAGTAACAAGTAGTTGTATCAGATCAATTTGGGGAGATTGGGAAGAAGGGAAGTAGATAAAATTAAAAATATATATTTTAAAATCAGTAATATAGTTACATAGTTTCACAATTTACAAAACAGCTCTTCGAGGTCTTGCTCTGGGTGATGGAGACAGCAGTGAAATAGAAATAACAATAGGAAAGGTAATAATAACTACCACATTTATTGGCATAAGTAGTCTCCTTCCCATGCTTACCTTCCACCAACTAGTCCCCCCACACCAGTATTATTACTTTCTTGTGCATCCTGTCAAAGATATTTTATGCCTGATAAGCGAATATATAGGTCTATTATAGATAAATTATCTCTTTCTCTTTAACAAATGATACCTTTACTATACAAACTGTTCTGTACCTTGTTTTAGTCGCTTAATATATTGTAGAGCTTTCTTTCTCTTCAGTAATATTTTGAGAGTTTATTCTTTATAGTTGCTACATAGTATTATGTTTAATGGAGTACCATAATTTATTTAACCAGTCTCTATTCCATTTCTTTGCTATTATATAAAGTGCAGCAATGAATAATTTTGTACCTATGTCATTTTATACTTGTACGTAGTATCTATAGGATATGTTCCTAGAAGTGGAATTGCTAGGTCAGTGTATTTGCATTTGTAATTTTGATAGATATATCAATGCAGTACAATCATAATCACCTGGGGAAACCTTTTCAGTGTTCTTATGTCTGTTCCCCCTCAAGATCTGGGAGGGTTTTTTTGTTTTGTTTTCTTATGGATCTGGGATGGGCTCAGGTATCTATATTTTTTAAAGTTCCTGGAGTGATTCTGATGATTATCCCAGAAGAAGAGAGGGGCTGGACCTTTGTGAAATGAAATGTGGTACAAAGAAGCATATCTAATTTAAAAAAAATTTTTATTGGAGTATAGTTGATTTACAATGTTGTGTTAGTTTCTACTGTACAGCAAAGTGAATCAGTTATACATACACATATATCTACTCTTTTTTAGATTCTTTTCCCATATAGGTCATTACAGAGTATTGAGTAGAGTTCCCTTTGCTATACAGTAAGTCCTTATTAGTTATCTATTTTATATATAGGAAGCATATCCAATTTTAAAACAAAAGAACATAGGCTAACTATAGGGCTCAGAAAGGTACTATGCTGCCAATTTATGTAGAAGCATGCTGTTGGCTGCTATAATCTGCATGTCCAGATTACTGCTAACTCCAGTATCTTCCCCTCCCGTGATATTATGGGATATCCAAGCATCACAATATAAATATGTTGGTCTTGAAGGTACTGATTAAGGGATGCAATAGAAGCCATGATTATCAGAGTTGGATTGGGAAATGTTGGGTATGTCACTGAGGGAATAAGTATGTGAAATACAGGATCTTGTACAGCCTGTGGAAATTGAGAAGTCTGCATAGCACTTAACCTCTTCCCCTAGGTTAGGCTGAGCCAAGTAGGGAATATAACTTTTTAGAAATAACTTAAAACACACCAAAACATTGAAGGCTTATTCTTTTCTAGGTTCTGGGTGAGTAGCAGTAATACAGTAATAGTAATAACAGAAATAACAATCTCAGTAGTGATAGCTACCAACACTTACTGGGTACTACGTACATACTGGGCATTATTGCTGATTAATAATTGCATTATTACAAGTATTTTCTCATTGAATCCTAACCCTAGAAACTGTGGGGACTATTGTATTTCCATTTTACAGTTGAGAAAAATGAGTTTCAGAGATGTTAAATAAGTAACTTGCTGAAGGTCACACATTTATTTTATAGGATTGTTTAGAGGTTAACAAAGTGCTTAGAACAGTGCTTGGTACATAATAAATGCTCAGTACGTACCAGCTGCTATTATTGTTATTACTGAAGCACAGAGTAAATACCAGTTATCCCTTGCTAGGGCATGCCTCACAGAAGAAAAATGTAAATAGGGTTTTTCCAAGGAAAAACGGGTATTCCAGGTAGAAGACACTGTAGTAAAGGGATTGATTGGTGGCCTGGTTTAACTACTGCGTAGGGTGCTTGGTGGTAAAATGGTAGAAGAGGCTGAGATAAGAAAGAAGGCTTCACGGGGGTGAAGAGAAGCTATTGAGCTCTCTTGAAAGAATGGACATGGCTCATTTTAGTAGGCAGAGGGAGTTGGGAACATTTCAGGCAAAGATACAGCATTTAAAAAGGCATAGAAGCTGTCAGTGTTGCAGTTACCTACTGCTGTGTAGTAAACTACCCCAAAACTTAGTGGCTTGAAACAATTACTGTTTTATTTGCTCACATTTCTGGTCTCACCTGGGACCATCATATGGCTGCAGTCATCTGGTGGCGCCACTGGGGCTAAATAGTCTCAGATGGCTTCTCTAATATGTCTGGCTTTGAATATGGCTGTTGGCTGGGTTTCTTCACATGACAGCAGAAGAGTCCCTAGAGAACAGTAGAAGCTGCAAGGGCTCTTGAGGACTAGGCATGGAAGTCACATAGTGTCATTTCCACCACATTGTGTTGGCCAAAACATGTCACAAAGCCAGCCTAGAGGCTTCCCTGGTGGAGCAGTGGTTGAGAATCTGCCTGCCAATGCAGGGGACACGGGGTCGAGCCCTGGTCTGGGAAGATCCCACATGCCACGGAGCAACTGGGCCCGTGAGCCACAATTACTGAGCCTGCGCGTCTGGAGCCTGTACTCCACAACAAGAGAGGCCGCGACAGTGAGAGGCCCGCGCACCGCGATGAAGAGTGGCCCCTGCTTGCCCCAACTAGAGAAAGCCCTCCCACAGAAACGAAGACCCAACACAGCCATAAATAAATAAATTAATTAATTAAAAAAAATAGCCAGCCTAGATGCAACAGGAGAAATAAATTCCATCTCTTGATGGAAGGACCTGCAAAGAATTTGTGACTTTTTTTTTTTAATCTACCACAAATGGAAAAGGGCAGGATGAGTTTAGAATGTGTTACTTATTAGCCCCTTTGGCCTTTTCTTTAGCTTAAGTAGCATTTCCTCCAACATTTATTACACAGGGTCCTTTTTTTTAAAAAAAAAAAAATTACTTATTTGGTTGCATGGGGTCTTAGTTGTGGCAGGCGGGCTCCTTAGTTGTGGCTTGTGGGCTCCTTAGTTGCAACACATGGACTCCTTAGTTGTGGCATGCGAACTCTTCATTGCAGCAGGCATGTGGGATCTAGTTCCTTGACCAGGAATCGAACCCGGGCCCCTTTCATTGGGAGTGCAGAGTCTTACCCACTGTGCCACCAGGGAAGTCCCGACACAAGGTCCTTTAATCATCACTTTTACCTGGCCCTGACCTCTTTCTCTGTTTCTCCTAGAGTGAAGATAAAGTATAAACTAAAATGAAAAACAAAAAAGCTTTACCAAGAACTAACTAATAGAATTTTGAAAACTCTGAATTATTATTTTTTAAAATAAATAAATTTATTTATTTATTTAATTTTGACTGCATTGGGTCTTCATTGCTGCGCGCGGGCTTTCTTTAGTTGTGGCTAGCAGAGCCTACTCTTCATTGCGGCGCACGGGCTTCTCATTGCAGTGCCTTCTCTTTTTGCAGAGTACGGGCTCTAGGCGCGCAGGCTTCTGTAGTTGTGGCTGGTGGACTCTAGAGCACAGGCTCAGTAGTTGTGGCACATGGTCTTAGTTGCTCCGCGGCCTGTGGGATCTTCCCGGACCAGGGCTCAAACCCGTTTCCCCTGCATTGGCAGGCAGATTCTCAACCACTGCGCCACCAGGGAAGGCCCCCAAAACTCTGAATTATTTTTTTAAAATTTTAAAGAGAAAAATGTAGTTTACTTACTTTTGAATATTCTCTTGAACCTGATTAACGGTGATTAACTGTTAACAGTGATTAACAGGAATTAACTCATCAGGGAGTTCTCCAGGATTTTAATAATAGTCCAGGATTATGTGTTATTACCACATCATTTGTTAGTATTTAATTAAATAGCTTGGTGTTAAATTTTTTTAAGGATTTTACTGTATAACCATTTAAAATCTTGACCATAGTATTAATTGCCTAGGTAAATTCTTTTTTTTTAATTAATAAATTAATTAATTTGGTTACACTGGGTCTTAGTTGTGGCAGGTGGGCTCCTTAGTTGTGGCATGCGAAACTTTTAGTTGCGGCATGCGTGTGGGATCTAGTTTCCTGACCAGGGATCAAACCCAGGTCCCCTGCATTGGGAGCACAGTCTTAACCACTGTGCCACCAGGGAAGTCCCCCTAGGTGAATTCTTTTATTTATGTTCTGTATAGATGGACATCTACAACCAGCTACCTTTTAGAATAATCTGAAATCCTGAATTAGTAGGTTCTAAATTAATCATGTTTTTATCTCTTTATTCAACTAACTTCTGCCAATACTCAGCAAACACAAATGTGATTTTCTCTGAGTTATATTCATTTATGATCCTCTGTGGTCCACTATTTAATTCTGCTTTCCATTCTGAAAGAGCTCTTAACCTTTGTTCATTAATCATGGGAAACAGTTGTGCAACATGCCTTGACATTAAGTTGAACATCTAAAATTAGTCCTGTAACAATCAGCAGTTGGGAACAAGGTTTTAGTAGTTTGTGGTATATGTTAAGTAGACATTGCAAGGTTGGAAGGAACTCCCTAGAAATAAGTAAGTGACTTGTGTTATGTGTGTGTGCATGTACCTGTGTGTATACACAATTGAAAGTCTCTTTTTATTAAGCAGATGGACAAATTACATCTGTTACTACAAATGCATTATAAGCATCTTTATGCACTATGCTGTTTAATCATTTTAGAAGAAAAATATATTTATTGAAAACCTGGTATGCTAGAATGGATTTTTCTGGATGTTTCTTTTGTGGTTTTCAGTTTTTAAAGGAATAATTGTATTACATATACTATATTTCAAGTGAATGAATTTTTTTTTTCTCTTCAGAGTTTATAGAAACCCATTCACAAAAATGACATCCTGGTTATATGAATGTCTTTGTGAAGCTGAACTAGCACAGTATTATCCTCATTTTACTGCCCTTGGCCTTCAGAAAATAGATGAATTAGCCAATGTTACAATGAAGGACTACTCCAAATTGGGAGTCCATGACATGAACGACCGCAAACGTCTCTTCCAACTTATCAAAATCATTAAGATTATGCAGGAAGAAGATAAAGCAGTCAGTAGCCCAGAGTATCCTCTACAGACAAGCAGTCTGTGCATCAAGCCTCAGAAATCTAGATCTGGCCCTCGAAGGCAACTGCATTTTGATTCTCCTGCTGACAACAAAGACAGAACTACCAGCAGCAATCAGTTTGAACTGTGCAATTTATCACATTTATCTGCAAGTGAACAAAAGTCTAGTTACCTAAAAGTACTAGAGCATTTGCTACCAGATGATTCCCAGTACTGTACAAAAACAAGAATTCTGAATGCCACAGCTGCTGATTCCTACCTACAAGAAGAAACTAACACTTCACTCTTTTCATCAAATCACTTTTCTCCAATACAGGGAGATTGTGATAGTCCCGTTATACGAAGAGTCTCTCATGTTTCAGGGTATAACTATGGAATCCCTCATTCCTATATCAGGTAATAACTTATTTTTTTCTTCTTTAATTTTGGAGGGAGGGTAGCCTTAGGCAAGGGCAGGCTTCTCCATGACCAGAGGAGACCAACTATTCCATATTTACAGAAAACGATAGTGAACAGCTTCTGCGGTGATAATGGAAGTAACTTGATAGGGCAAAATTAATGAAGAATTTGGACTTTCCAGATGATATTGTTCATATGCATCAAGCAGCTGCTACTTACCAGGGTCTGCTATTATTCCTATAGCAGACATATTTTTATTATTATAGTGCATGTAACATAATACATCTAATGCATCCATGAAGGTAAAATATCAGTAGTTAACTAGCCTCTGCAGTGAAAAAAAAATTACACAATTCACAGGATTTTTTTTTAAGGCTATCAAATTCACTTCAGCCAGAAGGCATGAAGCTTAGTTAAAAACAACTGTTTAATTCGACTAGTTGAATTAAATAGGTCTTTGGAGCAATTGATTTACCTGCACATATTGAAATATGGTCCTGATTTTGAGTGCTTTCTACAATTCCAGCCCTGGAAGGACAGATGATTTTGGTCATTTCAAAGAGTAAGACCCTTTTGATGGAGTTTAGAGTTTGGTTGTCAGAGTGACAGTGCTTTGAGTTAGGATTTGAAATAAGGTCCCTAAGAGGTGAAATATCAAGTAATCCCTAATACCAACCTTGGTATATGATAGAAAATACATTCTTTTAAAAATAATGTGTATTGTTTGTTTTGTTATTTTAAAAGTTATAGATGGTGAGTTGTGGAGAAATAAAATACATTCTTAAGCCACTTTTTTTAAAAAAAAAAAATAAAGGCTATTATTCATACCTTAAAACAAAGTATTTACCTCTGGTCTTATATTGGCTAAGGTTTCAGAGGATTTCATAACCAACTAGTTCTTTTATTCTAAAAAAATAGAAGACCCAATTTTAAAGGTAAAAATGCCTTTAGTAATTTGAAATACATAAGTGAATTCGATAGTGTTTTTGGAAGAAAAAAAATTTTTTTTTTGGTTTGGTTTAGCAAAGCACAGAGCATATAGTACTGTTTTCTTCTTTCAGTTGTCAAAGGACTAGATTGTTCTATGATCATCAATGCCAGGATTGTTGCTGTCCTATTGGTGAGCTCAGTGGTGAAAGAACAAATAGTTTCTTGAATGTTAGTCTTTTACTGAAAAACACATAAAAATCTAAATTGGAATTATTTATAAATAGACTAAGATGTGACTTTGCATTATTTATTTAGATAGAATGGATATTTTAGTTTAAATATTGCTGTTTTATTTATTTGGCAAATATAAAGTACCACCTCTGCTTGCCCTGATCCTAGATATAAAGATAATTAGGATATCTGGAGACTCTCAGACTCATAGGGGGTAGGGTAAGTGGGAAGACAGGCAACCATATAGTGAGATAAGAGCTCTCACAGAGGTTTGTACGTGGCAAACCCAGAACGAAAGCTATTCAGTTGAGCTTTCTCACTTTATATCATTATTATCATACTCTTCCCATTCCTTTTTATATTAGAGAAATAGAGGTAAGAAAGTACATTTTCCCCAATAATTCTCAATATTGTCTTCTCACCCAAACCCTAAGTAGGAGCCAGAGTTTCAGAACCCTGAGAAACTCCCTCACCAACTTAAGGCTTCCTATTAGTGAGTCATCCCTGTCCAAAGAGCATTCTCTTTGGACACCTCAAATCAGGTAAGTTCAAAATAAATTACTGGACTCAGAACTTTAATAAAAGTCTAAGGCGTTTAGATAACTGGCTGCCCTGACTTATTTAAGATCTTGAACAGACCTAACTCTAGATGTATTAACTCTGCATGTCAAACAGATATATTTTATTTCTTCTAAGGAAGGTTGAGCAGTAAAACCAGAGCGTTTTAGAATACATTAAAACTTTTTCCCCCCCCCTGGGGAATTCCTTGGCAGTCCAGTGGTTAGGACTCAGCGCTTTCACTGCTGGCCCGGGGTTCAGTCCCTGGTTGGGGAACTAAGATCTGCAAGCCATGCAGCATGGCCAAAAAAGAAAAAAAATTGTTCTTTTCTTATAAAAAAATCTAACATATGCAAAAGAAGAGAAAATAGAACAGTGAGCCCCCACATGCCCATCATTCACTTTCAATGATTGTCAAGATTTTGCCACACTTACTGTCAAAATTGTACATTTTTTTAGACGTCTACTCTACATTGGTTAAAAAAACAAAACATGCTTCAAAGGGCTTGAGTAGTCTTTTTTTTTAATTGGTGTATAATTGCTTTATAATGTTGTGTTAGTTTCTGCTGTACAATGAAGTGAATCAGCTATATGTATACCTGTATCCCCTCCCTCTTGGACCTTCCTCCCACCCCCACCCCCCATCCCACCCATCTAGGTCATCACAGAGCACTGAGCTGAGCTTCCTGTGCTTCACAGCATGTTCCTAACCCAAGGAATATTGCCTCAATATTCTGGGTGTTAAGGTTGATGAGTTCACTGAAGTCAGCCAGAGAAGAAATGTATCTGAACAGAAAGATGAATTAGTGGTGAATTAGCACCAGTGGTGAATTAGCACCAGTCATAAAGGGAAGAGGAAATATAGGATCGTGTTCTAACAAATAAATATATATCAGGGTAGGCAAAAAGAGGATGCAAGAAAACAAGACAAAGGGAGTACCAGAATATACCTGGGAGAAACAGGGGGAAAATACATTGAAACCTACCACCAAATTCAAGGTATTTAATAAACCCAGGTAGGATTAAAAAAAGAAATTAGATTGAATGGTCCAGAAAACAGTAAATGTACAATAATAACTGGATTGAAAGGAAGCAAGAAACCTGCTTTTGGGTAGGGTGGAGTAGAGAGGGAGATAGAAGTAATCAGAAGGATTTATAGCGAATAAAAGAACTCAGTGTCAACACTTCAGTATGTAACATATCGTGTGTATATGTGTGTGTGCGTGTATTACACCTAATATGTAACAAAATGTACTGATACTTTGACCTCTTAAGTAGTTTTATCGTATTATTAAAAATGAAAGCCCACTTATATATCAGCCAGAACACCTCAGAGAAAGAGAATCCTTGGAATGAGATGGAGAAAATCAGAGTTTGTGTTCGAAAACGCCCTCTGGGCATGAGGGAGGTACGTCGTGGAGAAATTAATATTATTACTGTAGAAGACAAAGAAACTCTACTTGTTCATGAGAAGAAAGAAGCAGTTGACCTCACACAATATATTCTGCAGGTATGATGCTTTCCTTCTATGTTTGGAACTAACATTATCAAGTGTCAATTTTCTGTTTTTTGTTTGAGTAGCAGTACAAATTCTAAAATCCAGTTCTGGGTTTGGGTGCTGGCATTCATTCCTGATGTGACATTGCATTAAATCATTGATAAACCTTAGCCTTCATTTTTAAAAAATATAGCGCAGTGGGGGATACAAAAACGTAACTCCTCCACTCTTGTGCAATAGAGTTGCATCATTCAGTCACTTAACATGCTTTATGTGAACTTAATTACATATATTCAGTCAGAAAAGAGCGAATGAGGGAATAAAAAGAGTTTAAATAATGAACTGGTGGTAAGCAGGGCCAGTCACTGAGCGTATGCACCAGAGCGACTATGAGATAGTCACACAGTCTCAGTTCTCTCCTGTCTCTCACAGTGTGAACTTCTCATTCTGCTGAGTGCGAGTCTGGAGTTTAATGATGGAGGGTATATTTTTGAGCAAAAAGACCCCAGATTGCCAGCCAACTGCTTATTTTGATTCTCACTTGTATTTGGGCCTAGGCTTAATTTGGTGGACATTGGGCTCCTGAACAGGCCACTTTGTACAAGGTAGATTGCAGTGAGTAAATATAACCCAGGGATGTGATTTTACATCGAACATGTAAGGAGTTAAATAAAACACTGTAGTTCAAACACATTAAAAAATGTTCACTCCCTGCCAGAATGATCATGATGAGTCCAAGGACAAAGTGTTTGATACTGAAAGGAATTTATTCCTAGCTGATAGGTACCCTTGCGATAATTCCTTCAGTCTCTATAAAAGCAGCAAACCCCAAAGATCGAAGATACCATAATTTAGGTACTCTTAAAATTATGAAGCAATTATGAATAATCTTAAACAGGGGATAATCCACCAGATGTTAAGATTTGGGAATTCAGAGTTTGTCTTATCTGAATCTTCCTCCCTGCATGTTCATATTATGTTCATTCTATTCTCTCTCTCGCTTCAAAACCCAGTGACTGGGAGTTCCTTGGTGGTCTAGTGGTTAGGATTTGGTGTTTTTCACTGCCGTGGCCTGGGTTCATTCCCTGGTCAGGGAACTGAGATCCTGCAAGCCACGTGGTGCACAAAAACAAAACAAAACCCAGTGACAGGTAGAAAGAAAAAAAAAAAAAAGTGGTGAGTAATCTGGTGTGCAAGCAATTCACCTTAGTCAGCTGAGATATTACTCTACTGGAATAAATCCTTTAACACTGATGTCAAATTGTTAATACTCTCCCCTCTTTAACACTTGCATTGTTCTTTTTTTTCTTTGCTTACCAAAATTGGCTTTCACAGTAACATTCAAAGCAATCTACTGTGTCTTTCTATGGGCACTAAATTACTAGGCCACTGTATAACCAGCCCAGTCACTTTAACAGCCTTATTGATTGCTGGTCAATGCACAGTCTATTAGGTCTGGGTGGGAGGTATTTATATTGAAAATGGTCCAGATGACCAATCAGTTGTAATACTATCCAGTTCCATGGCTACTTATAGCCATGGTAATAGCCCTATCCAATCACCATCTACCCAAGACTGTCTTAATGATGCTTCTGTCGCAGTAATTCCCTCAAGGAGGCATCATCTTATCTTTTGTATTTTTCCATTATCCCAAAACACAATAACCTTACTTCTTTGTCATTGCCATTGGTCAATACTTATTGAATACCCATAGGTTCCTTAGCACTTTCTCTGCTGTTTGAACTTTGGACCTTCGCTCTCATAGGTCAAAGTCCTTACCTGTCAATGCTTATAATATATGTGTTGAGAGGCCTTTTTTCTCCCCCTTTTTCTTAAGTAGAAAGAAGAAAAGGGAGGTTCATAGCAAACATAGCAAATAAATATTGATACTAGATTCTTTGGGTTTTATTTTTAAACTTATTCAGGAATTCAGATAGGTTTATGTGTCCTTTAATTAAACATCTTACCCTTTCAAATCTTCTTTTGTTACTTATGTGATCATATACATATAGTGTGCTGTCCTACTTACCATTAAATTTTAGGATATCAACGTAATAAGTGAAAAAACAAGGAGACATATCTGTATGTGTTTCATTCCAATTTCTTAAAGAAAAAAATATATAGAGAGAGAAAAAAAGATGGTACTGAAATATATCAAAGTCAATAGTGGCCATCTCTAGTAGTAGTAAGATTTACAGATAATGTGCTTTTCTTATCTGTTGTTATCCATGTTTAAAATCTTTTTATGCAATCAGCAGTGTTACTCTTATAAAAAAAAAAGTAAGAACTTTTGAATAGGATAGATTTACCTATTTCAAAATCAAAACGGTATGCAATGAAGAGTGTCTCTAGTCCCATTTCCTCCTTGAAGACAACCAGTATTACTTAAGTGTTTTTTTCCAGAGATATTCTCTAAAGACACTAATAACTTTTTTAAAAACTTCTTTAAAAAATAAACTATGCAACTCTGATCATATCAAAGCTGAAGTGAGTTGTTTTTTTTTTTTTGACTGCGCTGCGCTGCTTGCAGGATCTCAATTCCCTGACCAGGGATTGAACCCAGGCCACGGCAGTGAAAGTCCAAATCCTAACCAGTAGGCCACCAGGGAACTGCCTAAAGTGAATGTTAATCCAACTTCATTGATAAAATATGATCAAATGAAAGCATATGTGATGCACATGAATTATAATAGTAATCTTGTATGTTTACATATCTTTCATGAAAGATTCATACAAAATTACTGGGAAAATCAGTACTTAAATCCTATTGGAAGGAAAGATACTCATTCCTTTAGTCAATACATGCTTTCAAAGGTGTTTACTCAAGAGCACTTATAGAAAGAGAAGAATAGCCATATACTCACGAAATAAAAGAAAACCCCCCAAAAATGTATATCCACATTTACTTCCGTTCATTTTTTTATTTTCCTGAGAAATGCCAAAAGTGCTTTTGACTTCGTACTTAACTATAAAAACCTACAGTGATATTTGAGCAAAGAATGGATTTGTCTCCTTGCTTAAAGACCAGTTATGAGTTAGATATAAATCATGTCCATTAAAGTCAGATTTTAGAAATATATTTTACTCTTTATTATTGCCATTTTCAAGCTTAATCAAAAGTATAATGAACCCCCATCTACCTATGATCGAGCTAAAACAGAAACATTTAACTGTTCTTAAAATCAATCATATTTTTCAGAGCACTAAATGTTCACAGATCTCTTTATTATGCTGCACAGATTCATTTTTTTTCTCAATTCCTAACTTTTGGAGATTTTTTATTCTTTCTTTCTTTTTTTTGGTCATGCCGTGTGCCTTGCGGGATCTTAATTCCCTGACTGGGGATTGAACCTGTGCCCCCTGCAGTAGAAGCGTGGAGTCCTAGCCACTGGACCTCCAGAAAATTCCCTGGAAATTTTTTCTAATTGATAAATTTGACTTTGTGGACCCAATTTCTTTTCAGATGACCTAACAAATTTCCATTCTAATGTAATGGTACAGGAAACAGAATTGAATTTGGGGTACAGTGACCCACGACAAATTGGATCAAGTCCACTTTTCCAGACTTGCCCATAAAATTTTTTCTTAACTGAATATTTAGAGCAGGCCCAGAAGGTAGCAGAAGATAGGGCCTCATCTCTCATTCATTATGTGTAGACTGCCATTATTATGCTACAGTCACACTTGAAATTATTAGGATTTCTTACTCAGATATAGTTGGGCTGCCAACATAGTGATCCTCTAAATTATGGAAATTATTACGGCTGCTGAAGTAATGCTTTCCAGACCCAATTTAATGGGATTTCCTATCTCTTTCAGATTACCGTGGTTTTTCATTTGGGAGTCATCTTGGACTCCTTTCTCTCCCCAGATATCACAACCAGTCATTGCCAAATTTCTTATGCATTCATTTCCTTTTTATTTCCATTGTCATTGTCTAATTTAGACCCTTCTTAACCTCACCACTGAATTACTAGTGTTCCTGTTTCCAATCCAGTCACAGTATTAAGCCAGATTAGTCTTCCAATAAAATGGCTCAGGTCATCCCTCTCCTTTGCACAGTTTTTTGTCTTTCCACTTTTACTGAATTAAATATAAGCATTCTACCCCTTCCCTTAAGGCTGGTGCCCCAAGACGCCTACAACATAGTCCTAACTCATTATTCTCACCTTCTATTTCACTTTTCTACGTGCCAAGATCCTATATGTCAAACACATTGAATCCTCCCTGTCCCCTAAAGATTCTTTGTGCTTTCCTGCTTTGACTCTTTGCTCATGTTTCCCCTGTGCGCAGAATACCTTCCCTGCCTCAGTCCCTACCTCTTAAATTCCTCTTCCCCCATGGCCCATTCTTAGTACAAGCTTTTTCAGAATGTCTTTCTCAATCAGAGAGATTATGTTTTTCTTTTGAATTCCACATGTGCTTTATCTCTCAAATTTTTTCTACCTTGTGGTCATTTGTATACTTGTCCGGATTAACATCTTTAGGTTGTGGAGTAGGGTAATGGTAGGGTAATGTCTGTTTCTTTGGGCCCCTTGAAGTGCCTACTGCAATATACATGCTACCAGCTGAGCAATAAATATTTATGGAATTATAAATTAAGCTATGTAACCTATGGAATAAAGATCTTCCTCTAGAATTTCCCCCAAATTTCGAATATGCTGGCTCTAGGTGGGCTATGAGGATAATTTCCATAGAATTCAGTTCCTCTCCTAGACCTAAGGAAGATTGGCTCACTGTTGGACTCTTTAATTTACTTCCCTTAAGAGAGAACAAAAATTGTGTGGTTTAGTTTTTACATTGTGAGAACATGTCTACAGAGATTTCAAGTAAAAGAAGGCCCTGTCATTTGACAGTTAATGATTGCTTATTATCTCTAAGTTTGTCATGGACAATTACTATTAGTTAAAAATGTATTTGCGCTGTTATCGTGTGTTAACTAGAATAGTGATGAAGAAAATCAAGAAAGTGTCTCTTTCTATAAAAACCAAATTTCTTTTTCAGCATGTTTTTTATTTTGATGAAGTCTTTGATGAGGCGTGCACCAATCAAGATGTATACATGAAAACTACTCACCCACTCATTCAGCATATTTTCAATGGGTACGATAGATATTATTTGCTCCTCCTGCCTTTTATTTTCTATTTTCCATAAATTTTATTTCTTTATAAATGTTACTTATGTTTTTCAGTTATTTTGAATTAAACATGAAATTGTGTTTTGACCTAATGAATTTAAATTAGACTCTTCTGGAAAATTCAGTGTCTCTATTTATAGGATTCACAAAGCATTTAGAAATATTCAGCAAAATTTCCATTTATACTGAAGATATTGATTCTCTGTGCTTAGTGGAAAAATATAAGCTGTCAACAATATATATATTTTTTTTTTTTTTTAACTTTTTTGGTTGCACCGGGTCTTAGTTGCGGCAGGCAGCCTCCTTAGTTGCAGCTCACTGGCTCGTTAGTTGCAGCACATGGACTCCTTATTTGCGGCATGCGAACTCTTAGTTATGGCATGCACATGGGATCTAGTTCCCTGACCAGGGGTTGAACCTGGGCCCCCTGCATTGGGAGCACAGAGTTTTATCCACTGCACCACCAGGGAAGTCCTTGTCAACAATATTATTTTATCAAAGTCCTCAGAATAAGAAGGTGTAAGTGGTTGTAGTTAGTCTGAACTTTTGATAATAGGAATTATGTATTCTAGCTATAGTTTCATTTTAATTTTAAAATAATTATTCACACATAAACATTAAATGGGACAGAGTAGGTACTAGGGGCCTCTGTTGTATATTTAAAATGTAGTCAGGTACAGGTAGAAAATGTTGAACAGCCTGCTAGAGTAACTGATTTCAGAGTATTTTTACTTTTATTTTTTAAAATAACTTTTATAACTTAAAAAAGTTGAGGTATAATTTACATACATTAAGATGCACAGATCTTAAGAAGTACTCAGGTTTGATGAGTTTTGATAGTTGCACGTATCCAAGTAACCAATACCTGGAACAAGATATAGAACATTTCTATCGCCCCAGAAAGTTCTCATGTGTCCCTTTTTAGTTAATCCTCCCACCTTCACCCCCAGGTCTTATATAACCACTGACTTGCTTTCTGTCACTATAGATTAGTTTTGTCTGTTCTAGAATGTCATAGAAACAGAATCATTACAATATATATCTTATGCCTGGCTCCTTTTGCATAGCATAATGATGTTTTTTTTTTTATATATTTATTTTTGGCTGCACTGGGTCTTCATTGCTGCGTGCAGCCTTTCTCTAGTTGCAGCGAGTGAGAGCTACTCTTTGTTGCAGTGCACGGGCTTCTCATTGCAGTGGCTTCTCTTCTCTAGGGCTTCCCCCAGAGCATGGGCTCTAGGCTCACAGGATTCAGTAGTTGTGGCACACGGGCTTCAGTAGTTGTGGCACACGGGCTTAGTTGCTCCACGGCATGTGGGATCTTCCCGGACCAGGGCTCGAACCCGTGTCCCCTGCATTGGCAGGCGGATTCTTAACCACTGAACCACCAGGGAAGTCCCTAATTTTTTTATTTTATTTTTATTTATTTTTGGCTGTGTTGGGTCTTCATTGCTGCCCTCTGGCTTTCTTTAGTTGCAGCGGGAGAGGTCTACTCTTCGTTGTAGTGCGTGGGCTTCTCATTGCGGTGGCTTCTCTTTTTGCAGCGCGTGGGCTCTAGGGCACACGGGCTTCAGTAGTTGTGGCTCGTGGGCTCTAAAGTTCAGGCTCAGTAGTTGTGGCGCACAGGCATAGTTGCTCTATGGCATGTGGGATCTTCCTGGACCAGGGATCAAACCCATGTCCCCTACATTGGCAGGCGGATTCTTAACCACTGCGCCACCAGGGAAATCCCTGTGTTGTCTTTATTGTTGTTGTGTAGAAGTTACTTTTTTTTTTTCCATGAGCAGGTTAAACTGAAGTCTCTGGGGACTTCCCTGCTGGTCCAGTGGGTAAGACTCCACACTTGCAACAGTGGGAGCCTGGGTTCGATCCCTGCTCGGGGAACTAGATCCTGTACACATGCTGCAGCTAAGAGTTTGCATGCCACAACTAAGAGTTTGCATGCCGCAACTAAGAAGACCACATGCCACAACTAAGAAGTCCACATGCTGCAACTAAGAAGTCTGCATGCCACAAGTAAAAGATCCCTCATGCCGCAACTAAGACCCAGTGCAGCCAAAATAAATTAATTAATTAAAATAAATGTTTTAAAAAAGTGAAATCTCTTTCAGATTCAATTCCTATGCACCAAATTTAGGGAGTGCTTTTTTAGAGAGCAAGTTTCTAAAATAAGTTAGAATGTTAAGACATTAGTAAAAAGAGAATTGCAAGTTAGGTGAAATTATTAGGTTAGTTCTTGTTAAGTGTAATAAGAGCTTTCTTCATCTTTTTTTTTAAAAGTTCATCACGAAAATGTTCAGAAGATAAGGTGGATATTATTCTTTATTATTCTCATTTTGCTAGCTCTTCTTCAGTGTGTTCAAATTTTCCTCTTGTAATTCTTTTCCTAACTGTGTCTGCCAGTGTATTCAAGTGCCCACACTGCTGAGAGCCATGGTTTAAAACACAAGGAGTAAACCGGTCTCTGCTTCTTAACAGCTTAAATCTGATTAGCTCCCATCTCTTGATTCTCACACTTCCATGGTTACTTTGCTCTTGTCATATCATTCTTTCTTTGGTTTCTATCTGGCTTCATGTCCTTCTATGTATTCTTCTCTCTGCCCACCTCCAGCCTCCCTCCCCTGTGTCCATACATAGAATTTTTTTCTTGCTGCAAGTAGCTACTTTTATCATTAATCCATGTGATTCCTGTTCAATAGTCTGCAATAGCTACTGACTGCATAATGTTATGTTCACTCTCTACTTAGTACTACATAGTACTAGGGCTACATAGTACGTAGGACCTCACAGTACTCAGGTGATCTTGGCCTCATCTCCTCCTAAAACATACTTTGGCTGGCAGGTTGGCCTCCCAACTCTTCTGTCCATCTCTTATTTTGCATTTTTTCACACTCATACAGGTTGTGTGTACATGCACGTATCCACATGCAAGAATAGTGACTCCCACTTTGAATCATAGGACATCAGGGCTAGAAGGGATCTTGGAAATCAAGTAGTCCAGTAACTTATCAATGAAAGTGAAAACTGAGGCCCTAAGATCTCTTTTCTGAGTCCTTCGAATATTTTACTTAAGTTGATTTTACCTCTGTCTAAACTTCCTTAGTATTCATATGAGTGGTCACTACCATCCTGTTTATCGTATGATCTTCTATTATTTATTGTATTTAATTCTCAATTCTTTCACCAAACTTATCTTTCAGGATTAACACAATTTTTTTTTTTCTCTAGGATCCTCTAAAGCACCTAACATGAGGTCTTTGTTTCCTTATTTTCTAGAGTTGTCTTATGGTCTTACCAGTTCCATAAAAAATTCCTAGTAAAAAAATCTCACGTACTGCTTTGAGAATTTTTTTCCTCCTCCCTTGTTTTTATGATGTAAAGCCCTCTTCTCCTTAAAGGGCTCTATATTTTCTAGCTGAATTTTGTCAAGGATTCTTTTTCCACCTGACTTTTGTCATTTAAAAATCTGTGTGTAGGGCTCCCCTGGTGGCGCGGTGGTTGAGAGTCCACCTGCTGATGCAGGGGACACGGGTTCGTACCCCGGTCCGGGAGGATCCCACATGCCGCGGAGCCGCTGAGCCTGTGCGTCTGGAGCCTGTGCTCCGCAACGGGAGAGGCCACAGCAGTGAGAAGCCCGCATACCACAAAAAAAAAAAAAAAAAAAAAAAAAATCTGTGTGTAGATTAGCATTTCTCTTAATATTTAAAAGTAAATACAAATGATTCTTCCCCCAGAGGCAATGCCACTTGCTTCGCATATGGACAGACAGGTGCCGGAAAGACCTATACCATGATAGGAACTCATCAGAACCCAGGACTGTATGCTCTGGCTGCCAAAGATATCTTCAGACAACTAGAAGTGTCCCAGCCAAGAAGGCACTGTTTTGTGTGGATCAGCTTCTATGAAATCTACTGTGGACAGCTTTATGACCTCCTAAATAGAAGAAAAAGGTATTGGATATGAGTAGGAAACTGTAAATCTGTTCTTTATTGTTTTAAGCCAGAGTCCCACTGAATCATGGGATTTAATCAGAGGCTTTGGTACACTATGCCCTTTTGTGAAATGAGAGTCTCCTGAATCAGATGCATATTTTTTTCAAACTGTCAGTTCAGCTAAAGAAGAATATAAACTAGCCTTCCATTAGTATTTTTTAAGTGATCAATATCCTAATGCTCATCAAAAAAACTATATCCCTTTTATTTTGGTCTGTGAAAAAGATTATAATTTCAGGAAGTCAGGAAAGCAACATATACTTAAATCCCTTCCTATTCTTTTGACCTATTGTTGCACTGGAAGAACTATAATGTTTCCCACTTCCTCTTGTTTTTCTTCTCAATAATCTTAGGGTAAACTTAATGATAGTTTTCTGATATCAGTAAAAAGAAAAGAAAATCTTTTCTTCACATTAACTCTTATAAGGCTTAACCTATTGCCCTTGCCACATAATACAATACTTTGGAAATTCAGTAACTGATTTTAAATCCCTATTGTATTTTTCTGGCATAAAGTTTTGTTTAGGTTGAAACAGATGATTTTAACTGAGTAGGAGGCCACAAAGTTGTGGAGGTATCAACTGACTGGGAGAACAGGGAGGAGAGAGAGGGAACAGGGGAAGTGGAAGGATAAGAGGTTGTCAGGACAGAATTAACCAGACCTGAGACATGTTGGGAGCAGCCACACCAGGTGAAGAGGAGTGAGTTGAGGCTGAGCATGGTGGAAGTCTGGGGAAACCAAATCAGTGAAAGAGACTAGCCCCCAGCAAAGATATCTAAGCCCCTACAGAGCTGTCCAAAAGGTCGTGCAAGTTTCGTGTGCTCCAGGAAAGCACTGGAATGGGGAGTAGGGGTGGAGGAGCAGCTCCGGTTCGTGGAGAGCATTGATAGGGCGGCCCCCGTCATAGAGGGGCACTAGAGTATTGGGTAGCATAACTGGAGAAGTCACTGGAGTGGGCTTAGGCAGGCCACCATCTTATGGACTATTTCAACAAAAGGGACCTTCAGTATGCCACAATTCAGAGAATGTACAGGTGTTGGGGGTTCAGTCATGACACAATTGCCAGATAAAGAAGTGTGCTACTTTGGGGTTGCTTTGGGGAAGACTTGCTTTTCTTTTCTACTCTCTCTGTGTTGGTTTTGAAGCCTCAGGTTAGCTCCATCACAGCTTCTCTTTCAAGCCTCAATACCCTTTTATTAGGAGCCCTTTCCAGTCAGAATGGCCACTTCCTTTAAAGAACAGTTAGCATGAAAATAAAAGCCACTGTTTGTGTGTGTGTGTGCGTGTGTGTGTGTGCGTGTGCGCGTGCACGCGCCTTTTTTTTCTTTGTGTGAAGGGACAGTCAGGATATCCAGCTGTTTTCGAGTGCAGTTCTTTAGTGAATGACCCCAATATACAGTCCTGTTATTTCTACATTCTTTAATAATAGCCAAGGGGATGGGAATATGCTAACTCCTGGGTTTAAAGCTTCTCTAGGGCTCACTGGGGAATACCCACACTTATTCTCCAAGTGTCTTGAGCTGTGGGATTTTTTAATTTTTATGTCTCTGGTTAATTGGCTAATATCTCTTTATTTCCTGCTTTTCTGAGACTTCTGAAATGTCCTGCTCCATTGATAATACTCTTTCTTGTTTGCCTAGAGCTGTTATGACTTATCCTGTTGTTTTTAAAATAAAATATATTTTCTATAAGAGGGGCTTTGTCAAAGGTAGATAGAAGTATATGTGCTCAGTCTACCTCTTAAACTAGAAACCAAAGTTTAAAGATCTTAAAATTAACTCTTTAAAGTAGAAGATAAGTTGTCTTTATCTTTGCATAAAAAGTGATAAAAAATATACTTCTTTCTTCTATGATTTAAAAATACAGCAGTGCAGTTTAGGCTATTCATTAGGAACTTTTCTGGGGCCTGGGAAGTATGTTCAGGAGTGATGTGAAGGCTCTGAAAGTTAGATCTTTCTTTTATTCCAGAAGCCTAACTGTTCCAATAGAGTTGTCTTCTAAGAGATCAAGGGCGTTGGTGAGGCTGTTTTCCTATCCTTCTGTAAAAATTTGGAAACTTGGGGTAAGGTTTAGATGGAGAAAAAAATTTTTTGAGAAAATCTTTTTTTGGCTGTGAAGTGAAACTCCATTATTTTATTTTACTTTATTTTATTTTATTTGGCAATCAGTATCTTATTAAGGGAGAAAATAATCTTAGAGTCTTTGATAGATTCAATACATGCCCCTTGGTGGATCTGGTTCAGTGATGATGGTAGACCGTAACCATTCATTTTGTTACACGCAGGCCTGAGACTTTCAGGTGCAACACCAGCTCTTCCTTGCTTCCTTAGAAAATGTATCAGGACTCCTTATGTTGCAAGTATTTAGTAAAATAAGACCCCACTCTTACTGGCTTATGCATTTAGGGAAGCCATTGGCTCGTGTAACTAGAAAGCCTAGAGGACAGTCAAGCCTTAGGGTCTTTATACTCTAGCAGTTCAGTGATGTTGTAGAGACCCGGTTTCTTTGCATCTCTCTGCTCTACCTTCCATTGTATTAGCATCATTCCAAAACTGTCTCTTTTGTGGATGTAGAATGGCTGCCACTGCTCCCAGGGCCACATGCTTTCACTTCTAGAGAGAAAAAGAGAGCACCTAACAACCAGAGACTAGGACTTTATTTTGATGGGACCAGCGAAGATCCCATATCCACTCCTGAACCAATCACTGTAGCCAGGAATACACCATCCATTGATTGGCATAGGTCTGGCTTAAATGCTCATTCTATCCATTGTAGCCAAAGATGCTGATTTGTTTAAAACAATCAAAGACTGCCTCTGAAGCCTGGGGCTGGAATCAGGAGGTGTGGGGGGTGGTGAGGAGAATGCATATCAATCCCACACAAACAGCAAAACTGCTACTTAATGGGGAGTGGTGGGTTGGGTTCTGGGGAGTCTGTTACTGAAGCTCTGCCAAACCAACCATGTTCTTGCACCCACAGGCTCTTCGCAAGAGAAGATAGCAAGCATGTGGTACAGATAGTGGGACTGCGAGAACTTCAGGTGGATAGTGTGGAGCTTCTCTTAGAGGTAATTCTTCCTCCTTTACTACCCCACTGTAGCAGCCTAAGTACCAGGGAAGACTTCATTTTGCTATCTCCTAAATATAATGGACTCAGGTTTAGGCAAAGGGCGATGACAAACATACCATTTCACACTTATAAAATATGAATCCTCCTCTGAGAGGTTGGCTCCTTTCTCTACAAGGTTGTTGTCTCAGTGCCTTGATAGTGGGAAGTAAGGCATGTGGGAGAGCCTAATGCATGAGAGGATACTTCTGAGCCAGTTTCAAAAGCTGCTAATGTGTATTTTTATGGTAGTGGGCTCTGGTAAAGGCTGCTGGAGAGAAATATTCTATTTTCAATAAAAATTTTAATGGGTAATACCTTCACATGGATTCAAAATTCAGAAAGTACAATGAAAATATTCCTTCCATTCCCTTTTCCTGATATATTTTTTAGTTTTTTGTGTATCATTCCAAAGGTATTTTAAAATCTGCTTTTTTCACCCTTTTAAAATATGTAATTTAGTGATTTTTTTTTTTAGTATTTTCAGAAAGTTGTACAGCTATCACCACTATCAAATTCCAGAACATTTTCATCACACCAAAATGAAACCCTGTACCATTAACAGTTACTCTTTATTTCCCCTGTGCCTGGTGCCTGACAACCACTAATTTCTATCTCTTTGGATTTACCTATTCTGGCCATATCATATAAATGTAATCACACAATATGCAACATTTTGTCTCTGCATTCTTTCACTTAGCATAATGTTTTCAAGGTTCATCCATGTTGTTGAATGTATCAGTATTTCATTCCTTTTTATGGCGGAATAATATTCTGTTGTATGTATATACCATATTTTATTCAGCAGTTGATGGGCATGTGGGTTGTTTCAACCTTTTGGCTATTATGAATAATGCTGCTATGAACATTCAGGTACAGGTTTTTGTATGGACGTACGTTTTCAGTTTTCTTGAGTATATGCCTAGGAGTGGAAGTGCTGAGTCACTTTTTGGGGAACTGCCAAACTGTTTTCTAAAGTGGCTGCACCATTTTATATTCCCACCAGCAATGTATGAAGATGGGTATTATTTTAAAAGCTCCCAAGGTTATTCTAACATGCAGCCATCATAGTCACGCTAGTATATCCAACAAGCCTGGCTAGAGTCAAAGGGAGAGGGCTCGAAGGACAGGCTGGGTACTTGACAATACCCACCTTTAGAACAGCTTCACAGTACATCCCTCCAGGGACTTGGGTGTGTGAAATGGTGAGGTGGCCCACCATTAATACGTGTCTTTTTCTAACAGTTTCTTTTTTTTTTGCGGTACGCGGGCCTCTCACTGCTGTGGCCTCTCCCGTTGCGGAGCACAGGCTCCGGATGTGCAGGCCCAGCGGTCATGGCTCACGGGCCCAGCCGCTCCTCGGCATGTGGGATCTTCCCGGACCGGGGCACGAGCCCATGTCCCCTGCATCGGCAGGCGGACTCTCAACCACTGCGCCGCCAGGGAAGCCCTCTAACAGTTTCTTTTTCTTGGGACAAATAGGTAAATTTTGTTTAAGGGCTGGAACCTTGTATTTATGTGATTATCAGATTCCTGAATCCTGGTATCCAAAATCCAAGGATGGCACCTTAGTGTGGCTGTTCTAGGCAGGCACCTAAGAGCCCCTTTCTAGTGACTGCAAAGGCAGGCACAGAACAGAGGTGTGTGGGACATGTTGAAGGGTTCTTCCGAGGCTGTTGACCATTCTTAACCTGTCCAGAGCTCCCTCCACTGCAGAGTCCTGAGGAAATTGTTTCTTACACACCTATTCCCTGTGGTCCTCTTGCCGCTACCTCCCCTAGTCGTTCCTTCATTTGGCTGGGAGTTTCAGGAGAGTTGGTCCTCATGATGCTGTTGTCCTTGGAAATTAGACCAATTGAATGGGAAATGATCAAACACTAAAAAGAAGTCCCTTTTCCTTGGCTATGGGTCATAACTATGTTAGTGGGCAATCTGGTGTCAAATCACTCTCACCCTGGAAGAGTTTATGGCACTGCTCTATCCTAAGGTGTGTTTTCTAAGACAAGCAGAAGTTTCTTGTTAGTGGACATATTATTGCCATTGATACCCTCAGTCTGTAATACATACGAGGTTGTACAAGAAGGAAGCCAGCTGAGATCAAGGTGGAAAGTTGATATAAATTATGGATATCTGACATGGTTACCCTCATAAACATTTACTGACTTGAAACAACAGCACTTGCCAACTCAGGTGTCACACTTTCACTCTCTCTCAGGTGTCACCATTCACGCTCACTCAGGTATCACCTATGTGTTTGCTCAAGTGTCACCCTCAGGTGTCATCTTCATGTATGTCACCATCACAGATCACCCTCAGGCTCACTCAGGCATGGCTACTTGTTACCTGCCTGCACAACTGGCAGCTTCATTTTTCACACAGGATTGTCCTTCCTCCAAGAAGTTTCTCCTTCCAGGTATATTTTATTACCCGGTCTTACCAATGCAGGGACCAGGACTTCCCTGCCTTTACAGAGGACTTGCTGATGCAACCAGATTTGGAATCAAGGTTTTGCTTGTCAGGCAAATAAATGATGGACATTTTTTCCCTTGTAGAGTTTTTTGGGCTTTTAAGTCATTCCTACAGACAGTTCATGTACTTATAGGTATCCATTTGTGAACTTCTAATAAATCTGCTTCGTGTTTTAACATTGCCTTGGCTGTAGTTGGTAGCAGAGGCCCACAGAGTAAGAGCTTCCCCTAGATAAGCCTCAGTTGTATGCCGGTGATAGAGACTTAGTCTATACACAGTGCCTACCCTACTGAAGTGCTCATAGCCTGTCTTTGGTATTTGTGCAGGAAGCTTCGTGATTAAAGTCTGGATGGAGCTGGGTCCCAGTGCCGTGTGTCCTTGAGCACATCCTTTACCTTTCTGAGCCCGAAATATGTGGATGTTAGCAGACGATTGGGTTGTGTGACAGAGAAGGAAATGAGATAATATACATATAATGCTTACTGTGATGCTAGTTAAATTTGTCATGTCTATTATTCTTATTAATAAGTCCCTGGGGCTTCCCTGGTGGCGCAGTGGTTGGGAGTCCACCTGCCGATGCGGGGGACACGGGTTCGTGCCCCGGTCCAGGGAGATTCCACATGCCGCGGAGTGGCTAGGCCCATGCGCCATGGCCGCTGAGCCTGCGCGTCCGGAGCCTGTGCTCCGCAACGGGAGAGGCCACAACAGTGAGAGGCCTGCGTACCCCCCCCCCAAAAAAAGTCCCTGAATATTTCCCAGTGCCACAGAATTCCATAGTTGTCTCTACTTTCTATTGTAGCAGGTCCCCATTTTACTACTCACATAACATGATTTGTCTAAAGCAGCAGTCCCCAACCTTTTTGGCACCAGGGACCGCTTTCATGGAAGACAGTTTTTCCATGGATGGGTGGGATGGGGGGTGGGGGGAGGATGGTTCAGGTGATAATGCGTAATGTGAGTGATGGGGAGCGGCAGATGAAGCTTCGCTTCCTGCTGTGCAGATCCTAGTTCCCTGACCAAGGATCAAAGCCATGCTCCCTGCACTGGAAGCACGGAGTCTTAATCACTGGACCACCAGGGAAGTCCCTACATTTTTTAAAAGAAATAGTTTAAGTTTTGGAAGTTTACACAAAGATGTTAGTTCTTGGGACTTCCCATGTGGCACAGTAGTTAAGAATCCGCCTGCCAATGCAGGGGACACGGGTTCGATCCCTGGTCCAGGAAGATCCCACAGGCTCCGGAGCAATTAAGCCCGTGTGCCACAACTACCGAGCCTGTGCTCTAGAGCCCGTGAACCAGAACTACTGAAGCCTGCGCGCCTAGAGCCCATGCTCCACAACAAGAGAAGCCACCGCAGTGAGAAGCCTGCGCACCGCAACAAACGTAGCCCCTGCTCACCGCAAGTAGAGAAAGCCCGCGCCCAGCAACGAAGACCCAATGCAGCCAAAAATAAATAAATACATTAAAAAAAGAAAAATATGTTAGTTCTTTAGTATATTTTCTTTTTTAAAAAAATTTATTTATTTATTATTTTTGGCTGTGTTAGGTCTTCGTTTCTGTGCGAGGGCTTTCTCTAGTTGCGGCGAGCGGGGGCCACTCTTCATCGCGGTGCGCGGGCCCCTCACTATTCGCGGCCTCTTTTGTTGTGGAGCACAGGCTCCAGACGCGCAGGCTCAGTAGTTGTGGCCCACGGGCCTAGTTGCTCCGCAGCATGTGGGATCTTCCCAGACCAGGGTTCGAACCCGTGTCCCCTGCCTTGGCAGGCAAGTTCTCAACCACTGCGCCACCAGGGAAGCCCAGTATATTTTCTTTAATTAATATTTATTGAGAACATATAATGTGCCAGTCGTAGTACTAAGTGCTTTACATACTACGTATTATCTCTTTTAGTCCTCAAAAGTAACCTATGAAATTACCATTTTATAGATAAGAAACTGAGGCCCTGAAAAGTTAAGTGATTTGTAAAAGTTCTCACAATGCAAAAGTTTAAACAACTGTATTGTCAGAGCTGGCATGTAAACCCAGACAGTCTAACTTCAGATTTCACTCTTAACTGCTACACTTGAGTTGTATATCATTTACAAAAGTCTATCTAATGATCTTCACAGACTGCCTCATTTTTACTCCTCAGAGCTCAGCTGCTTTATACCACAGTTTCTGAAAAACATGGTGGTTGCAGACTGTTACTGAAGCTGAGGAAACTGGACCATAGACCAAAAATTCCTTCATGTTTTCTCTAAAAGGCATTTAGTCAGGAAAAGTCACCTCAACATGTTAGATTTTCTGAGATGCACTCACAGGTATCTAGTACATCATGGCACAATGAAAAGCCAAGTATAAAACTCTATAATAGAACCTCAGAAGACAGTCTTTCTTGACTCCCCTGGGGATGAACCACAAGGTCACCCCTTGAGCTTCCTGTTAGTATCCACAGTTCCTGACTAGGTATGGCCTTAAGGCCTCTCTGAGCTCTCATCATATTCCAGCAGAAGTAGCATCATTGATTACACGTGGCAGAGGGTACCTGGCTTCTATCCCTAGCCTGACCATATTCTGCCTGTGTGACCTTGGATAAGCCACTTAACTTCTCTGTGATTGTTCCTTTATCCATCAAGCATATTGCTTACACAATTCACAAATGTAGGCATTTAAAAGATCTCCCCTGTCTCTTCATGGGGTTTGTAAAAGACATATATATATATATCAAAAGAGCTCTGAGACCCCTAAAACCCTGGGAGGAAATGCACCAGAATCTTGTTAACTCTGGGGTTATGGAAGGTATATATTTTCTTCTTTATATTTTTCCTGTATTTTCTAAGTTTTCCCCAGTAAGCATGTCTTTCTTTTCTAATGAAAAAGAAGTTTGATAAAAAAGACTAATACAAATCTAAAATAATCCCTCATCATTGCATTGTAATCTATGAAAATATGAAATCAGAGTGATAGAGAAAGGCCAGGATGAGGAAGTGCATTTAAACTAGATAGTTCATGGGAATTCTCTGGCGGTCCAGTGATTAGGACTTTGTGCTTTCACTGCAGTGGCCCCGATTTCAATCCCTAGCTGGGGAACTAAGATCCGGCAAGCCTTGCAGCGAGGCATGGATGGATGGGTGGTTAGATAGATAGATAGATAGATAGATAGATAGATAGATAGATAGCCAGACAAACTAGATGGTTCAGTCATAGATTTGGCCTTAAGTGACCTAGCCAGCATCCAGGTTTAGTTATCAGTGCTTTTTGGGGGGGGGGCAGTTGCCCCACCCAGTATAAGGGATTACTGCTCTAATTCTTCTGATTTCTGATTAGCAGCAACATGCTATCCATGCAGTTGATAATCCAGTTTTGTAAATTAACAATTTCTGCTCTTTACAAAAGGATTCATCAGATAGTCCCTTTAAACTTTAAGCAAGCTATATACAAAATGAGTGCATTTAAAATTTGATTCTAAATTTGATTCTAAAATACAATTCTGAATCTCACTGATAATCTTTAGAGACATAACTGTTGCTTAGGCCATGGAGGAATTTATTATTAGTTAATTTTTTAAAAAGTACCTACCCCTGTTTGTTAAGATATTTTATGGACTATTGTTGAAGGTTTGACTCTGTCAACTTTTGGACTCTTTAATCTGGAAACTGTAGCTATGTTCAATATGATAAAAACTAAACTTCTGAGAGATTGAGAAAAAAATTAAATAGGACTTTCTTAGTCTAATTCACTGCAAAATAGATGAATTTGTCCTAAGTGCCCCACAGTGTAGTAGAAGCTACATGGGCTTTGGAATCAGACATACTAGATGTGGAATTTGGTTCTGCCACAAAACAGCTGTTTGTGAGCAAATCAACCTTTGAATTTATTCCTCAGCTGTAAATTGGGCATAATAATCATACTCACCTCACCTTAGGCTACTGTGAGGATCCTGTCAAATATTTTTAAAGTTCTTCACCTTCTTGATTCTCAATAATCAACACTCCCCCAAACCAGGGCAGGATATATATATATTTTTTTACATCTTTATTGGAGTATAATTGCTTTACAATGGTGTGTTAGTTTCTGCTTTATAACAAAGTGAATCAGTTATACATATACATATGTTCCCATATCTCTTCCCTCTTGCGTCTCCCTTCCTCCCACCCTCCCTAGGATATTCTTATATGGCTGTGTTTTCAGTGGCTTGAGGCCATTCCTGAGGCTTCACCTCTTCTCCCCCATTCCTTTGTGGCCAGAGGGACCCGAGTTAGCCTTTACTCCCATTTGGAGGGGCAGTGGTCTCAAGGGAAATCATGGGCTCATGGCAATTGTGATAACTCATCACTTCCATGTTCCCACACATCAGTCCTGGTCTCCTTTATGACTGCATCGTGGTGGAAGAGGTGGATGTGATCATTCATTCTGTGATGCACATTTCTGTCCTTTGCTTCGGTTACTACAACAGATGGGTATGATGGGACCTTACTTTGGAGCCAAGTTATGCCCTGGGGATTTTAGTCAGGTTAAATCCATCAAAGATATTAAAAAGAGTATATGAGATCAAGAAGTAAATTAGCTCTTGAGCTATTGAATGTTCTCCCCCAAGATTAGTATTCCACATTGTTTTCATTGCTCTTGGGTACTTATTCTATATGATTTAGAGTTTAGGCAACTTTCCTCATAGAGGGAAAAGACTGCAGTCTACTGACAAAGCTATATGTCTGGTCTCTACTGCTCTCAGCCGACTCTTAGGAGCCAGAGGGCTTTGTTTACTCCTTGCAGAAGTCACCCTGTGGATTTTATTTTCAGGTGATCTTGAAGGGCAGCAAGGAGCGCAGCACTGGGGCCACTGGAGTTAATGCAGACTCCTCCCGCTCTCATGCTATCATCCAAATTCAGATCAAAGATTCAGCCAAGAGGACATTTGGCAGGTGAGCTGGAAATACACAGGGAATCGCATTGTGTGCCTTTCCCTAATGTGACTTTGAAATATGTGTTGTCAACAACAGGACATCCTGCCACTGTGGAGTTCTTTATTTATATCTTACAGGGATACACAGTAGAGTTATTAACTCTGAAATAAATCATTGTACTAAAGTGCCATCAGTTGATTAACCATGAAGTAATGACCTATTGTTGGTCAACCCTAAGTTATTAAAAGGGACATTGATTGCTTCTAATGTGAAAAACAGTATCAGCAGAGGAATAGTAGGAAATGCATCTCAGAGAGCTTACAGGCAAAAAAAAAGAAAAAAGAAAGAAAGAAAATTAATCCATCCTTCCTGAAAGAAGCCATAAGACAACTGGGTACATTCATTGCCTTTCTGGTGCTATCTTAGCAAACTCTGCCACAGTGATGGATGAACCTATCTCACCTCTGAGTAATGAGTCTTTTTTTTTTTTTTACGGGGGGGGTGGTTTGCTGGAAAGCAGCCCACGGAAGTTTCTATTTAATTATCTAAGTGGTCACCTAAGTGATTTGCATTGTGGTCATTTAGCCTTATGGGAAGAATGTTTAATTAATTTCAGTCATACTTTCTCACAAATGATTAAAACCAACAGAAGGATCTAAGTGAACAGTGCCAGCAGTAACTGACAGATTAGAATCTTGCAATACTTTTGGAAAGCTGACAGTAATATCTTTTACTTTCCTGAGGATGGGTCAGTGCTGATTTCTTGCTGGGTTCACAAAATGCTGGCTGATGTAAAAATAAACCAAAGCCCCAAAGAAGTCATCCTTGCTGTGTCTTTTCTCTAGGATCTCTTTTATTGACTTGGCTGGCAGTGAAAGAGCAGCAGATGCCAGAGACTCAGATAGACAGACAAAGATGGAAGGTGCGGAAATAAACCAGAGTCTTCTGGCTGTAAGTTGTTCAAAACCTTTAATCTAAAAATCATTCTTGAGAGATTTTGCCCCTCTTTACATGCAGACAAAGTAGGAGAGGGTGGGGTGGAATAAGGCAGTGGAATTCCAAGGCTGGAGACGGAGACGAAGGGTGCCCAATCAGATTCTTGGCAGTTCTCGACAACTCTTCTTTCTCTCCCTGCCTTCTCTTCCTCTGGTCAATCCCTGACAATTAGGAACAGAGAAGTATTTCTGCAGTTGCTTGAATGGTTAACTTAGGTACACTTTCTCCCTCTCATCAAGTCTTAAAATTATTTTTTCAAACATATAATAGTAGAATAAATAGTATAATGATCTCCCAAATACTTGTCTCCCAGCTTCAACATGTGAAAAATCTAACCAACCCTTTCCTTCTCCTGGTTGGATTATTTTAAAACAAATCCTGTCATCATGTCATTTCTTCCACAAATATTTAATGATGTATTTCAGAGATAAGGACTCTTATCTTTTAATATAACATAATACCATTGCACACCTAAAGAAATAATTATTTAATGATACCTGTTATCCAGTAAGTGTTATAATTTTACCAGTTGTCCCATAAATGTCATTTTACAGTTGATTTATTCAAATCAAGATACAAACAAGATCCTCAGATTGCTTTTGGTTGATATTCCTCTTTCATGCCATATCAGTTCTTCCCCCTCTCTCTCTTTTTTTAATATTAATGTATTTGTTGAAGAAAACTCAGTCACTTGACATATGAGATTTCCTACATTCTGGATTAGGCTATCTGCATTCCATGTTGATGTTTAACATGGTACTCTATCCTCTATTTTCTATAAAGTGGTTAAGATTTATATTTGTGCTGTCCAAAATGGGAGCCACTAAGCCACATGTGGCTATTGGGTACCTGAAATGTGGCTAGTCTGAATTGAGATGTGCTCTAAGTGTAAATTACACGTTGAAGCATGTAAGATATCATTAATATTTTTTCATACTGATTACATGCCAAAATATTATTGGATGTGTCAGATTAACTAAAATATATAATTAAGATTATATATTTAATATAATATACAATTAAGATTATATGTTTAATATATAATTTCATCTGGTTTTATTTCTTTTTATTTTTTTCTCTCTTTTTTTTTTATTGGGGTATAGTTGTCTTACAATGTTGTGTTAGTTGCTACTGTACAGCGAAATTAAGTAGAGTTCCCTGTGCTATACAGCAGGTTCTTATTCTCTATTTTATACATACTAGTTTTATTTCTTTTTAATATGGTTATATTTCTTTTTAATATGGCTATTATAATAAAATTACATATATGGTTTGTATTTGTGGCTCACAGATTTTGATTGGGAAAATGCTGATCTAGAGCCTTGATCAGATTTAAGTTCTGTTTTTTTGGCAAGAATAATTCATGAGTAGTTCTTACACTTTCTATAGGAACACATCAGGAGGTACAGAATGTCTATTATCTCTTTTTGTGATTTTGAAGTGTTATCACTCTAATTCCTCCATTACTATTTCCCATCAACCTTTTTCACCTTATGGTTTTAGCAGCTGTCAATGAGCATTATTACCTTTATCCATTGCTTCATTAGGGATTCCAAAATGGTGATATTCTAATTCTAATATTCCTTCTGTATTTATTTATTAACTGGAAAGAACTTTCCCCCAACTATCTGATTATCCTGAAATATAATTCATACAACAGAGGCAAGATAAATGCTTGATATTTTGCCTTCACTCACCAGTTTTCAGAATGAGTTGATGTCCTGGTAACCTAAACATGACCATGAGTTTGTTGTTGTTGTTTATTTTTTTGTTTGTTTTCATATTATTATAAACATTGTCATCTTTTTTTCTTCTTCTTCTTAAATTACACATTTTTGGCCAGTGGGAGTCTTTTCAAATATGTTCCTACTAGTCTCTGTCTTTCTGGTATGACAAGATGTTGTAGGCTCATCTTGTACATTTCTTTCCCCAGACCTTGAATCAGCCATTTCTTCAACAAGCCTTGGTTTTTAGAGGGAAATGGTATTTAGAGACCATTTAGAGTGCTAGTGGTACTTACTACCACTGTTAGTCCTCGCTACTAGGCCTTTTTGGTGGACAGAACTTGGAATTTTTTTTTTTTTTTTTTGGCTGCATTGGGTCTTTGTTGCTGCGCGCGGCTTTCTCTAGTTGCCTCAAGCAGGGGCTACTCTTCGTTGCGCAGCTGGGCCTCTAGGCGCGTAGGCTTCAGTACTTGTGGCTCGTGGGCTCCAGTGTGCAGGCTCAGCAACCGTGGCGCACGGGATCAGCCGCTCCCTGGCATGTGGGATCCTCCCGGACCAGGGCTCGAACCCGTGTCCCCTGCATTGGCAGGCAGATTCCTAACCACTGCGCCACCAGGGAAGCCCTAGATATTTTTTTTTAAAGGTAAAAGTATATCAGGGATTCATACTAATAAATTAATTCAAAATTAAGACTGCAGGATTTTTGCTTAACTTTTTAAAATTTATATTTCCCTCCCTTTTCTCTTATGCTAAAATTCTTAGTTCCTAACAACATTAATATAATTTATTTGCTCTACTTCAATACGTATGTATACCCAAATCATGTTAATATTACTCATAATATGATTACTGAATTCAGATTAAGATTTCTTTGCAGTTTCCTTTTTACCCTTAAATTGTATCCCACTAGGGATGTACAGTCATAATACTGTGTTGCAAAGTCACTTTAAATAATTCTTCTCTGTGTGTTTAAGCTTACCAATTTTGTATTGAGTTAAAGTTATAAAATAAGCCACATTCAGAAAAGTCTAGTGTTCAACCCTGTCCTCTCAATCCTGTTACCTCCCTCCCCTTAGATAATGATTTTCTACCAATATATATGTTTGTATTCACCCCTTTCTCAGGAGGGAAAAAATAAAAGGTAGCATACTGTAAACACTTTACTTTTTGCACTTAACAGTATCCTGGAGCTCACTCCATGGCTGTGTACAGAGACCCTCATTCCTTCTTATAGATGCATAGTCCTGTCTTGTGCCCCTCCACAGTATTTAAGTCCTTTTGATCAGAACTGAAATCTCCAGTTAGACACATTATTTCCAGGCCTCATGAGGGATAAATTGGGAGGCTGAGAGAGGTGAGAGAATCAGCATCTTTTTATTATTGTTTAAAATTTTTGAATAATTTTAGATTTTAAAAAAGTTACAGAAATAAACATGTAGCATTCCTTCACCCAGCCTTCCTAATGTTAACATCTTACATAACTATAGTAATCTAAATCAGGAAATGAACATTGATATAATACTATTAACTATCTACAGACCTTGTTTGAATTTCATCAATAGTCCCACTAATGTTCTTTTTCAGGTCCAGGATTCTATGTTACATTTAGTTATCATGGGTCTGTAGTCTCCTCAGTTTTTGTCAATTTCGACCTTAACACCTTTGAAGAATGCTGGCCAGTTATTTTGCAGAATGTCTCTGAATTTGTGTTTGCGTAATGTTTTCTCATTATTAGATTGAGATAATGAATTTTTAGCAAGAATACCACAGAAGTTGTATACTTCTCAGTGTATTGTATCAGTCAATATGTCTTATTACTGGTGATGTTAAACTTGATCACTGAGTTAAGGTGGTTTGTGCTAGATTACTCCACTGTAAAGTTATGATTATTCCCTTTGTAATAAGTATCTTATGGAGAGATACTTTGAAACTACGCAAATATCCTGTTTACATCACACTTTTGCTGCCTAATTTTAGTATCCATTGATGATTCTTACCTGCAACAATTATTACTGTGGTGTTTACCTGATGGGATTTTCTATGTTCATCATTCTACATTAATTAGTTAGAATGCTACTGTAAGAAAGAGCTGTTTTTTCTCTTTAATTTATTTATTTGGTTATTTAGTTATAATAGTAAATGGATATTTCTTTTATTTGCTAAATTAGAATCCATTTCTATCATTATTTATTTTCTTGCTCAAATTATCCCAGATGGCCATTGGGAGTTCTTTCAGGTTGGTTTCTGTATCCTTTTGACATGCCCCCATCATTTTTTGAGCAGCTCCTTGTCTTTTGGCACTATAAGGTGTCACACACTCTTCCCTGCCCTAGCCCTGGAATCAACCATTTCTCCAAGGAGCCCCAGAACCAATATATTTGAGCATGTACTATATATGCTAGTCAGTTTACCCTTCACAACAAAGCAGGTTCTCTTATTCCCACTTTATGGATCAGGATTCTGAAGCTCAGGTTAAGTGAATTGGCCAAGGGTCCACAGCCTCTAGCTAGAAATCTTTGATTCTCATATTTAAATTTATGGTCCAGGAATTAACCAAGAAACCCAAGAAGTACCTGTGAAGTTGGAGAACCCTCTGGGGCTTGACTGTGTCTGTCTCACATGGGCGATAGCATGTAAAGGGGCCTGAGAACAAGCCTTATAGAATAGGATCAAAATCTTGTGCTTTGTGAGGTGCACAGAGGTGCCCCTTTTTCTTTCCTGGGTACTTCCCTTGGTTTTCCCTTAGAGTTTAGTAAAGTCTACTTTCCATTCTGATTCAAGGCTAAAGGGACCCAAAGGCTCATAGAGAATTGATAGCCACACTTGGATTTGAGTACATAAGGGGCAGGTGTAACTCAGGGACCAGGTTTGGGTACCTGCTCGTCCCTTCTAGAGAATCTTCCCAGTGCCAAAGTTTGGGGATATTGGACTGATTTGTAATAAAAGAGGAAATTCCCTTATACCTTCTTATAACCTGGCAGCTTCTTAGATAGAGAGGAGTTAGTTGTGGGCATCTGTAGCTGCTGCCACAGCAGACTCTCAAAGCTAATTACCTGTTCTTGGTGAACTCCCAGAACTGGCACTGCCAAGGGATTCCTTCCATTCTTTTCCCTGCCTTTCTTCTCATTTACTGCCGCCTAGCGGAGATGCAGGACTCAGGAATAGAAGATCTCTCCTCCCTGATCCTGTCCCCCCAACCCCTGCTCTTTCTGATAGGCATGTTGCCCCTAGAGATCTACATATGCAGGTTTCTGCTAGCACTAGTGATATCCAATGAGCACTTCTTTGAGGGGCTCTGCCCAGGAGCAAGTGACATGCCCTTGCCTTTGGGCCACAGTCCCCCCTTGTTTTTAAATGAGGAGGTAGACCTAGATGATTTCTCTGTTCCTTCCCAGCTCTGACTCTAGAATTTCTCCTGTCCCATCCAGACAACTTGAATCTGCACTTGAGTCCATACCTATAGGTGTGCATGTGTGAGCAGGGAGGCGGGGGAGTAGTATAGTATCTTTCTATTTAAGTGCATCTTGTAGTTGGGAAGAGTGTGAGAAGAGGAGAGAAAGGGAGCTGGCAAGCCAGAACTGCCACCATGTAAGCTGGACTCTGGGACCTGTGGGAATGTCCCTGGGTTTGTCTGTTTTACACTATCAGGGCTAATTCTAGGATCACAGCCTTTAAATTGGTGGCGGGGGGGGGGGCTTAACTAGGCACAGCTAGCACAGGATGATGTTTCCCAGTCTAGCTTGATTTTTCTTGTCGAACGAGAAACTAGCACGGCATTTTGACTTCCTTTTGGGAATTGCATGACTGTGATTTACTTAAGAAAAATATGATCTGTTATTCTCACTTTGCATGTGATAGTTGATGTGCTTATTATTCTACCACTTTGCAGCTGAAGGAATGTATCCGTGCATTGGATCAGGAACACACTCACACTCCTTTCAGGCAAAGCAAATTAACTCAGGTAAAGTTATATATGAGCTTTGAGTTCTGGTTCACTCATGTGTTCCTTCTTCCATTCATTTATTCCTTCAGCAGAGCATCCACTGCCAGCAAGGCGTGATGCTCCCTGGAGTGGGGGAGGGGCGAGGGGGAAGGGAGGGGGCAGAGAGAGGAGGGGGAGGAGTCACATTCCTTCCAGGAGCTCTCAGTCTTGGAGAAGAAAGGGGCATCCTCGGGCAGGGATACCTGCACTACGAAGCAGCCAGGCTCCCTGCGGGGCAGCAGTGGTCACCAGCTTTCTGCTTATTTCTAATGTAAAGAAACCTTGTTGATTTAGTGGAGTCTCTGAGCCTTTGAAGGGGATGGTAGTGCAGCTGTACTTGGTACTTTCTTAGTTGTAAGACTTAGACCAGTGTTTCAAGACAAAAAATAATAGCTGCAGTTAAAAAGAATGAGATAGATTTTTGACATGTCCTGACAGGAAAGATGACCAAGATCTATAGTTTAAAAATATGAAATGAGAAGAAAAAACTTCACAGAAATTATGCATGTGTTCGCTGATTATTTTGAGTGGTAGAACCATAAGTAATTTTTTTCTTCCGTTTTTCTGTCACGAAAATGTGCTTCTTTATTAATGGGAAACGCCAATAAGTGTGCATCTGTAATGGCTGCAGAAGAGTGGCCCACGGAGGGGTCTGCCTAGGTACAAACAGCTGTGAAGACAGTTATGGGTGCCCCTGGTTCCCTTCTGCACCGAATCCTATGCACAGTAGGGACAGACTAGGTAGAAGGCAGTCTAGGTGAGGATCTTTGTATTCTGGGAGAGATTTTCACCCTGTGCAGCTAGATCGGCAGCCCCACAGGACCTGGGGCAGAACCTATAATAACATAGCTCCTTACTAGTCAGAACTGGGTTAGATTGTTTCTTCTCAAACATGATTTCAACCAGGGATCCAGGAAACCCTTCTTATAGGTGGTTAGTCCTGATTCTGACATTGGCTTTGTTATTTTTCAAAACATGTCCTCCATCCCCAGAAATTGTGTCCTATTTAATTAAAAAAATAATTCCACACATGGATCCACTTACAGAATAATATACCTTTTTCACTCAAACATAAGTTTTAGATCTTTCCAGGTACCTAAGTACATATATACATAATTATTTTTTATGGTTGTATGCAGTTTACAGTTATTTAGTTTGTTACCTGTTTATAGACTTGTAGATTTTCCAAATTTTACTATTATAATAAGGTAACGAATATCCTGTGTATACTTTTTGGGGGGGGATCAACTGAGCAATTATTATCTCTTTAGGATAAAGTCCTGGAAGTGTGATTGCCAAACCAAGAGTGTGAACATTTTTTACCAAATTTTTACCATATTGCCAAACTGCCCTCCCAAAGGCATGTACCAATTCATGCTACACGGTATACAGGCAGTGTAGCAGTGTACAAGAGCGCCCTTTCCCTAGACCCTCAGCAGAGCAGGGTAGTATGAGTCTTAATCTTATAGTTGCAAAAATTTTAGTTTTTTAAAATGGTTTGTTTGCATTTCTTTGATTAGTGGTGAAGTGAGTACCTTTTGTTTATTGACTGTGTTTCTCCTTTTGTGAATTACCTTTTCGTAGAAGCGGGTGAGGGTGACTGTGGCCCAGTGTCCTGCACACAGTAAGTAGTCAGTAGGCCCTTGGTTAGTTGACTTCATTGACCTGCCTTCTGTTTCAAACAGGTTCTGAAGGACTCTTTCATTGGCAATGCCAAAACCTGCATGATCGCCAACATCTCGCCAAGCCATGTGGCCACCGAACACACTCTGAATACCTTGCGCTATGCTGACCGGTGAGTCCCCTTCAGGTGGCGGGTCGTGTGTGTATGTGTGTGTGATACACACACAAGGATCTGACCTTCAGCTCCACAAGCCTGTTCTTGGGACAGTAATTCTACTGCCAGGGGAATGTGCAATTGGTCATTTGGAGAATGTGACGTAGGAGGCCCTGCCATTTTACAAGCGTGAATGTGACAAAAGGAAGGTGACACGCTCCTTTGTTTAGGAGACAACTCCATCAGTGGCTTTTTTTTTTTTTTTTTCCAGCCACGCTGCGTGGCATGTGGGATCTTAGTTCCCCAACCAGGGATCAAACCCGCATCCCCTGCATTGGAAGCGTGGAGTCTTAACCACTGGACTGCCAGGGAATTCCCCATCAGTGGCGTTTAAATGGCTAGCGGGGGATGAAATATTTCTCCAGAGTAGAAGGCTTAGTGAGGTTTTCTTCCTGCTAGCCTCAGCTCTAATTATTAGGGATAGAATACCTATTACTTGTCAAGGCAGAAGTACTCAGAGCTGTGTAGGTCCAGAAGAGACCAACCTTGTGTTATAGAAGGAGAAACTGAGGCCCAGAAAAGGGTGGAAACATTAATAGGGCTCACTGGGAGTTGGTGGCAGAACTAGCACCTCTTATTGCCAGGTCAGGGCTCTAGTGACTTTGGTATCTGCCAGGGTCCCTCCCATCTCTTACCCTGGGGTCACGTGTCTCCTTCACGTGTGAAAATGCTCTCATTACCATTCTTTCCTCTGGCTGCTTTGCTGCTGGTCCTGTCTTACAACACCTCCTCTTCAGTCTCCCAAGAATCCATCTCCAAAGATAACAAACTATTTGAGGGGAACCTGTTGGGTTTTTTTTTTTAATTACTGTTGAAGAATCTTTAGTATCCATGGCATTTAATGAAACTCATTGGGAAGGAAAGAGAAGCCACCATCTAAGTTCCGTGAGAACGGGAACCTTATCTTTTTCTCCACTGTATCTCTCCTGCCCAGACAGTACTTGGTACCTAGTAGATGTGTAATAAATATTTGTGAATGAAAGGAGGAGCTCCTCCTGGGCTTGGGGGCTTGAGTGAGGTTCTCTGTGTACCTTATCTCATTTAAATAGGAGAGATCATTTACAAAGTGGCTACCAGAGTGGACTCTGGAGTTAGACTATCTGGGCCAATACCCTGCCTCTGCCACTAGCTAGCTGAGTGGTCTTGGACAAATTTGCAACTTCTCTGGGCCCCAGTTTCCTTAATGTGAACAGGGATAATGATAGCACCTATCTCATATAACAGTTATGTGGAATCACTGATGCGATATGTTTGAAGGGCTTAGCACCACACCTGGCAAATAGTGAGCACTCATTATATGTTAACTTTAACAATAGTAATATTACAGGCATACTGTGGAGATATTGCAGGTTTGGTTCCAGACCACCACAATAGATCAAAGATCACAGTAAAGTGATTTTAAAATATATATATACATACCTTAATTTAAAAATAATGCTGTTGGAAAAATGGCACCAATAGACTTGCTCTATGCAGGGTTGCTACCCACCTTCAATTTGTTAAAAAAAAACCGCACTATCCAAAAAGCAAAGCACAATAAAATGAAGTATGCCTATAATAGGCATAAGTTTCCTCGAGGAGGTTTTCTTGTTGCATGGTTTCCTAATGCCAGCACCCTAGCACTACTAGAAGACAGTGAAGACTGAGATCAGATAGAAGACATGGGATGATCCAAAATTGTTCCCCAAAAACCAGTATGGCTTCAGGTTCTTTCCCCCCATGTATCCATTACCCAGCTTCAACAATTATTAACCCTAAGTCCGTCTTGTTTCATAACCCCATTCACTCCCCAAATCACAGACATATCAAGTACTTGAAGTAAGAACATCACTAAGGAGCAGAGAACAAGACTTTCCTCTCAGTGCCTCAGTAACGGAGGATGAAAGTAACCCTTTCTCAGAGGGGATGCATTGAGTACGATTGGGAAATTATTTGAAATAATTTTGGTTAAAAAATAGAATAAGTATAATAGAAATAATCTCTTTCATTTAAAGCAGTCTGACAAATTATTGAAAATAAATATGAAAGTCATTTGTTTTATGTGTTCAAATTAATTGTTGGTAACAATCCATACACACACAGGATGAGGATGATTGTATTGCTTATTTAAAATTTTCCTCTGATTTAAAATTTTCATCTCTGCACATACTAGAAGAATGTTGCTAAATAGTCCAAAAATAAAGTTCCAGCTGGACCCCTAACAGGTGTATCAGAAGAGAACTCAGTAACAGGAGTGATTTTGGTAAAAGGTAGAGTACCCTGGAAGCCTTTAGCATCAACGACCAAAAATTATCTGTAAGATTTCTTCCGGCACCCTCAGGTTTCGAGAATTATTTACTATGACTGCTAGGAGGAGATTTTGGTGTTTCTCTTTTAACAAAACTAATAGCTCAGATTTTTATAACAGGAAGTAATTTGGAACCATCTAGACTTGCTGTGGGACCTCTCGACCCATTCCGTGGATGTATGCCCTACTGCAATACCTCAGCAAAGGCCCAAGGACACAATTCACGTGTCTTTAGTCACATCCTATGTCTCTTTGCTTACTGTGTTATCTGCTTGCCTTGCCTCCCAGACCTAAAAGGAAGATTTAAGTCAAGTCTCAGTGTCAGGTTTACTATATTGGTCTTCAGTAATGGCCAGAGGGGTCATTTGGCTACTATTGAGTGGATTAAAATCAAAACAATGGAAAAGACATTTTCTGGGAGCTCCCAGGCAGAAGTACTGCTCCCACCTAGGGGATTTCAACACAGAATCTACGAACAAACTACTGGAGAGTCACATTTTACTTGATGTCTCCTTGTAAATCCAAATTCTTACACTGTTTGTATTTTGTTTTAGGTATCACAGAGTGAGAGACTCTGATCTTGGCAACTGAATCCTAGCAGAGACTTAATTCTGGATTTTTCCATGCTCTCTAAAATTCCCTTGTAAAATAGAGCATGGTTCTCTATTTCTCTATCTACGGTGCGATTTTGCCTCCTAGGGGACATTTGGCAATGTCTGGAGACAATTTTGATTGTTGTGACTGGGGAGAAATGCTGCTGGGATCTCGGGTAGAAGCCAAGGAGGTTGCTAAACACTCCACAGGACAGCTCCCCACAACACAGAATTATCTGACCCCAAACACCACTAGTGCTAAGGTTGAGAAACCCTGTGAATAGACAGGTCATTTTTCCCTTAACGGAATTAGCACAAGCCTGCTTATTTCCAGAGGGCTTTTGCTTCTTGAAGTGCCCAGCAGGTTCGAGGGAACTCATTTTCTCAGAGAAGCCTGAAAGGAGGTGGTTGCAGGGAAAAGAAGACTCTGATTATGGAAGACTGGGTAAGGGGTAGACACTAGGCTCCTGAGTTGGCCGATCTTCAGGAAGCGTGGCATGGGCCCTGCGTGGGCATAGTTCTGAGACTAGCTCCTCTGGCCTGGCCCTCACATGGGACTGTGGTATTTCCAGAACTCTCCTGATCATGGAATACTGGATGCACACTACTATCCTGAGAGAAGACACTGGTCTTCTTTGTTCAGGTAAAGAGAGGTATTTCATGCTGAAATAGAATCTCCCCATTTCCTCCATCTCTCTCCCAGATAAAAAACTAATTCCCAGGGGCTTCCCTGGTGGCACAGTGGTTGAGAGTCCGCCTGCCGATGCAGGGGACGCGGGTTCATGCCCTGGTCTGGGAAGATCCCACATGCCGCGGAGCGGCTTAGGCCCGTGAGCCATGGCCGCTGAGCCTGCGCATCCGGAGCCTGTGCTCTGCAACGGGAGAGGCCACAACAGTGAGGGGCCCGCGTACCGCAAAAAAAAAAAAAAAAAAGTAATTCCCAGTCCTTGTAATAGTTTTCTTTGGTTTTTGTTTTCCCTGAAAGCTATAGGAAAGAAGTTACAGAACATGCAAGAATGCACATTTAACATAAAATGGTCGTTTACAGGGTCAAAGAACTAAAGAAAGGCATTAAATGTTGCACTTCAGCTAGCAGTCGAAATCGAACATCTGGAAACTCTTCTCCAAAACGAATTCAGAGCTCTCCTGTGGCCCTGCCAGGGGACAAGTGTTCTCCCAAAAAAGTCAAGCTGGGGCTCCAACAGTCACTCACAGTGGCACCTGACTCCACGAGAACGAAGGCCCATCCTCTGGCCAGTCACCCAGCCAATATCCCTTTTGCTTCTGTACCTAAGGCTCCTGGTAAAAGGGGTGGCTCTAGAGGGAGTCCTCCCCAAGAGTGGGTCATTCAAACTAGCTCTATCAAAGGAACCATGCGGCCTGGACATTTAGCCAAAAAAGGGGCAGAAGAATCAGCTGCATCATGCTCTGAGAAAAATCCAATCGGCAACAAAACTGCCCTCGGGTGGGGAAGCAGGGCCCCTGGCCCAGGAGAAGAAGCAGTCCGTGGTAAGCTGCCTTCCCGGTGCAAGAAGGTGCAGACTGTGCAGCCAGTGCAAAAGCAGCTTGTGTCACGAGTTGAACTCTCCTTTGGCAACGTCCATCACTTAGTAGAGTACAGTCAGGGCAGCAAGGGGGGCACACCTACTAGGCCTGCCTCTGAAGCTTGGACAGACATCCCTCCACATCAGAAGGAGAGGGAAGAACATTTGCGCTTCTATCACCAGCAGTTCCAGCAGCCACCTCTCCTCCAACAGAAGTTAAAGCACCAACCACTGGAAAGGTTTTTATGCCAGTCCCGGCCTCCAGAGGGGCAGCTCCAGAATGACACCCCTCCTCCCTTCCACTCTTGTTGTGAGAGCCATGATGGAGCCCAAGCTGAGGACCTTGATGACAGCGATTTCAGTGAAGATTCTTTTTCACATGTTTCCTGTCAGAGGACCACAAAGCAGGGAAACACCCTGGAGAATAGCGAAGGCTCGTTCTTCCTTCATCAGAGGGAGCAAGGTCCTGAGGAACAGGTAGCCGAAAGGCGGCAGAGTCTGTGTTTTAGCCCCAGGACAGAAGGTGACGAGAAGGGTCTAACTGGAAGCTGGATGTACTCCAGGGACCCCGCAAGCCACAGGATAGCACTTGATCACGGCCACAGCCCAAGTCAGGTGCCCTTGGACTGGAGCAGAGAGGAGGACTCCACCTCCTCAGGGCCTCCTCCTGGAGAAAACCTGGCAGAGAAGCCTTACTGCTCACAGGCAGACTTTGTATATAACCAGAAAAGGGGGGGCGGCCCAGCCTTTGACCTCAGACAGGATGCCTTCAAAAATGAGGTTCCTCGGCAGGCTGAGGGCAGCTCACCATCCCTGGAGGAAGATGGTTGCACTTTCTCACTATCCCACATCACAGTTCCTGGATCCCCAGACCAAAGAGACACAGTGAGCACACCTCTGAGAGAAGTCAGTGAAGATAGCCCAACTGTGGCAACCAGAACAATGAAAAACAGTAACCCTTTCCAAGGAGAAGACTCTAGAGGGGAACTAGGCACATGCTCTGAGCATGCTTCTGAACTGATGGCTCCCCTCACCATGTCTCTCCTGGAGAGCCCAGATGATGAGGGCTCTCCTCCCTTGGAGCAGTCGGCCCAGGATGGAGCTGCGCACAGTCTAGTGGCAGCAGACACAGGGGGGCAAGCTGTGGGCCACACAGTGTCATCTGGTGATCAAGAGGCAGACCTGCCAATGTCTTCAGCAACTGAGCACCTGTGGCTCTCATCATCTCCCCCCGACAGTAAGCCTGGGGGTGATCTTCCAGCTCTGTCCCTGTCACCCATCCATCAGCACCCACCTGACAAGCTGCCCAACAGGGAGGCTGACCTGGGGGAGCCCTGTCAAAGCAGAGAGACTGCACTCTTCTCCCAGGGGCACTATGATGGCGATGCTGAGACAGAGCTGGGCTGCTCCCAGGGTTTCCCAGAAAAACCCTGCCTCACCATACATACTGAGGGACCCCACTCTGGGCCTACATTCACCCCCCAAACAGGAAGTAGTGATGTGGCTGACCAGCCCTGGGCCCAGGAGAGAAAGCACCTGGCAGGGCTTGGCTGGCAGGAGCTGGATTTGTCCACAGATCCCATCAAGCTGTCTTGCTACAATGAGGACATCACGTGGCTCAAACGCAGGCCAATCCCAAGGTACTTAGCAAGGCTAGGTTCTCCCAAGACTGCCAGGACACTCCGTCAGCCCATCCTGGGGCACGCACAGTAAGTTGGACTTTCCTACCTAGACTTGAGCCCCTTTGGCACCCCTACTCCCACTACAGCTGAATGTTTTGTCTGTTCTGGGAATGGCTGTGGTTGGCTCAGAGAAAGGCTTTTTGTCCACCTTATCAAGGGAGCCTGCCTAGATGCATCTGACATGAACAGCAGGAACAAAATGTATTGGAGCAGGCCTGCCAGGTAGGGTAGGTGGGATGTGAGTGAAAGAAGCTTGGGAAAGCTGAGATGTGAGTGAAAGAAGGGAGGATCTGACCCTATAAGTAAGCCTAAGACCTATGGTGAGATCAGAATCCTCTTCTTCATTCTGTTGGGCCTGTGCTCCTGGAAGTGCTCCCCAGGGACACAGCAGCAGCAGCCTTGTGACCCCAGAGCCAAGGCTGGCTGGTCACCTTCCAAGATGGTGAAGGTAAAAAAACAGGGGCTGGTGATTTGTGCTGCTTTCCCTGAAGGAGGCTGTGGATGGTACAGCAGAATGAGAGAGCCTTTGAGAATGTGAGAGAAAGGAGGGCAAGAGGTCTAGCAGCATCAGAGGCCCAGGAGCAGGAAGGCAGGGCAGGCCAATGGGAACAGATGCTTCCTATGTGAGGCTGCGGCCCTCTGCTAGGGCTCCTGATACCTGGGCAGACCGTCTGCCAGCTGCTTGCTGGGGCTCAGGCCTGGGCCTTGGGCAAAGAGAAGGGCGTGTAGGGATGTGCACCTCTACAAGGTAGACAGTCTTGCTGTTTCCGTGGTCTCTATCCATCAGTGGAGTCTGACACAGTCAGGTCTAATGACCCTGTAGATGTTTCTAAATTTGGGGATCAGAGGATGGGGGGATGGTCAGTGGTAACCTAGAGGTTGGAGGTCACAAGCTAGGGAAGATAACATGCTGAGCCCAGAGGTTTTATTAGCTGGATTCTTCTGACAGAAGGCAGATCCTCCAGCTTCTAGCTCAAACCCCCTTGCTTTGGTCCCTGAACTCCCCAAAGAAAGTAGAAATCACAGCAGGCTAGGTGGCTGGCTCTACCTTGTGCCAAGTGTGCCAGCTGCAGTGGCACAGCCTTGAGCTTTCTTGCAGGGAAGATGTGGGCAGCTCCTGTGGAGGAGAAGCAGCATCCAGCCCTGTGCCTCAGTGTATCTGGAGGCAGGGGGCTGCTCCAGAAGCCCATCTCTTCTCAGAATCTCATTTGTACCCCCCTAGCCCCTTGACAAGGCCTGAAAAGAATGGGTGAGGGGCAGGAGGTGCTGGGGAGCTGGTCCTGGTCACAGCCTCGGCCTCTTTGGGCAGAAGCAGCTCCTGGCCTGGAAATGAGGCTCACTTCCAGAAAGCTGCCCAGGAGAGATGGGAGGCCCGGAGGACCACAGCATTCCCTCTGGTTCCCAGGCAGGTACTCATCCGAGCACACCAGGAACAGCTGGATGAAATGGCCAAGCTGGGCTTCAAGGAGGAGACCCTGATGAGCCAGCTGGCTCCTAATGTAAGTGGTCTTGGCCGGACTCTCAGGGGTTGTTGGGAATTAGCCTGCAGCTAGTTTGACAGTCATCCTTTTTTGATGCAGCTGTGTGTACAGAAAGGGTCTGCTGTCACACTCTAACCTTGTTGAGGCCTTGGACCTGCTCTTGCCACCCCTCTGAGTTGGCTTGAGGGCGTGCAAGGACAGGTGGGAGATGGTGCTACACTCCCCATTCCCAGGCCAAAATGTTTCCAGCCTCTGTTCTTTGCCATTCTGCCCTCCTAGTGGCTTGTTGGTGCCCCTCCCTGTGATGGTAACAGTGACTTACTTGCCTTATGCAGACCAGAGGTACTTCTACAAAACCACCCTTCTGCCCTGCGAAATACCTCTCTGTGTAGAAAAGTGGTCCCACACTGTGCCATGGTGACTGTCCTGCAGATTTTCCAGCTGGAGGAAGGGCCTGGGCTCTGAAATCTTCATACAAGAGAAGGGACTAGAAAAGCTGATCTGGCAGCAACAGCAAAAGCTCCACTTGTCCTTTGTTTCCTTTCCAGGATTTTGAAGATTTTGTGACCCAGTTAGATGAAATCATGGCTCTGAAGTCCAAGTGCATCCAGAGTCTGAGGAGCCAGCTGCAGCTATACCTGGCCTGCCACAGGCCAGCTGCGGCCCCTGAGAGGACAGCGGTGTCTTAGAACAAGATCCAGTATGTGGTGGCTGGGCTCTCAAGAGCTGGAGGGCCTCTGCCAGGTCCCCCTACAGATATCAGAACCCACTCCCTGGTCCTGCCCATGCTAGCCTCTCCCTAGCCACATGTGGCCTTGGCTGGGCCCCAGCCCCTCTCTCAGGGCCAAGCATCCTTCCCTCAATTCTAAGCACAGGAGCATCTGTAAGGAAGGACAGATCAGCCTGAAAAACTTAATAGGCCCCTCCCTTTTCTTTGGGACTGGAGGAGGATTTGCCTTTACTGACCCCTTGTCTGTGGAAACACAGTTAGGTCTAATAACCCTGTAGATGTTTCTAAATTTGGGGATCAGTGGATGGGGGGATGGTCAGTGGTAACCTAGAGGTTGTGTTGAGGTCACAAGCTAGGGAAGATAACATGCTGAGCCCAGAGGTTTTATCTGCTGGATTCTGTGCCTTTCTCCAGGACTTGGTCAAAAATGAAAACATTGGTGCTAGTGGGGCGGGGGAGGGTGAGCTCTGCCCCATCAGCCCTTGGAGATTGATTTGGGACTTTAGTTAGCTTTTGAAAATGTAAAATGAATAAACCTTGATGTCTTTAATAGCAGCAGATGTGGGACAGGCTTTATGCTTCCAGTTCCCCTCCCTCCCTGCAATCCAGTATTTAGACAGAAGAGGGTGCTCGCGTCACTGCATTATTCTTTTCCAATCTCTACCTTGTGCTGGGACCATCCACCTGCGTCATGCTCTGGCTCCTGTCTGTGAATCCTCACCCCCACGCCCTCACGGAATAGTGGAAGAGCTGCAGTTATCTCAGGCAAGTCTGTCTCCTAGCCTCACCCTCATCCGGGACTGCCCTGGCAATCTACTCCCCCCTCAATGGCCTGTGTTCAGGGTCTTGGCACTGAGTGCTCTGGTCAGTAGTGTGAGATGAGAGTGAAAGAAGGGAGGAGTAAAGCAGTTCTACACACATACACGCACACCTTCATGTGAGTTCCTTCTGTATCTTTTTAGCAGAAAGAAGCTTAAGAAATACCAAGTGGCCTCCAGGTGGCCCACTTAACCAAGGCCACCCTGGATCAAGTTGAAATTCATGTCAAAGCCCTTGGCCCTGGCACCATTTTGGTATGAAACTTTGATTTCCTACAGGTAAAGGATAACTTTTACAGGTTTTTAAAAGAAGGGTTTAATTAATTTTAAAGGCCAGAAGAGGGGCTTTCTGAGACAATGGCCATGCCTGACCTGACCACCAGAGGGCAGCCTCTTTCCAGCTTGGTGCTTCCCAGCCCAAAGGTTCTGTACCTGCTCCTCACGTGATCACTAAAAAAAAATTAGAGACCCATCCAAGCCAAGAGCACAGGAGGGACTGTGGGGCAGTATTAAGTATAAGGACAAGAAACTCTAGGGATAAATCTAGTTCCATCAGCTACATCAGCACTACTGAGAGCTAATAAAGCAGTCTGAATCCCAGTCCTGCCTGTGGAACACATAATTATGCATGATGCTGCTCAGAGGACAAGGGGCTTGTTCCTCATTTCTGAGTGATTCCCCTGAAGGCCCAGCCTGTCTCACCGCCACAGTCAGTCTTGCAGGAAGGCATATGTCTATGTCCTTGACCCAGAGACTGGGCTAGGTCAAGTTTAAACAGACCCTTGTCTACACCTGCCTTTACAAACCGAAAACCAGGGCAGACTGGGGGGCCAGCTCCTGGGTCCCATGGGCCTAAGAGTTGGAAGAAAGTACTGAAATGACAGAAAATGGTTAGCTCCTGTTCCATCCCCAGCAAATCCCTTTACCACTCACTCACTTCCACCCTGCAGTATAACAGTCCTTGGCAATAAAGAAGTTATCACAGCAGGATATACCTTTTAGATTTTTATTAGTAGTTCTCTCTGAAAAATCAAAATAGTTAGCAAATTACTTTAGATTCATCAAGACTGTATATCCTTTGTATTTAGATCTTTAATGATGTACAACATAATACAAAACAAACCAAAGACTAATTTCTATGACTAGGTGTTATTCATTGTGTCATCCTAGAGCAGGGGGCTGGAGGGAGAGGCTGTTCTCCAGGGAGAACTGAGGTGGAGTTAGTGCTGGGTGACTAAATCACAGCCTCTTTCTTCCCCACTTGATGTGCTAGGAAGGGGCCAATGATTTCTTAAACTGACAACTGTTTTCTAGAGCAGGGGGCTCTAAAATCTCGGGTAGCCGAAGACTGTGGTCCAAACCAGGCCAAAAGAAACAGGCTGGGGCAGGGAAGTATGGTAACTGCCTGGCAGAAAAGGCAAACTCAGGGCCCCAAGGGGAAAAGGGCATTCTTTGCACCTCAGAGACATTGCAGAACCAGTGTTAACACTAAGTGACATCGTTAAAGGGGGAAAAAAACAAAACCCTGGAAGAACCTTTCAATTGCACTCAACTTGGATTAGAGGTCAGTCCACCCTTGCAGAGAAGGGAAACATCTAGCCCCAGAGCAGCACTGAGTCTGGCCCTCCCACCTCCTTCTCCCCAACTCCTTTTGGCAGCTGGGACAGGTTTCGGCTGAGGCCATACAGACCCCAGAAAGACCAGAGAAGTCTCTCTGGATGGCCAAGGTGGGAAGGACACTTCTCAGAATACAAATACTTTTACTGTGGAAGGAGCCGGGACAGTTCCGGGGGCATATGCACTCCTAAATCTTCCCCACTTTCTCCCCAGCTCAGGACCTAGGCTCATAGAGACTTGGCAAACACAGTCTCTACACCTGACCTTCCACCCCCAAAAGAAAATCCGGAAGCGTGCCCCTTCTTCCGCACAGGTGGTCTCCTCAGGGCCTTCGGCGGGGGGGGGCTCCGTGGCAGGGCCTGGTCTCAGCTGGCTCCCGCCCGAGCCATGAGGTCTTCCAAAGCATTGTCCTGGTCATTGTTGTGTAATAGCAGAACTTCCTTAATATCTTTCAGTTCAAAGCCCATTTCCTTAAATTTGCTCATTAACTGAAGAAACTCCATCATCTAAGGGAAATAAGAGAATACAGACTCAAGAAAGGGGTCCAAGCCACACAGCACAGCTGAGTGGAGGAATATGTGTGTAAGGGGGCTGCTTGGGGGAGCGTTCTTTGCCGGAGCCTCATGAGCCTCTCTGAGGTCCCCTAGCAAGCAGAGGAGGGCCGTAGAGGAAGCGAGGCTGTGGAGGAAGACAGGTTGATGCCATGGCCAATCGTCCATCAGGAGCCATGCCCAGTCCCAAACCTTGCTGACCTTCACTCAGGTCTCACCATCCACATCTGTGTTCCCACCCAGCAGGATACTGAACCCAGAAATGGCTGCTTTCTGGCTAGCAGCCTAGGTGAAGTGACTAGCAATCTCCCCCAACATCCAAAAATATGGCTTTTTGCCCAGGTCATTTTTCCCGTCTCTTCCCTGGGATTCTAGATAGTCTTCAACCCGATACTTTATCTGAGCCAAACTAGCCAAATGCCTTTCTGGACATGAGAAATTCTGTGCTTCAACTACCTCTGCCTACAGTCACTGGAAGGGATGAAGGTTGTAGTCCAGGAGGACCAAGACAGACTACTTTGTCCCTTCTTTCCAGAGGGTTCCCGTGAAGCATGAAGGTTCATACCTTTTCCTCTGAACACTGCTGCATTTCCAGAGCCTCTTCCACTAAAAGAGGGTCAAAGCCCTTCTCACAGAGCTGTCCATGTGCAAAGAGATAGTCGAGAATCTAAGAAAAGAGAAAGGTTTAAGCACCTATTGCCACTCTTGTCTGCGCTTCCCAAAAGTCTTACACAAACCTACAAGTGTGACATCTGCTCCCCACCCTGGCTATTAGATCCTAGATAGGACTTGATTTTGTGCCTTGAATTGTGTCCAACACAGCAGTACCTCAGTGGCTACTTGCTGATAGGTACACCCTTCTAAACATGCATAGCCATTTTTCAAAGGAGTTCCTGTCACAGCTGACTCACATCTCCCAGCTGATGTCAATTCCACAGCCTAGGCAGGATATTCTTTTTTTTTTAATGGTGACTTTTCTTTTTTCTAAATTTATTTATTTATTATTATTAGCATCATTATCATCATTGGCTGCACTGGGTCTTCATTGCTGCGCACAGGCTTTCTCCCTAGTTGTGGTGTGCGGGTTTCTCACTGCAGTGACTTCTTGTCACAGAGCACGAGCTCTAGGCACATGGGCTTCAGTAGTGGTGGCACGTGGGCTCAGTACTCGTGGCTCATGGGCTCTACAGCACAGGCTCAGTAGTTGTGGCGCACGGGCTTAGTTGCTCCGTGGCATGTGGGATCTTCCCGGACCGGGGCTCGAACCCGTGTCCCCTGCACTGGCAGGTGGATTCTTAACCACTGCGCCACCAGGGAAGTCCCAAGATATTCTTCTAAGAAACCACCCAAGTCAGAAAGTGCCCCCAAGGTTTAGGACTCCAGTACACTATTTTGGAACTCCCTGGGCAGTCCTGACAGGATAAACATTTCTGGAAGAAGACATCTGACCATACCTCAAGCCTAGAATGCTGTCTCAGGAGAGGCAGAGAAGGGGATAACTGGGTAACAGTCAACAACTCCAATACTCTCAAAGCTCTCCTTCAGCCTAGGTCTCAGAGCAGCCCCCAAAGCAGAAGCTGCAAAGCACTGCTGCTGAGGCTGCTGGTTTGCCCAACAAAGCACCCTGAGTCCTGCCCACACCCCCTCAAGTCACAGGAAAAGACAATGGTGCTGTGAGTCTGAGGGACTCTAGGATAAAGGCAAGACACTATTCCAGCTCCAGAGATGTGGGACCTCTCTCCTACCCCCGCCCTGCCCCATGGCTGACTAACCGCTCACCTGCTCAATATTCTCTCCTTTCTTCTTCATGGCTTTCAAGACACACTCATATGAGTAGCCCATGCTGACCACCGTCTCCACACAATGCCGCTCACTGGGGGACAGCGTCTGCAGTTCAGAGTAAGCCTGGGGACAGCTGGGAGTGTTGGGCACTTGTGACATTGAGAGATTAGGAGGTGTGACCTGGTGGTGGAGAAACAAAAGGATTAAGGCAAGAAGAAAGACATGTAGCCCAATCCAGGGGCTTGTCGTTTCTGACCTAATGAAACCTCCCAGTCAAGCAACCTGCCTGCAAGCAAGGGCCAGGTTTCTGGCCAGACATCCTGAAGAAGACTGAAGAGTGGTAGGGGAGCTCCAGCTGAGAGAGAGAAAAACTGGGAAGACACCTGCAACTGTGGCTGTCCTCTGCCTTCATCCCACCTTGCAGAGTGAGGAAGCACCACAAGAGCCACATGCCCTTCCATGCCCAAACCCCCTGGGCTTGAGGTGGAGAAAGAAGTTCTGAAAACTACATTCGGGACTGATGCCCAAGCTGGCTGCTGTTATTTCTCTCCAAGGCTCCTTTATCCCTTTCGTAGGCTGCCGTATCTGAGTCCTAAAGGGATCAGTAACCTCAAACACCCCCACTCTGGACTGACTCTGCCAGTAATGTGTCCATCCTCGCTTCTACTATTGCTGGCTGGGCAGAGACTGCCAGCGCAGTTCCCACACTTGGCCAGCTCAGGGCTCCCGCGCTCTGAGGGCACTCCATCTCTGCCCCACACCATGCACTGTGCTTTGATTCCCTGCAATAGCTGCTGTTGTACGGAGCCAAGACTGAAGGACTGCTACCCACTCCAGGCTGTGCCCTCAAGGACTGGACTGTGGTCTCTAGGGCCCTGCTGCTACTGGACCTTACTAACCCCAGCCTGACTGGTGGACAGATTAAATTCCCAGGATTAAATCCTCCCACCACTTCTGATAATGAGTCAGCCCCAAGGCAAAAAGGCAGCTCACTCCCAGGCCAAAGGACAGAACCACCATGGGAACAAGGTCACAAGCTGTTTGACAGCTTGGCCCAGCTCTGAAGAACCAGGGAAAGTTTTTCAACAAAATTTTCTTTATTTCTTTTTTTTTTTGCGGGGGGCCGGGGTGGGGGAGGGAGGAGGGGAAGGAGCCTGCTATCCTAAAAGCATGTTCAAAATTATATAGCTCCGGACTTCCCTGGTGGTGCAGTGGTTTGAAATCCGCCTGCCAATGCAGGGGACACGGGTTCGAGCCCTGGTCCGGGAAGATCCCACATGCTGCAGAGCAACTAAGCCCGTGCACCACAACTACTGAGCCTGTGCACCAGAGCCCACGAGCCACAGCTACTGAAGCCCACGCTCCACAACTACTGAAGCCCACGTGCCTAGAGCCCGTGCTCCACAACAAGAGAAGCCACAGCAATGAGAAGCCCGCGCACCACAATGAAGAGTAGCCCCTGCTCGCCGCAACTAGAGAAAGCCCGTGCGCAGCAATGAAGACCCAAAGTGGCCAAAAACAAACAAATAAATATTTTAAAATATATTATTAAACTAAAAATAAAATATTAAAAACAAATTATATAGCTATAACCGGATGCTCTCCTCCAAGTCAGCTGGGAAAAACCAAGAAGATTCTACAGGCCTAAAAGCCAGTAGTTTCTGCTTAACCATCTCACCCACAGCATACTCCAGGCAGTCCAATCGTGGGGCTCAGTCATTAGGTTACAGGAGTCACGACAGGGCATGGGAACTGCATCACACCCTCTGGCCACTGCAGGCCCCAAGATTGTCTCTCTCTTTTCAGGGGCAGGCTCTACCTGGGCTTGAGAATACCAATAGCCAAACAGCATTTTGGTCGCACTGCTGGCACAGTACTTATTACACACAGTATGAGCTCCTAGAGGTTAGTTTCCATGACACATGCATTTCTAGATGCCTAAGGCCTGGCTTTGAGCTTGAAACTTACCCCTAATCAGTTACCGAATAAGTGGAGCTCTATTAGGATTTCAAAGGGGGGATTTTCATTTAACACAATAAGTTGACACTGATTCTCCTCCCCTCCAAAACCCACTAAAATGATAATAAAACAATTAAAACTGTATTAACCTTTAAGGTCAAAGAAAAAGAGGGAACAGCAGAGGACAATGTATTTCAATGAAATTTTAGAAGGTGGAATGCTAATGGAGGCAGAGTAATGGGCAGAGGCAATGAAGTTACACGCCCCTGGAGACCCCGAGAGAGACGGGTTCAGCATTTGGAAGCACCGGGTACTGTTGGGATAAGGCAAGAAAGGAAGGCAGTGATCAGAGCAGAAAACCCTCAGGCAGACCTTCCCCACCTCACCTTTGCAGGAGGCAGAACATTAAGTCTCTAGAAAACGTGAGCCAAAAGGACTAAGGATACCAAGCACAGCATATGGCAGAGTGAGGTGCAAGAACCAAAAGGGACTAAGTAACTACACCAGCATTCCCCACCTTCTTTAGCATTCAAGCAGAACTCTCTAGATAAATTTTAATAGCCCCCAAGACCTTCACATGTTGATGTTTTGCAGAGCTCCCCTCAAAGCCAACTAACCTTCAGCCTATAGTGAATCTTCATGATCAGCAAGCACACCCCAACATACACATTCTCCGTTTTGATTTATTTTAGTGCCTCACTCTTAAATGTGAATAGAAAGCCAAAGCCACCAACATAAGACCAAACCAGAAGAGGGAAAAGACAAAACACTTGGAAATTTAAAATAAAGTAAAAATTTTATTTAAAAGATTATATTAAAAAAAAAAAGGGTTATACACAGGCAAGGATATATCCCAGAAAGTAAAACATAAAGTCAAAGAGATAGAAAATACAAAAAAGAAAATACAAAGCAATGAACCACATCAACCAGATTTTGAAAACTGAGCTGAGCCTTTGGATCCAGGAGGGCCAAGCACAATGAATGAACAAAGCCCATCACTGGTAAATTTCTAATCTCCAGAAATGAAGAAAAGAAAGCTTGTGGGAGTAGGGGAAGAAATCAGAATAGCACTGTATTGCTAGAAATCAGTGGAGCTTATACTTAAATTTGAATTTTTTTTTTTAAGGGAGCAATGTCTTAAAAATTCTTGAAGAAAAATGACCTTCAACTAAGAAATCTAAATCCAAAGTATTATTCACATGTGAGGGTAAAATTAAGACATTTTTAGATATTCAAGGACTCAAAAATAGGACTTCCCTGGTGGCGCAGTCGTTAAGAATCTGCCTGCCAACACAGGGGACACGGGTTTGATCCCTGGTCTGGGAAGATCCCACATGCTGTGGAGCAACTAAGCCCACGCGCCACAACTACTGAGCTTGTGTTCTGCAGCCCACGAGCCACAACTACTGAAACCTGCACACCACAACTACTGAGCCCATGCGCAGCAACTACTGAAGCCCGTGTGCCTAGAGCCCGTGCTCCGCAACGAGAAGCCCCTGCACTGAGAAGCCCGCGCGCCGCAACGAAGAGTAGCTCTCGCTCACTACAGGTAGAGAAAGCCCGCACGCAGCAACAAAGAACCCCCCCCCCCAAAAAGACAAAATCAGACAGGTTGACCAACATGCTTGAATGTATTTGAACAAGAGAATTATCATTAGGTCTTTGGCAGCTCTTTTGGAGCATTTGGACAAAATTAGCAACAGGCACAAAGAAACCATGCAGACTTTTTTAATGGGGCAGTTAAACTAGAGAAACAAAAAGCTACCAAAAAAATCATCATCATCACCAGAGTACACCATCTGAACTCAGTAATAAATATTTACCCAACCATAATAATATGAACAATAACATCAACTGAACCGAAATTTGTGATATAAATATGATGGGAGGTACAGGAAGAAGGTAGAGAAGGGGCTATTATCAGAGCTAAATCCTCAACTACTGCAACAGGAAGTATAAACCTGTCTAAAATTGATAAATTTAGAAAAATGTAAACATCTAATTCAGAAATACAGAGATAAATCCCAGCATAAACAGTTTAAAGGTCAAAAGTGCCTGACTATGGGAAGCAAAACTGGAACTGGGGAGAGGTGAGGCAGGGAGCTACTGTTTTTCAATACAAGCCTTTTAAATGCTACTTGATTTCATTAAAATATGTTTGTAGTACTTTGATAAAAATAAATTCATTTTTTATTTTTATTTATTAAAAATGTTTTTCATTTGTTTATTTCTTTTTTGAGGCTTCCTATTTCTTCCTTTTCTTTTTCTTCTTTTTTTGGCTCTACCACATGGCTTGTGGGATCTTAGTTCCCCAACCAGGGATCAAGGCCTGTGCTGGGGCCACAGCAGTGAAAGCGCCAAGTCCTAACCACTGGACTGGTAGGGAAGTCCCTCATTTTTTAAATCTAGAGATGGAGAAGGACTCTACTGTAAGCATTAAAGCAATGGCAACATAAGAAACGATCAACAGATTCAAACACCGAAAAGCTAAGAGATTGTATGTAATGAAAATTATTTAGGATACAATTTAAAAGCAAACTGGCACTACTCGTATGCTTCTTGGCCAAAATTAGTAAATTGAGAACTCAGAAGTATAAGGAAAAAGGCAAATATTTTGCTGAAGTAACTGTGAAAAAGTGGGAAATAGATACCCATAGCCGGAGAAAGAGAACCCAATGGCAGAATGAGCCTAACCTGTGAGCAGAGCAAGACTCCTTGAAGGGTTGAAGGGCAGTGGGAAGAGGCCCTGGTGCTAGGTCAGGCAGGTCTATGCTGGACACAGAATAAGGGCACATCACAAGATTGTTCCTCTTAACATGATCCCATGGAGTTCTCAACTTCTAAGATTAGTTTATATAAAACAGTGAAACATGAAATCAAAATCTAAAAAATGAGACCCAAACACTGGGCCTGAAATAGCCAAGAACCAAATTCCAGGAACACTTCCCTAGGAGTTCCTATTTGAAGGATGTATACAGTCCAGCTGACCACCATCACCACCCACCTGCCTCAAGTCCCTATCTTGGAGAGAAGTGCTTCTCTCACCGGGAAGCTCCTACCGTGGGCCTCAAAGACTCGCACTAAGGATAGAAAGCCAGGATGGGAACTAGGCTTTGCTCCCTGGAGGTAAGGGTCATGACTTCCTTAAAAGATCACCAGAACTCTGGGCTTCCCTGGTGGCGCAGTGGTTGAGAATCCACCTGCCAATGCAGGGGACGCGGGTTCGTGCCCCGGTCCGGGAGGATCCCGCATGCCACAGAGCTGCTGGGCCCGTGAGCCATGGCCACTGAGCCTGTGCGTCCGGAGCCTGTGCTCCGCAACAGGAGAGGCCACAACGGTGAGAGGCCCACATACCGCAAAAAAAAAAAAAAAAAGATCATCAGAACTCCAACTCTGTTTATATTTGCCCCCCAAAGGCAGTCAGTCCCCAGGCCAGGGAAAAGCATGGTTTCCGCTGACACTCTAAGTCGGTGGGGGTGGGGGAACCTTTCAGAGTGCTTTTAATTCCTCTAAAGCACACAATGAGTCACAAAGCGAAGAGGAGTATCCTGCTGACCAAAGTCCAACCACAAACCAGGAGGAATTAGGATAAGGTCCACCCTAGGAGATGTTATGCACTCTATTTAGTTTCTCTGGGCCAGGGTCCATGGAAGTTTACGGGCAGCAGTAAGCTCTGACAATGGAAGCACTCACACAGAGAAAATCATTTACCAAGAATGTCACTGCTGGGAACTTGCACTCTTTGTAAGGCAGGCCAAGGCTCATCTTTTCTACCAGCTAATAGCAGGCTTATTATGGTCTCTCAGAGATTTCCCACTAATACAATCAGGCTCCTTTCTGGCTCTAAATACTGTCTTGATATGCTGTCATTTAAAAAATCTGAACTGGTGTAGCAAAAGGTTCTTGGTCTTCTGTGATTTCTATTCTATAATGCAATTGTTCTGTGGGGCTGAAACAACCACATAAAGTAACCTCCCTATATATGTATGCATCTCTCTTGTGTGACAAATCAGATTTTCTTCAAGATGATACAAATTACAACTTTCGTATCAATCCACCCTTCAACACTAAATCTGACTTCCAACCTTCCCCTCTCCCTCCCTTTGGAGAAAACTGCACAATTCTTAGTAGTAAGAAAAAAAAAGTAATTGCAGGATCAAAACCTATAGGTTTAAAAATGACAAATTTCTATCTTTTGCTGAAACTTCCAATACAAATTATGCCCCAGTTACTAAAGTACCGCCCAGTTTGAAAAACATAACCCCAAATTAGTCAAACACAAAAGAGCCAAACTTCAAGGCAGAGTGAGATGGAAAGAGGAAGGAGAGGGAGGTAGGGAGAAGATAAAAGGAGGAATACCAAGCAACCATAAAAAAATTAAGAAAGCTAATAGGAAAAAGTAAAAAGGTACAAAGAAAGAAAGCCTTTAAAAATTGCAAACACAAGACATGGCAGCACAGAAAAGAATAAATTGATTAGGCAGGAAAACATCATTCACATGATACACATTATCTTTTTGAAGGAAAAGACCAAAAAGATGCAGGGAGGAACAAGCCAACATTAACCAGGTTAGGTGCAAAGCTAATAATCTCTGTCCTCAGAAAAATAAACAGAACTACATATACTTAATGTAAGCAAGGTCAATTTGGTCATGCCCCATCCTGCCCTAAACCTTGCAAAGAAGAATGTGAGGGTGGCAACTGCTGGGTAGAATTTAGAAATCTGTGGAGCTTTAATTCAGGGGGATTTAAAAGGCTTACCGTGGGACTTCCCTGGTGGCACAGTGGTTAAGAACCCGCCTGCCAATGCAGGGGACATGGATTTGATTCCTGGTCTGGGAAGATCCCACGTGCCGTGGAGCAACTAAGCCCGTGTGCCACAACTACTAAGCCCTAGAGCCCACGAGCCACAGCTACTGAGGCCGTGTGCCACAACTACTGAAGCCCGCGTGCCTAGAGCCCATGCTCCACAACAAGAGAAGCCACCACAATGAGAAGCCCGCGCACCGCAATGAAGAGTAGCCCCCGCTCACCACAACTAGAGAGAGCCTGCCCGCAGCAATGAAGACCCAACGCAACCAAAAATAAATAAATAAATTTATAAAAGGCTTACCGTGGGACAGGTATTTGGAGGTGATGATTCTTCTGTGCACACAGACAAGACAGAGAGGGAAGGCATCTGGGAATGGGTGAGGGTTGGCACCTCTGTGCCACTGTCCAAGTTCAAAGCTGAAAGCCCAAGAGCATGATGCCCATTGAGCTCACTGGCACTGCTTTGGGTGGAAGGCTTTAGGGAATTCCGGAACGTGCCACTGCGGAGGCAGGATGTGCTATGGAAAGTGCTTGCCATCTTGGCTGTCTTCTGACTGCTGTCATCAGAGTCAAGTTTGGGGAAGGACAGGGACTTGATATTGCTTACTGCAGGGATGGGGGGAAGGGACACTTTGGAAGACAGCGACATCTTTTCACAGTTGCCCAACTGTGGTAAGGTTATAAAGCCATTGGGTTTGTGAAGAGGCTTGAAATCTAGGGTTGCCCGCTCCAGGGATGCCAGGACCTCCTCATCCTGTAACACAGACCCAGAGCCACCTCTAGGCAAGTTACTGTCCAATAACTGGGCCATAATGGGTCCACTGGTTCCTACCAGAATGTTTCTCAGCTCTTCCTTCTCATCAATAGTTTTTAACTCCAGATTATCAAACGGGTCTTCTTCACACTCAAAGTCAGCAGGATTGAAATCTGCCTTTGTGTGGGGTGGGCTGAGAACTTTCTGTTTTGTGGCACTGCTGCTGACCCGAGTCGGCATGAGGATGCTGTTGTGCTGTAAGCTGGCAAGGATGGGATTGATAGGAGGTGGCATTGTGGCTGTACCGTGAGTCTTGGAGAAGCTCATTTTGCTGTCACCCTCTGGGCCACTCTTAGAATTCACCTTAGCTTCTGCTTCCTCAGCCTTGCGCTCTGCTTCCCACTGGGCTTCTTGGATTTTCTTAATATCTTCAGCCCACTCAATGGTTTTCTTTTCCAAAGAGAAGTCATACTGCAAAGATATATCAGATAAAGGAAGTGTGAACCCAGGTGGCTGCCCCTCCCCCACCCAATTCCTCCACCCAATTCACTTCTTCCTCACCCTGGCAAGGCAGCATTTATTAAGGTGTATGGGAGGATCCCCACTCAGGAAAACTAAGACTTCCTAATCTTACTTGATTTAATCAAACTATGCTCCCTGGTTACTTCTAGAAATTAACTAGAAAGGGCTCCTCTCACCTCTAATCCTACATACCAGGCCAAATGTACCTTGCCACTTCCCTTGCTTCTCTCCCCTCAGGCTATTTCCCTTCTTAGAATTCTTCATTGGTGGCTCAGGCAGAACTCAGCTGCCTCCTCTATAAAGCTTTCCTGATGGCCCATTCCTTCCTCTGAACTCTTACATAGTGTCTGTCTCTATCATTTGATGCTGAGCACATGTGACCACAAGTAGCTTTAGTCTTCCTCTAAACATTTCCCCAACACTATCACAAGCCTCTTGTGGGCAGCAACTGGGCTTTAGACCCTCTTAAGGTCTCCATTATCTAACACAATGCCCTAAATAGATCCCGCACTCAATAAAAACAACAGCCCCTAGTATTTAAGCACTTACAAGGTGCCATGCATGATTCTAAGCACTTTTTATATATTAGTTCTCTAGATTTTTTCAGCAATTACAGGGGCTATGCTCAAGGTCATAAAGCTGTTAAGCGGTAGAGCCTGGATCTGAACCCAGGCAGTCTGACAACAGATTCTATGCTCTAAACCACTACCAAATTACAGTGAACAGACTGTACTCTAAATGTAGAAAAACTGCTTATTAAGAAATCTAGACATAACCAAATTAAGATTTTATGATACAAACTCAACAAAAAGCAAACAACCTGATTAAAAAATGGCCAGAGGATCTGAATAGACATTCTTCCAAAGAAGCCATATAGATGGCCAAGAGGCACATGAAGAGATGTTCAACATCACTAATTATTAGGGAAATGCAAATCAAAGCCACAATAAGATATCACCTCACGCCCAGCGAAATGGCTATTATCAAAAAGGCAAGAAATAACAAGTGTTGGAGAGGATGGGGAGAAAAGGGAGCCTTCATACACACTGTTGGTGGCAGTGTAAACTGGCGCAGCCACTGTGGAAAAGAGTAAAAGCTAAACAATGTGTGCACATTCAAGGTTGGAGGCGCGATAAGAGTAAAGAGGAGAAAGGGAGAGGAAGGAGGCCTACCATGACCTAGAGCCACGTAGGCCTAGAGTTTTAGAGTAGAAGAAACATAATTAAGTGCCTCAGGTCATCCCTAAACGTTTCAGCTTCAAACAACACAAAAGAAGCCTGGAAACGCACATGTCAAGAAGTTCACTTACACACCCTGAGCCAGTTACTGGGCCCCAAAAAGACACTTGGGGGATCACAGGGCTTCCTTTCTACCACTAACTGAATAGTGAGAAAATAGCACTGGGCAAAGGTTGCTGCTTCTAACTGTGGAGGAAATCCAATTATGCAACTGGTTTCCTCCATCAAAAACTGAGGCTGTGACCAACTTCCCACTGCCTGTAAACACAGATCTCTGAAGTTTTACTACCAAAAACAAGTGTAAATTTCTTTCCTCTTTAGTGCTTTTTTGTTTTTTTGTAATTACCAAAGTAATGTAGAATACTTGGAACATAAGAAAAAACAGAAAGAAAAAAACAGCAGAAATATTACAGTGAAAAAGAATGTGATTTTTGAGTGTACAATAATAAATAATAACATCATCTAACATTTATGGAGTACCAGGAACCAGAATAAGCATTATAAATGCATTATTTTACTTAATCCTTATAAAAACCTTAAAATATGTACAAGATTACACAGCTATTACATGGCAATTCCAGTCCATGAATCGCTGAACCAGAGTCTGCTCTAAACCGTGACACTAAAGGCCACCCTCCACTACTGTGGCCACTACCACCATTTCAGTGAAAACTTTCCGGACCTGGGTGCAAAGGTTTATGTATGTTTTACGGGCTCACTTTGATGATTTTTAATCTGAAATCTCAAGTTTGTATTGTCATGCAAGGGCAAATATGAAAAAGTTACAGGAAGCTTCAAGCTGTCTAGGGCTCTAGGTCTGACTCTTCTCTGGATAGAGAGGGAGCCAGCGCCAACACCACACCAATACCACAGCCAAATCCCCTGCTGGAGACCCTAGGCAGTCAAAGTTTAAGGAAGCTATCTGCAATTAGAGAACAAAAACACTGCAGCCAGCCCACACAGGAATGGAGCTTGGAGCCTTGATCTCCTCTTTTGTTATTAGTGGGTGTGATGAGTATGACAGGCACAGTACCAGGCACTCATTAGTGCATCACACTGATCAAACAGAAAATTCCCAGCAAAGCCTATTAACAGCAAGGATGTGGGATTCCAAACAAGCCTTCTGAATGAATCAATGAGGCAGCAAATAATATGAGGACTACTGAAATAAAATGGAGGTGTTATTTAAATCATATTGCTAGCAGTATTCTGCACACAGAGTGGTATTTACTGAATATTTGTTGCTGCCAATAAAAAAGCCACCAAGGAAACAGAACAAGGTAAAACTTCATAAGGGAAATCTCTCTCTCTTCTGGCCCAATAAAGTCTCCATACACAAAAGGAGTATCGATTCAGTATTCAAAAACATCTAAGATAGTCAACATTATTAGTAGCTAGAGAAATGTACATCAAAACCACCAAAAGAGGGGTAATTCCCTGGCCGTCCAGTGGTTAAGATGCCATGCTTCCACTGCAGGGGGCGTGGGTTCAAACCCTGGTCTGGCAACTAGGATCCCAAATGCCACACGGCCAAAAAACCAAAAACAAAAACCGTAAGACCACTGCACACCCATTAGGATGTACATAAATAACTAAAAAGACAGATGATAACAAAAGTTGGCAAGGATGTAGAGGAACTGGAAACTTCACGCAGTGTAGGTAGGATTGTAAAATGGTGCAGCCACTTTGGAAATTAGTCTGGCAATTCCTCAAAAGGTTAAACATAGTTAATATATGACCCAGCAATTCCACTCCTATGTATATACCCAAGAAAGCTGAAAGCATATGTCTGCACAAAAACCTGTAGACAAATGTTCACAACACAGATTTCCCTGGTGGCGCAGTGGTTAAGAATCTGCCCGCCAATGCAGGGGACATGGGTTCGATCCCTGGTCAGGGAAGATCCCACATGCCGCGGAGCAAATAAGCCCGCTCGCCACAACTACTGAGCCCACGTGCTGCAACTACGGAAGCCCACTCGCCTAGAGCCCATGCTCTGCAACAAGAGAAGCCACCGCAATGAGAAGCCCATGCACCACAAGGAGGAGTAGCTCTGGCTTGCCACAACTAGAGAAAGCCCACACGCAGCAATGAAGACCCAATGCAGCCAAAAAAAAAAGTTCACAGCAGCATTATTCCTAAAAGCCAAAAAATTGGAAACCATCAAAAATGTCTATCAATTGGGGACTTCCCTGGTGGTCCAGTGGTTTTAAGACTCCACGCTTCCACTGTAGGGGGCGTGGGTTCGATCCCTGGTCGGGAACTAAGATGCCGTAAGCCACACAGCCAAAAAAAAAAAAAAAAGTCTATCAACTGATGAATGGATATACAAACTGTGGTATATATCAATACAATGGAATTATTCATCCATAATAATGAATGAAGTACTAATACTTCATTCATACAATATAGATAAAACTTGAAAACACTGAAGTAAAATAAACCAGTCACATATATATTTATGAATAGTTATATATAAAAGACTAAATATTGTATTATTCCACTTATATGATATTCCAGAATAGGCAAATGCAGAGAGACAGAAAGTAGATTTAGTGGTTGCCAGGGGCTGGGGGAAGGGGAAAATAGGGAGTGACTGCTAATGGACACTGGGTCTCTTTTCAGGGTGATGAAAATATTCTGGAATGAGATGGTAATGATAGTTATGCAACTGTGAATATACTAAAAACAAATTTATTTGCATACCTTAAAAGGGAAAATTTTGTGGTATGTGAATTATATCAATAAAACTTTTATTTAAAAAATATAACTGAAGTTCTCCCACTACGATTATTTCCTAAAAAAGACTGGAAGGTAAAACAAAGAATACATTTTATTTTATTTATTTTCATTATTATTATTTTTTTTGGCCACACTGCCTGGCTTGTGGGATCTTAGTTCCCCAACCAGGGATTGAACCCGGGCCCTTGGCAGTGAAAACACGGCATCCTTTCCACTGGACTACCAGGGAATTCCCAATTTTTTTTTTTCAAAGAATACATTTTAGAGTAACATGGTAATTCCTTAGTAAATCCCCCTTCTTTGCCAGGAAGTTGTATTTTAAAAAATCTAGAGTCACAGGAAGAAGTGTTTGGGTGAGTAGCGTACCTTTCTGTTTTTCCATGTAACTCCTTCTCTAAACTGTAAGCTCCTTGAGGAAAGTGGTTAAGGCATTTATCTTTATCCTCAACCCTAGCAGAGCGTCACTCAAAAGCAGGCAGTCAATAAGTGTGTAGGAAGTCACGTAACATGGCGCTATTTGCTGCTTTCAAGATGTAATTTTATACATTTATAAATAACTGAGCTTTAAAAATGTAAGGGCTGAAAAAGAAGCTACTGAGGAGATGGCATTTAAGCACAGTCTAGAATAGATAAATTTTTAACAAGCAGACAGCTTTTAGTATGGTGAGAAAGAGAATAATATTTCAAGTGGGGATAACAACTCATGAGAAAAGCATGGTAAAGACAGGTAATACACACAGTACATTCAACAAATTGCTACAGTATCCTGGTTTGGAGGGAATATAGAGGAGATGATGAGCTAAGGTACTTGACCATAACCTTATGTCTAGACTTGATTCAGTAAGGTTGGTGAATCACTGTAAGTTTTTAAATTCAGGAATATTATTCTAGAAACAATATGAAAAATAGAAGGAAAATGCTGTAAGCAGAGGAGCCCATTAAAGAGGCTACTGAAATAGCCCAGGTGAAAAAATAAGGTAAGGAATAACTGAATGGCAAAGGGAAGACACAGCAGAGAGAAAATACTACATAACTTGAGTGACCAAGAAGGTAATGAGGACATTAATAGAGAGAAGGAAAGAGGGGAAGAAGCGCGTCAGATGAGCAATGGGGATTTGTTTTGGACAAGGCACAGAATCCCAGGAACATACAATCAGATTACACAAAATCTGTAACAGATATATAAACATATATAAATGTGCGTGTGTGTGTACGCACGCCTGTGTGTGAGTGAGTGAGACAGTGTGAGCCAAGCGATAACAGGAGCTATCAGAAACACAAATAAGAGACAGGAGAAATTTTTTTTCTATTTCACTATACAGCAAATTCTTACTCCTTAAAATGTTAAATGTACTAAACTTTAACTAAAAATTACCACTTACCTGTACTTCTCTGACAACCTGCAAACAATCAGGCAAGGAGAAGCCAATAGGTAGACCAACTTTAGCTGGTGTTTTGAATTTGTCTCCTATCTTAAATGGGACATCATCAAGGTAACTGAAAGTCCCTACAATCAAAAATAAAGTACAAAATATCAGCAAAGAACTTATTATTTGTTTTGGTATAATCTTACATCTAGGATACAACATTAATTTATGCTATCCTAAGACTAGAAGTTACAGAGTTCCTTCTCTGACTGCTTACCTTCTCCTGACCCTAGATCTCTAATAAGGACTCCTATTTGAGGTTACTTGATCTTATTAGGGTTTATATTCACTTATACTTAGCATAAAAGCCAAAGTACTCATAGTAGCCTAAAAGTCCTCCCCAACGCCCATTACCTCTCTTGCCCTCAATTCCTGGCTCACTGAACTAAGTCACAGTGATCCTCTGTTCCTCAACTATGACATGGTCAAAACTACTTCAAAAATTCTGCACTGGCTGCTTCCTCTAACTGGAATGTTCTTCCCTCAGATATTCACATGGCTTACTCCTTCACCTCCTTCAAGTCTTTGCTCAAATGGCACTTTCTAAGTGAGGCTTACCCTGACCACCCTATTTAAAATTACTACTACACCCTCACCGCAGTAATCCCACATTATCATCTATCTTTTCTCCATAGCACTTATTACCTTCTAACATATATGTAATTTGCCTTTTAATTATATTTATTGTCTGTCTTGCCCAGTGGAATATAAGCTCCCTGCAGGTAAGTATTTAAGTCTGTTTTATTCACTGATGTAGTCTCAAAACCTCAGCACTTCCTGGTACATATTAGGCACTTATTAAATATTGATGATAGAATCTTCACAAAAGAACCTCCTTGATTAGGATTTCTTTAGTAAGAATCATTTTTTAATTAACACAAAGAACTACTCTAGATTTTTTTTTTAAGCTACATTCTAGAGATATGGAAATATTTAAGAAGTACAGCACTTATGGAAAAAAGGAAAACCAGACAAGACCATGGGAATCAGACCAGGATTATCAGGAGACACAAACCATACACAACTGAACTGCTTTAACTCCCTAAATGTTCTCTGCCCATCACAGATGCATAATACAGAAAGATCGGGACATTATCATCGATTTATAGGGTCAGACAAAAATGAGAGTGGTTCTTGTATGTGACTCTCACTAGGTATACACTCCAAATCAGGTCATGATTTCTTTTCTGGACCAGGTTCGGGGCTAACTTAACTGGCAGAAGCATCAGGGAGAATGAAACATAGTTCATAAAATAAATTTTGCTTTTTGAGTATTAGCAGCTAGTAAAATAAGGCTTACTTCTGGGTCTCACACTAGTATATTTTCTTGAGTGCTCATGTCCAGAATAAGACAATTACACCTCTTCCATAAAGAGATTTCTCTTCCTTTTAAGAACTCTGTAGATTTCAAGACTTATCAAGCAAGGTCAGGATATACTTGTAATCTTGTCATCATTCCCATTTCCCAAGGTAGATATTGCTCTGATATACCTGAAATCCTCCAAAAGAAAGAAGAATAGGCCCCCTCTCCCACTCCTGGGGGAGGGCGTCTACCTCTTTCCCATATAACTTCTAGCTAGAATTAAAACATTTTAACTATCTCTCACTCAGCTAGCAAATTAAATCTACAACTGTGTTCAATTTAATAATTTTTCTGAGGCATAACCATAACTGTTAACACTCTAGCAAAGTTTCCAAGTTGGTCATACCTTTGTAAGTGTTCTCTCAGCTGGCAATGCCTGTCACATTCCCACCCTTATTTACTTGATTAATTATGTCTTGCCCTTTAAGAATGAGCTTAAGAACAACTCCCTTCTCAATCTCAGAATAGGTCTTACCATTCTGTATTGTTAATAGTTTGTTTCCTTATACTACTCCCCACCCTGCACCAGAGACTTTGATCAAGGATTTGATCAAATTCCTATCCATACCCCCCCAAGCTCAGCATAACATCCAGCAGATGAGATGTGCTCAATGAGAATAAATAAAGAAGACATAGTCTTACACTTCTCTTGTATTTAACTCTCACACTAACTCACACTCAATTAGTATTTATTAAAATTCAAAATGATTTACCTAAAATGGCAAAGCTAGTCCTGAAAATGTTTTAACAGAGTACTCATGCAAGATGTAAGCACATTTCTAAGGTTCTGCAGAAAGTCACAAAAATGTACCAGAGGTACCAAAAAAAAGTATCAGGTACCATCACAGCTTGCCAACAAAACTCTGGTTATAACACTAAAACCTTCTGCCACTTATAAAATGCTTTATATTATAGAGATCAAAAGCAACGCTCTTTTTAATTGTAGAGAACTTTTATCCGTCTTCCATGGAAACAGGTGCTCAAAAGTTACTGAAAGTTAGAGTCTAACTTTGGCTAGTGCCCTGATTAACTGGAAACAAAGCTGGAACTAGCATTTTCTAGGAAGCATTGGAAAGATTTACAGTCAAGTTAATAATCACAAAATTAAGTCTTTTGTTTAAGAAAATTTTAAGTATACATTCAAAGTAGGTTCATTATATAACGCACACATATTAGAAAAATCCTATCTATAATAATACTTATATGCATATATGATATACAAATCTAAGAAAACCTATCCACATTAATACTAACAAAATTTTCTTAATTGAATACTTCTATTATAGATTGGTAATGGGGAGTTGAGGGGAGAAAACCATCTGTTAAAAAGTACTATACTTGAGATATCTGAGCCAAATGATAATATCTTTCAAGAAGGGTGTTCAGTTTCCTTGCCTACCCTTTCAGTTAGGAAACTATGACAGTGTTGTATACACTGACAATTTATATTCTATAAATGGAACTAGGCCCTGGCTTAGAGACAGACCAGATCAAGTAGAACACCTTGAAACAACTGCTGTTTCCCTTCATTAGCACCAATTACAGGTAATTGCTTTAAAAAGCAGTTTCATTTCACTAACAAAGCCAATGCCAAGGTGACTTAGCACATCTTCTAACCTTCCCCCTCCCCCCTTTAAGCTCTGTTAACCGGGAATGAGTAAACAGTTTTGTGATTATTGGGAGGAGGGGGTAGGGCTAAAGGGCAAAAGGCATTAAGAGGCGGTAACAAGAAAAGCAACTTTTTGAATGATGGCCAGAGACTACCATAAGTACAATGAATGATGTTGCTGTGAGGATTAAAAAGAACATTTTTGCAAATATAACCAACTATGCCTTAGGAACTATTCATTTTAATCCAATATATCAGAATATCTATTTAAAGACATCAATTTCTCTTATTTCTCAATACATTTTATTTTTTAAATAGATTCAATAAAAACTCAACCACATGGCCCAGAGAATTAAGCACTGTGGTTAACAATCTTCTGGCTCACCCCCAAGTACCTTTTAGTTTCAGTCTTTATTACTGAAAATCTTTCTAAGATGTCTGAGCCCATTTTCCTCAGTTCCATTTAGAAAAAAGAAAGTACATCTCTGATGGCTGTGGCAGTTCCTTGAAGTCAGGTTCTGCACACTGCTCGCCATTATGCTATGGTGGAAGGAACTGGGCTGAACGTGTAATGACTCAGGATAAATTCTGGGAAGGTTTCATTCTGTTTCCTTTCTTTCTAAATTGCTGATAATGTTTATGATCTTGTGACCTGCCTGTTTTTCTGAAAAAAGGTAATTCCATGTGGGGAGAGAAATTCCTAATAGAGGGTAGCAACTGGATTATGCTTAATTCAGATTTTACTGTGCGTTCAAATTGAGGTTTTTGAAAAAGAAGAATAAAACAGATCAAACTCAAAATTAACTGAAAATTGCAATCCCATGACTATCATTACCTTAAAGCTGTAAGTCAGGTAACACTTGCAAAATTACATCAATAGATAAATAGAGCGAGACACACGCATACACACACACACACACACACACACAATTATACAGATATCAATACAGGATGTGAAGTCAAAAGAAAATGTTACTCATGTCCTAACAAAAAACAAGATAACCTACAAAAACAGCTTTTTAATATGCAGTATCTGGCATTAAATTTTAAAAAAGACACACAAAAAAGGAAGAAAATGTGATCTATCATCAAGAGAAGAAACAGTCATCAGACCCAAATTCAGGGGTAGCCAAGATACTGGAATTATCAGAGAACTTTAAAATAACTATAATAAATATGTTAAAGGATCTAATAGAATAGGTGAACATGTGTGAGCAGGTAGGGAATTTCAACAGAGAGATGGAAATAGAAAGAGACAAATGGAAACGCTAAAAATGAAAACTTAAGTATCATAGAAAAAAAATTTTGATAGTTCATAAGCCAGGCTATGCTAATCAGAAGACAATACTCATAAGATGAAAGAATCAAAGAACTTGAAATTAAGTCAAAAGAAATTAAAAGAATTGAAACACAAAGAGAAAAAAAGAAAAAAAAAATGGAACAGAGCCTTAAGAGATCTCTGGGACAATATCAAACAGCCTATGCATATGTGATTAGAGTCTCAAAAGGATAAGAGAGAGACATGGAGCAAAAGAAATGTGAGAAGAGATTATGGCTGCAAATTTTCAAAAGTACTAAAAGACATCAACTAACAGATCCAAGAAGTTTAGCTAACTCCAAGCAGGATAAATACATAGAAAATCAAACCAAGGTACATCATAGTTAAAATGTTGCAAACAAAAGAAAGTCTTAAAAGAAGGGGGATGGGCAGCATATGACATACAGGAGAACAATGATTAAATGATGGCTGACTGCTCTACATTACTCTGTACTTAAAAAGCAATAACAGATTGGGATTTCCCCAGCAGTACAGTGGTTAAGACTCCGCACTTCCACTGCAGGGGGCACGGGTTCGATCCCTGGTCGGGGAACTAAGATCCCATATGCCGCACAGTGTGAACAAAAAATTAAAAAACAATAATAAAAATAAGAAAACAATCTAAAATAAAACACCTTTTTCTATCACTCAATAGAAAAAGTATTCCAATATCTTAGTAGAAATTAAACCAAGAGAAAAATAAACCTTTCCAGAAGTTAGCTAAATGGTCATAAATATGACAGCTTGGCATTTCAAAGGAGGGAGTTTAGTTTTATTAAGTCCAATTACAGAGACTTATTTTTTTCCCAAATTAGAATATCAGGGCATTTTTCCAGATATTAAAAGAGTAACTTATCTGTTTGCTGAAACATTTTAAAAAATCCTTTAAAAGTCACTTCTGGAAAATAACTTTTTTCTTAGATTAAACAAGTGGAAAATGAGTCAAAAATTAAAGAGAATTGACAGTAGGAAAGGCGTGCTTTAAACTAAGCCAAAGGTTTGCAATTTGCATGATATAAGGACAATATTTTTAAAGGCCTTTGAAAAGTAACTGTTTGTATTTCTTATTCTATTATTTAGGGGTATGTGGTTATTAATGACAGTGGAAGAAGTTCAACCTCAGTTGAAAAGAATGAACTTGAAGAAAAATCAAATACTAGTGCTAAGACAGCACAGCATAAGATATAGTCAGCCCAAGTATTTAAACAGAATAAAAAGCATTTTCATATCCAGTCATGAGAGCAGTTGTCACCTCCTTGTCCACACCCCAAGTGCCCTAGAATTACACACTCTCTCTCTCTCTCTCTCTCTCTAACCCCGAGTCAGATAATACCTAACTTAGGGGGAACCAACCCAGAGGCTCATAAACTAAAATGTTCCCGTCAGATACGCCCTTGACCAAAAGATACAAAAACTTCAGCTATATGATGCTAGCCACTATATGATCAAGCAAGAAGCACCATAACTGGGGTGGCCATTTTTAGACCTGTGCACTCTACACAAGTAGGCCAAAAAAGCAAGTCTATAAACAGAAGAATAAAAATGGAGCACATCTGCAGAGAAAAGCAGTGAAAGATGGAGGGAGTAGTAGCCTCAGTTTCCTGGCTTTCTAACTTCAGCCTTGTAAGGCCAGTCTGAATTTGATTTCCTGCATGCAGATGCCTACAAGATTGCCTATTAAATATTCTCCACCTATTCCCTTTAATTTCTATTCCTTAAACTACATGATATCTAAAAATAAGATTCGTTATTCTAACAGCCCAACTAAAGCCACTGAAATTCAAGTAGGAGCTTAGCAAATTAAAGCAGAAGCAGCCAAAGAGAGAAAGAGAAAATCCTTCTCAAATTTTACTCAGGTAGAGCATTTCATTTAAACAATAAAATTTTGGTTAGGAATGTAAAGAGATGGAGGAAGGCCTAAAAAAATAAGTCATCATTGATCAGGTAACTTCAGAATTATAATCTTCTCTCTGGATTGTTGAGCTGGAACATACAAACTGGGGTCCAACTTATTTTCACTCCAATCAAAAAGGAGTTTCTAAAGATTCAAGATAGAAAACATATCTTTTGAAATAAGATTATAAATTTAAGTTTTTCATTTTTGCTCTTTTCTCTCCCTAGGTCTTTCCTCTCTCCTTGGCTCTGTCCTCTCTTTTCCCTTGAGAAAGTGATCAGAGGCAACTACAGATCTGCCTCTCTATATCATTTGAAGACTTTGAAAGAGCCCTGTAATAATCCTTAAACAACAGGAGATACCTTACCTGAAGATCTGATGCCTGACAGGTTATACAGAATGCAAATTCCAGAGTCTGAATGACTTAATTCCAAAAGAATTTAACAAAACATACGCAAGCAATGTATGTAAGTATATGCACAGTGGCAGTTCAAAATATTAAAGCTGTTGTATAAAAATATACAAGCAAGTTAAAAACCAAGGAACTGCTGCACCACCCTGACTCAGAAAAGTGATATTATCAAGTAACCATTTGTAGATCAGAAGAGTATAACGATACATGTTGCCAAACAGTCTAACAAATCATTCTTACAATGACACGATTTTTTAAATGGAACATTAGTTTTAAAACCCCTTTTAAAATTATTGTGTTGTCTGGATATTTCTGATGTTTAATTCTTATCTTTGTACAAAAAGAGGGTCTAATTTTAACTTCTTAGGCACCTCCATTCCTATCAAATGCAAATAATAAAAGTTTATTAATGTACTCCATTTTGGAAGGCCATATCTTAGAAAAAGATGATAAACTATTAGTTACAAACGCAAAATTGTAATTACTACTACTGATACTTCTGGAATATATTGATCTGCTAATCATGTCTTATTTGTAGTAAATCATTTCTTTTTATGGGAGGAGAAACCTAAACCAAAACATCATAAAACGTTAACTAAAGGCTTAGAATTTTTCACATCTGATGGAGAAGAGATGGATTTTTCACACCTGATGGAGAAGAGATGGACCTTCTCCTGATGGAGAAGGAATGGTAACTACTTCAAAATACTGCTGAAAAACAACAAAAATAGGCAGACTCCCTATCCACCTCCAGCAGTTTCAAGTACAATAAATACAGAGATACTCTAAAGTTTATCCATTTGAACTTCACATTAAAGTTATGTGAAGTCCTATGGAATGAATGTTACATTGTTGTACAACTTTATTTTCCTCAAGCCGCTCATTTAAATAAACAAAAAGGGACACTTACTTAATGTGATTTCAAATTCTCTGATCAGATCAAAACTTAAACCATGATATCTAACAGTCCACTTACCATGAAAATCTGCACCCAACTTCTTAGAAGCCATTTAGAACCTGAAAAACAAAGAAATATTTCTTAGGCGCATTATGCCTTGAGGGGATACAAACAAACCATTATAAGAAAATTGAGGATTTCCCAGGTTGCGCAGCAGTTAAGAACCCGCCTGCCGATGCAGAGGACGCGGGTTCGACCCCTGGTCCCGTAAGATCCCACATGCTGCGGAGCAACTAAGCCCGTGCGCCACAACTACTGAGCCTGCGCTCTAGAGCCCACAAGTCACAACTATTGAGCTCATGCGGCACAACTACTGAGCCCACACACCGCAACTACTGAAGCCCTCGTGCCTAGAGCCCATGCTCCTCAACAAGAGAAGCCACTGCAATGAGAAGCCCATGCACTGCAACAAAGGGTAGTTTCCGCCTGCCGCAACTAGAGAAAGCCGCAGGCAGCAACAAAGACCCAACGCAGCCAATCAATCAATAAATAGCTTAAAAAAAGAAAATTCAGACTACAAAAAGAAACCAGAAGACTAAAAGGTTTCAGGACTGACATAACTCTCAAACTTCTCAGTCCCAAAGTCTCAAAAAAGAAAGCAGAAAGGGGGAGAAACCACTTTTCCAGAAAAAAACATTTCTGAATCTGCATGTTCTGGAAAATAAAAACATTAGAACAGCAAACTGGCCATTGACCAATTTATACACAAACTGTCAAAAAAAAATTACTAAACATTTATCTTCCTGATATAATCTACGAATGTTAATATTTGTAGTTCTGTCAAGATTTTTTACATATCCCATTTTATTCAGTATGTAAATATAGACCTTTTACTGACAAATGTAACTGTAAGACTGACATTTCTGAATTAGGGAATCAATGACATACAACCTTCTGTACTGTTTTAATTTTGTATACAATTTCAAAAAAGGGGAATTCCCTGGCAATCCAGTGGTTAGGACTCAGAGCTTTCACTGCCAGGCTGGGTTTAATTCCTGGTCGGGGAACTGAGATCCCACAAGCCGTGTGGTGTGGCCAAAAAAAAAAAAAATCCAAAACAGGAAGGAAGAAAAACCCATAAAACCACACATCTAGCTTAGTATTATCTTTGCACTTTGAGCAGTACAAAGTCCTTTTCTTGCAAAGACAATCTGAGACCTTCAACCTAAAAGTTTATTTCCCTTGATATGATGTTTAGACCTTTAACTTGCCTGAGACATAAGCATATAATGAATATATGGTATGATTTCTACTAGTCTGTATTACCTACAGTACAATGCAAGGCATCATACTTAAAATGATCTACAGGCATACCTCATTTTATTGCACTTCACTTTACTGCGCAAATTGAAGGTATGCTCAACCTTGCATTCAGCAAGTCTGAGGCCTAAGGCGCCATCTTTCCAAGAGCATTTATTTGCTCACCTCGTGTCTGTGTCACATTTAGGTAATTCTCACCATATTTCAAACTTTTTCATTATAATTGTATTTGTCATGGTGATCAATGACCTTCGATGTTACTATTATAATTGTTATGACATTTTTTAGCAATAACCTTTTTTTTTTTTTTTTTTTTGGCTGCATCAGGTCTTAGTTGCAGCACGTGGGAAATTCATTGTGGCACGCAGGCTTCTCTCTAGTTGTGGCTCGTGGGCTCTGTAGTTGCAGCACAAAGCTCTCTAGCTGTGGCCCACGTGCTCGGTAGTTGTGGCCCTCGGGCTTAGTTGCCCACCCCCCCCCCCCAGCATATGGGATCTTAGTCCCCTCACCAGAACATAACTTCTACATGCACTGGGCAACCAAAAAACCTTGCATGACTTGCTTTATTGTGATATTCGTTTTACTTCAGTGGTCTGGAACTGAACCCACAATATCTGAGGTATGCCTGTATGTTCTACTGTAAGTTTTTTTTAAAGAAGGCGAGTATATTGCACCTATCATGTGAAAAGTATTCAAAATAATTAAATCTGTACAGGATTTTAAGAAACTGACAAGTTGATTTTAAAATTTACATGTAAAGGCAAAGGAAACAATAGCCAAAACAATTTTGAAAAAGAACAAAGCTGGAGAACTTACCACCTAACTTCAAGACTTACTATTAGAGTAATTAAGACAGTATGGAAATGGCATAAATATATCACACAGACCAACAGAACAGAGTACAGATAGACCCATATGAAAAAAATGTCCCGAAGATGTACCATAACGACCAACCACGCAAGTACTTTAGGCTGTACTTCACTGAGAAAAGAATTCAAACTGACCCAGATATGTGTAGATCAGAAGAGCTGCGTGCTGTGAAGTATGCAACAAGTAGATTTTTTGTTCAAAATGAAATTAAAATGACAGTGAAAAAAAAAAGAAATATACCCATATGCATATAGTTAACTGATTTTCAACAAAGGTGCAAGGCAATTCAAAGGGGAAAGGATAGTCTTCTCAACAAATGATGCCAGACATTTGTATGCAAAAAATAAACCTCAATCCACACCTTGCACCGTATATAAAAATTAACTCAGGGGGATGGGGAAATTATGGCTAAGAACTACAGGGTTTCTTTTGGGGGTGATGAAAATATTCTAAATGTGATTATGGTGATGACTGCACAACTCTGTGAATATACTAAAAGCCACTGGATTGTACACTTTAAATGGGTGGACTGTATGTGATATGCTAATACACTACAACAACTTGGATGAATCTCAAATGCATTATGGTAAGTGAAAGAAGCCAAACTCAAAAGGTTACATACATATATGTATGGAATAGGATTCCATTTACAATATTCCAGAATAGGCAAAACTACAAGAACAAAAAAGTAATCTAGCCACTGGACACTAATAGTGGGGGAAGGAACTGACTATATAAAAGGGAATGTGGGAATTTTTTGAAGTTATTGAAACTTCTATATTTGATTGCACTAATGGTTACAGGACTATATGCATTTGTCACAAATCACAGAACTGAAAACAGGGTAAATTTTACTTTGTGTAAATTATACCTTCAAATTTTTAAAAAGTGTATATATATATATACCCATCACATTGAAATTAGATAAAATAGAATCACTGAATAACACTAATAATATTTTAAGCTACTCCACTAGGAGTAGAATAAAGTCTCATTTTTAAAATGCCAAAATTCAAAATAACATATTATATGGCTGTACCAAATTCTATTAGTATGCTTTCTGCCTGATGACAAGGGTTTTCTACAGTGAAGTATGGTTTCTAACAATGGATTTCTTCCCAATTTAAAAGCAAAAAAAAAAATTTTAAGTGCAAGTAAATCAGTTTATCTCTCTCTTAGCTTAGGCTCCTTTAGAAAGAAAGAATGAAACACAAGTTGAAAATTACAAATTCAATTAACATTATTTTAACATTATGTCTTTAACTGGTAAAATACCTTTTAAACTTCGCAAAGAGCAAGGCTAAAACCATTTTTACAATGCAGTCATCATGGCTAGCAGGAACCAAATTTCTCTATGGGGTGATGAAAATGTTCTAAAACTGACTGTGGTGATAGTCCCAAAACTGTGAATATACTAAACACTGTTGAATTGTATTCTTAAATGGTTGAATTGTATGAGATATGAATTATATCAATAAAGCTGTTACCAAAAAAAAAAAGTAGCTCTGAATTTGATAAGGTATGCAAACTAAAGAATGATTATTTAGGTACAGAGGAAGGGAAAGGAAAGATGAGTGATATTTTTTCACTTTCATAATGGCTATTATGAGTGAAATAAGTAACAATTTCAGTCATTGGTAAAAGAGAAATTTATTCATTAATTTTTACAATCTGAAGGATAATAAATTAACTCTCTTTAGTGGGGGGGGGGGAAGCAGCTACCAAACAAACAAAACAAACCACTTCCAATAGCCCATTCTTGATTCTAACTTTGCCAAGGCCACTTCACAGAGGCATTTCCGTAGCTTATTTCACATCCCAACTTATCTGTCCTACATTGGTTAGAAAGTCATACTATAACAGTAGCAAGAGCATATATTTGTCCTGACGTCCAGTGATGCCACATTGTAGGTAGTGTAGGTGACCCCATATTAAGGCCTAATAGCCAGCAAATGTCATTCAAGTATAGTTTTAAGTGTCAACAGCGAACAATTACTGTGCCATTTCCATTAGTCACAGAAAGTTACTGGTTAGTTAACTGCTATGGACTTCACCACAACACTGAGTAGAAGACAAAGGTTGTGCTCAACCCCTTTAAGGAAAAAAAGTATTATGGAAAAAGTAAGTATTCACAGATTTTAAAAGAAACGACGTTTTTTAATTTGTGAAAAGAAAAACATCGGAAGGAAATACATTAAACATATTTAAAGTGGCTACCTCTAAGTGGTAGCACTAGGAATAATTCATAAAATTTTTCTACAGTTTCTGAACACTGTATGGCAAACAAATATTAATTTTATAATTTCTTCAACGCTTTACTTTAAAAGTTTTCCAGCATGATGTTGGCATGAAACATTCTGGTTGATATTCTACTAGTTAATGGAGAGCTAAAATTTTAAAGTATATGGATCATCAATTTTCAAAGAACCAACAAACCACACTGAAAATGATTTAACTTTCTTCTATGTATAGAAGACATTTCATAGACTCTTACAGGCTTCAGAGTCATCATAATGTACATAAACCACAATAATACAGGGAAACTTTTAAACCCAGAAGCAAGATTCTTGGCAGCCTCAATCTTCCCACAGAGGTACAGACCAGAAATGTATTTTTTCTAAATCTCTGTTGAAAGCAGCAGAATCTAAGCATCCAGCAATGAGACCTGGGAATATGCTCACAGACAGGTGCAGGAAATCAGTGTTTTCATCTCTGTGTTCCTAATATTTATTGATATTGTGGGATATCAGCTGTTTGAAGCAGCAGCTGTTTTTGAGAGGTAAATGGCTTGGGAGAGGCTCTGATTTCTTTTTGGAGGGGGGAACTCTGATTTAATAAATAATTCTGTGAACAAGCTAACATCAGGAATGTTTTAAAGAAGTTCCACCAAATTTAAATGAATTTTTTTCCCTCGAAGCGTTTTGAATTTTATTTTGTTTTTTTATATAGCAGGTTCTTATTATTCATTTTATACATATTAGTGTATATATATCAATCAAATTTAAATGAATTTTTAATGGCTTTTTTAAAAACGCCTCAACCAAAGAAAACCCACAGAAAGGGAGAAAATATTGAAAATTATCTATCTGAGGGACTTGTATCTAGAATATATAAATAACTCTACAATTCAATAATAAAAAGACATCCAATTAGAAAGTTGGCAAAAGAATCTGAATAGTCAATTCTCCAAAGAAGATACACAAATGACTAAGAAGCACATGAGATGTTTAACACATTTTTCACTAGTCAGGGAAATGCAAATCAATAACTACACCCTACCCCATTAAAACATGCATATTGGGACTTCCCTGGTGGTGCAGTGGTTAAGAATCCACCTACCAATGCAGGGGACGCGGGTTTGATCCCTGGTCCAGGAAGGTCCCATATGCTGAGGAGCAACTAAGCCCGTATGCCACAACTACTGAAACCTGCGCATCTAGAGCCCATGCTCCGCAACAAGAGAAGCCACCACAATGAGAAGCATGTGCACCACAGCGAAGAGTAGCCCCCGCTCACCTCAACTAGAGAAAGCCCACGTGCAGCAACGAAGACCCAACACAACCAAAAATAAATAATAAAATTAAATTAAAAAAAGAAACATGCATATTATCAGCAACAAAGCAAAATTTGTTGAAAAGACTAATAAATGAAAATTAAAACACAGTACCCCTTATTACTAAAAAACAGGTGAAAATTCTTTAAAATTATGCCTCAATAGAGCTGATAAAATGCAGATTATCTAGGGGTTTTCTTTAAATATTAAAAGAGTTCACTGAATGTAACTCCTATTATATTTTCCACAAACCATAAGAATATGAGAAATCCATCCATATTTGGTCACTTAAAGATTTTTCTAATGTCTGCTATGCAGTAACACTTCACTATCTCTGAAGTATCAAAAGCATTTTAGGGCTTCCCTGGTGGCGCAGTGGTTGAGAGTCCGCCTGCCAATGCAGGGGACACGGGTTCGTGCCCCAGTCCAGGAAGATCCCACATGCTGCGGAGCGGCTGGGCCCGTGAGCCATGGCCACTGAGCCTGCGCGTCTGGAGTCTGTGCTCCATAACGGGAGAGGCCACAACAGTGGGGGACCCGCGTACCACAAAAAAAAAAAAAAAAGCATTTTAATAGCTACTTAGGGTCAACTTTTTTTTCCTGGAACATCTGAGCAAAAGTAAGTGTGGTGTGTGTGTGTGTGTGTGTGTGTGTGTGTGTGTGTGTGTGTGTGTGTGTGTGTGTGTGTGTGTGTGTGTGTGAGAGAGAGATGTGTGTATGAGCTACCACATAAACTTCCTATATTTTATTTAATTGTAAATACTTATTTTATAATATTTTCCTATAATCTAAATGTTCAATCATGAAAATGATTAAATTATGGAAAATTCAGAAAATAGGTTGTGATGGCACAAAGAGTGTTCATTAAAAGCATATAAGTGATGGGAAATAAGTTTTAAAATGTTTTTACAAGTTGCTTTTCCTAAGTAACAAATGTACACAAAACAAGACTGAAAAAAATGTATTTGCCCCAAATGTAAAATTACAAATGCTCACGTGAGAAAAAAAATCTTAAGCATCATAAATTTCCGCTAAAATAAATATAAATGCTTCTATTAAATATAAATGCTTCTACTAACAATAACACACTTTTTTTTTTTTTTTTTTGCGGTACGCAGACCTCTCACTGTTGTGTCCTCTCCCGTTGCGTAGCACAGGCTCCGGACGTGCAGGCTCATCAGCCATGGCTCACGGGCCCAGCCGCTCCACGGCACGTGGGATCTTCCCGGACCGGGGCACGAACCCATGTCCCCTGCATCGGCAGGCGAACTCTCAACCACTGCACCACCAGGGAAGCCCCGTACACACATTTTTAATTCATAAACTTTACACTAATAAAGTGTAGAACTCCCTGAAGCAACCAAGAATTAAAAGCAATGTTTTATTTTGCTGGTTCAATGCCACTTTAGTTCATATGCTACAGGAAGAAAACCGGATAACTTAAAATTTTGAATCACTGATTAAAGACATCTAAGAACAAAGAGAGATGGGGAAATAGGTAACAAGAATAGAACTGCAGGGAGAGAAGGAGTTAGAATGCAAGAGGCAGAAGAGATAGAGTAAGGAATGAAAAAAGGGAAAGGTGAGGAGGGTAGGGGAAAGGAAGTAAGGGTAGGAGACCAGGAGAATGAAAACATATTAGCAAGGCCCAGGCAGCTTCGTAAGGGGAAGAGAAAGCCCAAGGGCAATTTAATATTAATGTTCTAATTTTCTTTCTTCCCTTTCTTGTATCATCATTAAATTACACACTACAAACATCTTCCCAATACAAAACAGCAATTTAACAACTCAGTAAGCTATCCCAATCACACAATGTGAGCTGTAATCAGGAATTTCCCAAGATGCAAATTAATCCTGGAAATTCTCCAATTTACAGAGAAAGATGGCTTTGGAAATCATCAAATTTCAAGTCTGAAAACCAAGTTAACACCCATACAACATATATATGACAAAAATCACATGTGTAGGGAATTCCCTGGCATAGTCCAGTGGTTGGGACTCAGTGGCTGGGACTCCAAGCTTTCACTGCCAAGGGCGCGGGTTCAATCCCTGGTCGGGGAGCCAAGACCCCACAAGCCCTGTGGCATGGCCAAAGAAAAAGAAAACAAAATCACACACGTAGATGCCATTAAAATGTCAAAGCCATGTGGCACAGCCAAAAGAAAAAAAAAATCACACATGTAAATGCCATGAAAATGTCAATACTAGACTATATTATACTCATTGACAAAAAGCTTTCTTCTCTCTCAGGTCTCAAGAGACATTTTGGAGCCTCAGTTTCTTCATGGGTAAGATAAGGGTAGTAGACTGAATAATCAGCCAACTCTAAACATACCATAAATCTATAATGGTATAATAAAATGAAGGAAAAATATTCATGTTTCCAAATTAAATATTCAGTATTCAGGTTAAGTGATATCATTTACACAGTAACGTCTTAAAGATGTCTTTAGGGACATCCCTGGTGGTACAGTGGTTAAGAATCTGTCTGCCAATGCAGGGGACACGGGTTTGATCCCTGGTCTCGGAAGATCCCTCATTCCACAGAGCAAATAAGCCCGCAGGCCACAACTACTGAGCCCATGTGCCACAACTACTGAAGCCTGCGCTCCTTGAGCCCGTGCTTTGCGACAAGAGAAGCCACTGCAATGAGAAGCCCGTTCGCCGCAACTAGAGAAAGCCCACGCGCAGCAACGAAGACCCAATGCAGCCAAAAATAAATAAATAAATTTATGGGGCTTCCCTGGTTGCACAGTGGTTGAGAGTCCGCCTGCCGATGCAGGGGACACGGGTTCGTGCCCCAGTCCGGGAAGATCCCACATGCCGCGGAGCAGCTAGGCCGTGAGCCATGGCCGCTGAGCCTGCGCGTCCGGAGCCTGTGCTCCGCAATGGGAGAGGCCACAACAGTGAGAGGCCAGTGTACCACAAAAAAAAAAAAAAAAATTTATTGTATAAATAAATAAATAAATATGTCTTTACTGGCAAAATTAAAAGTTGGCAACCATATGTTAAACACCTTGCCATTTTGGAAAAGAGGGCAGTATATCTATGTGAATATGGAAACAAATAAGGATAAGACATAGTCTTATAATGGTGGTTATATCTGGGTGATGGGTTTACAGGTGAGGCTTTTGGTTTTTTCTTTTTATGCTATTTGCTTTCCAACTTTCCTATATTGAGAACAAATCTACCAACTGACATACATACACATACTTTGTAATTAAGGGGAAAAAAATATAGTGAGCAACAGAGGGAAAACAAACCCCAGACACTGATAAGAGAACTATTTTTTCTTATTTTTTTCCCCTTGTGCTGTCTGCTAAAATGAGCAAATGCCACAATAGTGCTTTTCCAAAGAAGCAGAACTATTAACAATTTATAGCCTGTCATGTAGGTTGTGTTTCAAACTGACGCTTGAATTTTCAATAGCTGTGGGGAAAATGATGTAAAACACAGAAAAGATGTACAATATTGCAGTGGGTTTTTTTAACTGTTAGTGCATTATTGCACTGAGCATAGTAAATATCTGTGATAGACTGAATATTAGTTCTAATCTTATTTTTGACTTTGGGAACCCAAAATAAAGGAAGTGATGTTTTCATGTTAAAACAAAACAAAACAAAAAGAGAAACAATACAGTATGTAACTAGTAAAAGGTTGTAATCTCAGAGACAGAAGAAAGAATAAATCGGAGGTTTCTAGACCACTAAGAATACCTGAAAACATACAAATGGTTCTAGGTAACAGACTTCATGGAAGTGTAATAGGTGTCCTACTTTACTGACGATAAAGAATGCAATCCATGATGAAGAGCAGAATACACCTTTTCAAGTACCCACAGAACACTTTACAAAAAACTGAGTAATTATTAGGCCACAAAGAAAATTCCAATGAATTTCAAAAATCAACAGTAGCACAGCCAATAGTCAAAAGGCAAAAAATTATAATTTAATTACATCAGAAAACAAAAAAGTCCTACTACCTGAATTACTAAACTGTCTCTTACAGAACTCATGGATCAAAGCAGGAACCAAAAGGGAATTCCCTGGCAGTCAAGTGGTTAGGACTCCACGCTTCCACTTCTGGGGACCCAGGTTCGATCCCTGGTCAGGGAACTAGGATCCCACAAGCCGCGTGGCAAAAAGATAACGACAATGAAAATACTGCACTTGAGATCCTACAACATGCAGCTAAAGCAGTACTCAGGAAAATCTATAGCACACAGCAGTCTCAGAGGAAAATTCACAGCATGAGAACTTAGGGTATAAATAACCACACCCACAGAAAACACAAGAATGGAAACAGCAAAGATATAAACAGAACATAATCAATTAAGAATCAGAAAAACAGGGCTTCCCTAGTGGCGCAGTGGTTGAGAGTCCGCCTGCCGATGCAGGGGACATGGGTTCGTGTCCCGGTCCGGGAGGATCCCACATGCCACGGAGCGGCTAGGCCCGTGAGCCATGGCCGCTGAGCCTGCGCATCCGGAGCCTGTGCTCCGCCACGGCAGGGGCCACAACAGTGAGAGGCCCGCGTACCGCAAAAAAAAAAAAAATAAGAAAAATAGATCAACTAATAAATAAACCCAAGAGCTGGTTCTTTGGAAAATTATAACCATCCAGCTAACTTAATTTTAAAAGGGGGCGGGGGGTGGATATGTATACAAAATAATAGAGGAAATTAAAATAATCCCAAGTCATTGCTTTGTTCCCCTTCTGTCAAATACATTTGAGAACCTGGATAAAATGGATTATCTTCTAGAAAAATATTAACTATCAAAACTGACCATAGACGAGGCAGAAATGTTAACCAGACCTATAACCAAAGAGGAAAGAGAAAAAAATTATCAAAGAGCTCTCGCCACCCAAAAGAAACCTTAGTCCAATGAGATTTTCATGGTTCTAAAACATAAGAAAAGAAGGAAGGTTTCTAATTTTTTTAAGTAAGAATATGACGCCATAAAAGAAAAAAACTACAGAAAAATCTCATGTATAAATACAGATTAAAAAATCCTCAAAATAAAAAACACAAATTTAGTAGTACATTATAGGAATACATCATGTCCAAGTGGGATTTATTCCATCAATACAGGATAGTTCAACATTAGGAATCTGTTGATATAATTCACCATATATTAATAGATCTAAGAAGAAAAATCATATAGCCATGTCCTTAACATAAGGTTAAAACAATAACAAAAATCATCCCTCTCAATACCAAAGCCAGAGAATGCTGACTAATGGGGAAACTATACAAAGATTCCACTAAGCACAGGAACAAGACAAAGATGTCCATTATCACAATTGCTTTATTTAACATCAGATGAAAGAAGTAAAAAGTATAAAATGTCAGAAGATAGACTTTCCCAAGGAAGACCAAAAACTGAAAAACTATTACAAATATAATACAAAAAGGTGTTTAATTACAAATGAATATTCTGAAACAAATACTCTTCCTATATACAATGACCAGATAAGAAGTATAAAGGAAGCATGATATACCACAGGAGATAAGAAGTAGGAATAAACTAAGATGTAACGGAAGAAAACTAAAGCTACTGAGACACAAAAGAAGACTTATACAATTGCAGAAAAATATATAATAATCTTGGCTAGGACACACAACATCATTAAGATCAATTCTTCCTAAGTTGCTATATTAATTTGGCATGATGCAAATGAAAACTGGAGTCTTCTGTTTTCATTTTTTTAACTAGACAAGCTGACTCTAAAGGTCATATGGAAATAACAATTAACAGTAGCCAAGAAAATTCCAAAGAAAATAATAAAGGGAGAATAGCCTATCAGATATTAAAATACTTATTACAAAATACAACACTTAAAGCTGTGCTGTACTGGCACATAAACAGATCAATGGAACAGAGTAGAAATCCCTAAAGATACCCCAAATGTAGACATTTAAAGTGCCATTTAAGGGACTTCCCTGGTGGTCCAGCAGTTAAGACTCCACGCTCCCAGTGCAGGGAGCCCAGGTTCGATCCCCGGTCAGGGAACTAGATCCTGCGTGCCGCAAGTAAGACCTGGAGCAACCAAATAAATAAATATTTTTTTAAAAATAAATAAAGTGGGGCTTCCCTGGTGGCACAGTGGTTGAGAGTCCACCTGCCGGTGCAGGGGGCACGGGTTCGTGCCTCGGTCCGGGAATATCCCACATGCCGTGGAGCGGCTGGGCCTGTGAGCCATGGCCGCTGAGCCTGCGCATCCGGAGCCTGTGTTCCGCAATGGGAGAGGCCACAACAGTGAGAGCCCCGCATACCGTCAAAAATAAATAATTAGGGCTTCCCTGGTGGCGCAGTGGTTGAGAGTCCGCCTGCCGATGCAGGGGACGCGGGTTCGTGCCCCGGTCCGGGAGGATCCCACGTGCCGCGGAGCGGCTGGGCCCGTGAGCCATGGCCGCTGGGCCTGCGCGTCCGGAGCCTGTGCTCCGCAACGGGAGAGGCCACGGCAGTGACAGGCCCGCGTACCGCCAAAAAAAAAAAAAAAAAAAAAAAAAAAAAAATAAATAAATAATTAAATAAATAAATAAATAAAGTGCCATTTAAAATCTGTGAAGTGATGAGACAGCTGAGTAGCCACCTAGAAAAAAGTAAAGTTGGATGCTCACCTCACACTTCCATACCAAAATAAATTCCAAACAAACAAAAGTACAGTAACAGTGCACAACTGCCCAAGTACATAAAAACTATTTCACTCTATACAGAAAGCTAGTGGGCAAAAACAACTTTCTGAGACTTAAAATCCAACAAAGTGCTTGCCTCATGAAAAACTTTGAAAACAAAAGGTTATTTTTAAAGTCAAATTCTGGTACTGTACAAGGTTTCTCACTAATTTCTCTTGCAAATGAGGTTTTTACCAAAGCTACTAACCATATAGTATACTAAAGGCTTTAAAACAAGCAAATGTGACTGAATGCAAAGTTCATTTCACAGTTTAATAAAAACTGGTTATAGGGCTTCCCTGGTGGCGCAGTGGTTGAGAGTCTGCCTGCCGATGCAGGGGACACGGGTTCGCGCCCCGGTCTGGGAAGATCCCACATGCCGCGGAGCGGCTGGGCCCATGAGCCATGGCCGCTGAGCCTGCGAGTCCGGAGCCTGTGCTCCACAATGGGAGAGGCCACAACAGTGAGAGGCCCGCGTACCGCAAAAAAAAAAAAAAAAAAAAAAACTGGTTATAGTTAAATATCAGCTCACTAAAATTTAAAAAGCAACAAGTAGTACATAAAAAAGATAATATAGTAGTGTCAAAGCAAGTTACTGACCCAATGTGATTTTATCAGAACTGCAGTTAAGAACTCTAGTTAATTCCAAAATGGGTCAAGAAAAATCCAAACAAGGATTTTCCTGGACTCTGGGCTCCTCTTAATTCTCTAAGCACAGTGTCTAATCTTTAGCAGAGGTGGCCTTTTCATATCTTCTTGCCCTCTCAAACTTTCTGAAAATATGATAATTTTATATCGCTAACTAATACGTAACTTGGGAATGAAACTAGACAAAACAATGCCCTTAAAAAAGTTAAACAATGATTTCCTGTAGTTACCAATAAATAGTATGAAATGGTAAGGCCTGTGAGGGTAACATAATGTAAGAACAGGAAAGTACTGACTAGCTAAAAACTAGAATTGGGAGTCATGACATAAAGCATTAGCCAATTAAAAATTTCAAGTCAATATCTTAACCAATTCATTAAAATTCACTTAACATTCCCTTTAATGTAATTTAGAGTTCAGCAAGTAAGAGCACAACATCCCAAGAGGAAATAAAGCCATAAACCTATCCAACTTAATTTTTTAAACTATTAATAAACATTAACTGGGAAAAAATAATTTCAAGAAATTGCTGAACCAAAAATATCATCTCCTCCCCAACTCTTTCAAAAACCACATCACAACTTATGGCAGAATACAAGCGAGAAAAGAGCACTCTGGACAGTTAAAAACTTAGGTTCTAGTCTCACTTCTTTCATCAATTTGGTATGGCTTAGAGCCAGTCAAAACCTTTCAAAGAAAGAAGAAGAAGAAAAAAAAAATTCACGGCTTCTTCTGTAAAAAGAGAGGTCTGGAGTAAATTACCTCTGACAATCTTTGCAAAACCTTTAAGGGTCTAGACACATTCTTTTATAACTAAGTACTTCAATCGTTTTTATAGTAATATATATAAGAAAGATATCACAAGACTTCATATTCTTAGTTATGAGGGCACATAAACACATGTAATTACTTGTTGAATCTATGACTCAGTAGGTATACACAGTCCACACCCATGTTTTTTGAAGGAGAAGAAAACGCTTACTATTTGACACTAATAAAACAATTTCACTCTACTAGAAGCCCATACAAAATAATTGATCAATTTAAAATACAAAAAAGCTAATTATCATACCAGAGGCTATTAATCTGACCTGAGAGAAGTAATCAAAAACATAATTTTTCTGTCTTTTCAAGAGTCTTCACACTCAGTGGATTGCATCATTCTGACTGTTTCAGTCATGTGAAATCTCAATGATTTTTCTCCCATAGAAACAAAGAAGTAACAGAGCCTTGCTCACCAAACTTGAGAACTCATACCCCCAGGGGAACACTGGGCAATACCAACACTGGGAACAAACAATATAAAAATGGCACAACTTCACAGAATATCAAGGATCTGAGGGGAGAAGGTAAGGGTTGCTAAGTAATTCCACAGGCAAATAAAATAATTTTATGTAAATATAAGCATCAGAATAGATGATTTTATTTAAAGTTCTAGCAAGTCTTTAAGCAACAAATTATTCCTATTTTACTTAAATTATTCCAACATGTAAAATGGAAACAAACACAGCTTTGCACTTTGTAGTTTTATACAGGGTTTATTTATTGCCTAGCTTTCCCCACTAGGCTTTAAGCACTATGAGTACAAGAACCACTTTGGTTTTGTTCACCATTTCACCAAGCATAGTGTCTGTAAATAGTGCTCAGTTAGTACCTATTGAATTAATGTTGCCAAATTTCCAAGTTACCATATGAGATTAGCATAATACTGATACCAAAATTTGACAAAGGAAGGAGAAAAAAAGGAAAATAAGAAACAAACCTCATATATTTGTATATATGTATACTTGTATTTATATATAGACACTAAATTCTAATTGAAATAGTAGTAAATTGAATTAAACAGCAAACTCCTAGCTGTAAGACACTTTTCAGGAAAAACTGTTTCCTTCAACACAGAATTTCAAAGAAAAAAAAAAGAAAAATAGAAAGGAGGGAATCTGTAAGTTAAAAAAGAGCATAAGCAATAAATCTAAATCAATCACAGGGACTTCTCTGGTGGTGCAGTGGTTAAGACCCTGCTCTCCCAATGCACGGGGCCCACGTTCAATCCCTGGTCAAGGAACTAGATCCCACATGCATGCCGCAACTAAGAGTTTGCATGCCGAAACTAAGGAGCCCACGTGCTGCAACTAAGGAGCCGGCGAGCCACAACTAAGACCTGGCGCAACCAAATAAATTAAATTAAATTAAAATTTTAAAAAATATTATTTAAATAAATAAAGCAATCACAACATACAGATCTTATTTGGATCCCAATCCGAACACAGTGAAGAAAAAAGTGAAAACAATTGGGAAAATATGAACACTAACTGGATATCTGATAATATTAAATAAGTTAAATTTTAAGGTAGGACAATGGTATTACAGTTTTTTTATAATTCCCATCTTTCAGGGATACACAAAAATATATTTACAGATGAAATGATATGACTGAGATTTGCTCCAAAATAACTGGGAAGAGGGCATGTATATGAAATAAGATTGTTATAATAACTATAAATGGAGTATAACCTCTAAAAATTGTGAATCACTATGTTGTACACCTGAAATTTATTAAAAAGAAAGAAAGAAAGAAAAAGAGGAAGGGAGGGAGAGAGGGAGGAAGAAAGGCAGATTGACAGCTGTTATGGCTAGATCTACATTTATAAGTTTGGAACTTTCTAAAATAAAGAAATAAAAAGATGCTACTGCTATAGTGTAAAATGAAAGAGGCTGCAGAATAATCACATTTTAATTTTCTAAAACTGTGAATTAAACCTAACTCATAATTGGCAACCATCATATCAATAATCTGAAGAATCAGTATCAGTAGATGCTAAAACAAGTGGGTTCAAGTTCCACAAGGGTAACGGGATATGTACATAGTCTCAGAGTATCTCCCACAATATATTTTTTATTAAGTATGGTGGAGAAAACAGTAACTTTATCTTGGCAGACACCACCTTAACCAAGTGATCAAAATTAACATTACCAGTAATGGAACAAACTGACACGTCCATATATGATACACTGAGAACACATCAACTCTGTGGTATTCCTGCCAAAAGTGAAACTATCATGAGGAAGTATCAAACAACCTGAATCTAATCATGAAGAAATATCAAACAAACCCATCTTGAGAGACATTCTATAAAATAAATGGTCTGTACTCTACAAATATGTCAAAGTCATAAGACGAAGACTAAGAAACTGTTTCAGATGAAAGGCAATTAAAACTACAAAACCACTAAATGTAATGCATGATCCAGGATGTTCTTTTGCTATAAGAATGCTGCTGGACAATGGGTGATTCAACAACAGTTAATTTCCTGATTTTGATCATTAGTATGTAGCTATGTAAGAGAATGTTCTTATTTTTAGGAAGCACGCACTGTAAAGCAGTAATAGGGTACCGTGTCTTCAACTTACTTTTCTTTTTTTTTTCCTTTTTTTTTGTTAACTTATTTATTTTTGGCTGTGTTAGGTCTTCGTTGCTGTGCACAGGCTTTCTCTAGTTGCAGCAAGCAGGGGCTACTCTTCATTGCAGTGCACAGGCTTCTCATTGTGGTGGCTTCTCTTGTTGTGGAGCATGGGCTCTAGGCACACGGGCTTCAGTAGTTGTGGCACGTGGGCTCAGCAGTTGTGACGTACCGGCTTGGTTGCTCTGCAGCATGTGGGACCTCCCCGGACCAGGGATCGAACCCATATCCCCTGCATTGTCAGGCGGATTCTCAACCACTGCGCCACCAGGGAAGTCCCCAACTTACTTTCAAGCAATTATGAAAAAAAAATATGTATATGTAAATACAAATAGAGAACAGATAGATGATAGGAAAGGAGAATGAGTGAAGAACATAACAAAAATATGAAACATGTAGGTAATCTCAATAGAAGGTATACAGGAACTCTGTACTATCATTGTAAGTTTTCTGGTAAATGTGAAATTGTATCAAAATAAAAAGCTTTAAAAAACCTCAACAAAAAACAAAAAAAAACAAAAAACAAACAAACAAACAAAAAAAAAACCTCAACAAGCACATATATTTGCATGGCTTTTTGTATGTACACAAAAATCAGAAAGGATTCATGGTTAGTTCTGGAAGAAGGTAAAAGAAGGCTTTCATGTTCAACTTTCTATACTTCAGTAGTTTTAATTCTGGAGCTAAAAATATACTAACTGAAACAAAAAGTTCACTAGATGGGTATGACAGCAGATCTGAGCAGGCAAAACGAAGAATCAGCAAACTTGAATATAGAGCAATGTCTACAAAGAAAGAATAAAGAAAAGCAGACTGAGCCTAAAAGACCTGTGGGATGCCATTAAGCATATCAACATCCACATTACAGGAGTCCCAGAAAAGAGAAAAGGGCAGAAAGACTATTTTAAAAAATAACGGCCAAGGGCTTCCCTGGTGGCGCAGTGGTTGAGAGTCCGCCTGCCGATGCAGGGGACACGGGTTCGTGCCCCGGTATGGGAAGATGCCACATGCCGCGGAGCGGCTAGGCCCGTAAGCCATGGCCGCTGAGCCTGTGCGTCCAGAGCCTGTGCTCCACAATGGGAGAAGCCGCAACAGTGAGAGGCCCGTGTACTACAAAAAAAAAAATAATAAAAAAATATAAATAAATAAAAAATAATGGCCAAAATCTTCCCAGATTTGATGAAAGACAAATCTACAAATCCAAGAAGCTCAATGAACTCCAAGTAGGATAAAGTCAAAGAGATTCAAACCAAGACACATTATAAGCAAACTGTTGAAAAAAAAGAATGAATCATTAAAAGAGAAGCAACTCATCATTTACAAGGGAGCCTCAACAGATTAACAGTCAATTTCTAATCAGAAACTATGGAGGACAGAAGAGAGGAGGGTGACATATTTAAATTACCAAAAGAAAAAAAAACTGTCAACCAAGAATACTGTATCTGGCAAAAACTGTCCTTCAAAAATGACGGAGGGGGACTTTCCTGGTGGCGCAGTGGTTAGGAATCCATCTGCCAATGGAGGGGACACAGGTTTGAGCCCTGGTCCAGGAAGATCCCACATGCTACTGAGCAACTAAGCCTGTGCGCTGCAACTACTGAGCCTGCGCTCTAGAGCCCATGAGCCACAATTTCTGAGCCCTCATGCCACAACTACTGAAGTCTGCACACCTAGAGGCCGTGCTCTGCAACAAGAGAAGCCACCGCAATGAGAAGCCCGCACATCATGAAGAAGAGTAGCCCCCACTCGCGACAGCTAGAGAAAGCCCACGCACAGCAAGACCCAATGCAACCAAAAATAAATTAATTAAAAAAACAAAAAATGAGGGAGGGGGACTCCCCTGGTGGTCCAGTGGTTAAGAATCCACCTTCCAATGAAGGGGACAGGTTCGATCCCTGGTCAGAGAACTAGGATCCCACATGCCACAGGGCAACTAAGCCTGCCCACCACAACTACAGAGCCCACATGCCACAACTACAGAGCCCTACGCTCTGGAGACTGCACGCCACAACTACAGAGCCCACGTGCTCTGGAGCCTGCACCAGAGCTACAGAGCCCATGTGCTCTGGAGCCCACGTGCCACAACCTGAGAGCCCACGTGCCACAACTACTGAGCCTGTACACCAGAAAGAGAGAAGCCCACGCATTGCAACGAAGAGCCCTCGCACTGCAATGAAAGATCCCACATGCCGCAACTAGGACCCCGACACAGCACAAAAAAAATAGATAATTTTTTTTTTTTTAACGAGGGAGAAACTGAAACATTCTCAGATAAATAAACCTGAGAGAGTTTGTTGCCTACAAGAAATGTTAAAAGTCCTTCAGGCTGAAATAGCAGAATACCACAGTAACTCAAAGCCTCAGGAAGAAATAAAGACCTCTGCTAAGAATAAATGGGCTAAGACTTCCCTGGTGGCACAGTGATTAAGAATCTGCCTGCCAATGCAGGGGACACAGGTTTGAGCCCTGGTCTGGGAAGATCCCACATGCCGTGGAGCAACTAAGCCCGTGAGCCACAACTACTGAGCCCGCACTCTAGAGCCTGCAGGCCACAGCTACTGAGCCCACGTGCCACAACTACCGAAGCCTGTGCACCTAGAACCTGTGCTCCACAACAAGAGAAGCCACTGCAATGAGAGGCCCGTGCACCACAGCGAAGAGTAGCCCCCACTCCCCGCAACTAGAGAAAGCCTGCACACAGCAACAAAGACCCAACGCAGCCAAAATTAAATAAATTTATTTAAAAAAAAGAATAAATGGGCTAACAGCTAGTATTGTTTTTGGTTTCCAACTCCCCTTTTTATTTAGTACAGATTTTTTTTTAATGCACAAAAATTATTATAAATCTATGTCACTGGACTTCCCTGGTGGCACAGTGCTTAAGAATCCACCTATGCAGAGAACACGGGTTTGAGCCCTGGTCTGTGAAGATCCCACATGCCGCAGAGCAACTAAGCCCGTGCGCCACAACTGCTAAGCCTGCGCTCTAGAGCCCACACACCACAACTACTGAAGCCTGCGTGCCCTAGACCCCACGTGCCGCAACTACTGAGCCCATGTGCTGCAACTACTGAAGCCCACGTGCCTAGAGCCCATGCTCTGCAACAAGAGAAGCCACCGCAATGAGAAGCAAGCACACCTCAATGAAGAGTAGCCACCACTCACTGCAACTAAAGAAAGCCCACCCGCAGCAATGAAGACCCAACGCAACCAAAAAAAAAAAAATCTATGCTATTGTCTTTCTATGCCTGGCTTATTTCACTTACCATAATGCCCTCCAGGTTCATCCATGTTGCATATAAGTTGCAATTTGTGACAATAACGTTTAAAGGGGGTAGTACAGAACCATACAGGATCAGAGTCTTTGTATGATATTGAAGTTAAGTCGGTTATCAGTTCAAACTAGACTGTTTGAAATTTAAGATGTTAATCCCTGAGAGAAATGAAAACATACATCCACATAGACAAAGTGGAAACAACCCAACTGTCCATCAACTGACAAATGGATAAATAAAACATGATACATACATACAATGGAATATTATTTGGCAATAAAAAACAATGGCATGGGGCTTCCCTGGTGGTGCAGTAGTTAAGAATGTCCCTGCCAATGCAGGGGACACAGGTTCGAGCCTTGGTCCGGGAAGATCCCACATGCCGCAGAGCAACTAAACCTATGTGCCACAACTACTGAGCCTGCATGCCACAACTACTGAAACCCACACACCTAGACCCCATGCTCCTCAACAAGAGAAGCCACTGCAAGCCCGCGCACCACAATGAAGAGTGGCCCCCGCTTGCTGCAACTAGGGAAAGCCCGTGCGCAGCAACGAAGACCCAACGCAGCCAAAAATAAATAAATAAAATAAACTTATGGGAAAAAAATGGCATGGTTGAACACAGAAAACACGCTAAATGAAAGAAGCAAGTCACAAAAGACTACATATTTCCATTTATGTGAAATGTCTAAAATAGGCAAATCCAGAAACAGAAAGTAAATAAGTGGTTGCTAGGGGCTGTGGGGAGAGTGGAATAGGGAGTGCATGCTAATGGACATGAGGTTTCTTTTTGGGGTACTGAAAATGCTCTGGAACATTTTCAACAGACTGTAGTGGCGGTTTCACCACACTGTGAATACTAAAAAAACACTGAACTGTACACTTTTTATTTTGAACTGTACATTTTTAATGACTGAATTTTGTGATATATGAACTATACCTTAATAAAGCTATTTTTAAAAATCCAGCCCTAAATACAGACGAGTTTAGAAGGTGGAAAAAATATGCCATGGTGAAAGTGTTTCAAGCTCAGGATCAATAGTTTTAAGCAGTTCTCAAATTGGTCTACCAGGACTTTCAGGAGAGAACTGAGAGTACGGAAAAAGAGAAATAAAACCTCTAAGAGCTAAATAAATAAATAACACAGTCTTGAAACTAGAAGAGGTGAGTACCAAGCAATATGCACTGGTAAAAACTGAAATCTAGACACATCACAAAAATTTAGATCATCACCAGATTTTTAAAAGTCTGAACAACAAACAGCTTCCAGATAGAAAGTGGTTATATACAAAGGAAAGAGAATAAGACTAGCTTCAAGAACTCACTATCAACGACAGAGGCTATAAAATTATGGAGCAATTATCTTCAAAAATCTGATTAAGGACAGTTGTAAAATTAGAGCCCTAGTATCCAAATAAGGGAGCAAAATGAAAACATTTCAAGATCTAAAGACTGAAAATTCACTCTTCATTGATTCCTCCCTGAAAAAAGAATTCAGAGATATAGTTTACCAAAGCATAAAATTAATCTAAAGTAGGAGAAATGGAAAACATCAGAAAAAGCAGTGGGCAAATAAATTAGTAAAATATACGTTGTCCAAGGCAACTCCTGACATAAAAGTAAATAAGTGATCTGGAAGTAAAATCTGAGATGACCTGAAAATGGGAGAAATTTGGGAGAGAGGAGGAAGTAAAACAAACTTGTCTTATTGTAGAGATTACATATACAGTACACATGGATTTTATGCATAAAAATTACATACATTGGACTTCCCTGGTGTCCAGTGGCTGATACTCCACGCTCCCAATGCAGGGGACCCAGGTTCGATCCCTGATCAGGGAACTGGATCCCACATGCCACAACTCAGAGTTCGCATGACACAACTAAAGATACCATACACCACAACGAAGATTCTGCATGCAGCAACTAAGACCCGGAACAGCCAAATAAATAAATAAATTTTAAAATTACATATAAAAATTTTAACAACAACCAACATAAAAAAAGGAATAGGATGAGCAACTTTCAAATAACTAAAGCAAAGAAGTCAAATACAGAAAATTAATCAAAAGGAAGAAAAAGATTTTAAAAAGCAAGAAAAAGGGAGGGTAAACAGAAAACGTAGAATAAGAATAAAACTAAATAGATTTATAAACATAATATGATAGAATTTACTCCCCCTGTTCAAAGACCAATATTCGGCCTGGGTTCAAAAAAAGAAAAAGCATAAAAGACAAGCCTTTTAGAAAATGGGAAATTAGGATAGGAAATGTTATAGAAAAGATATCTGTGTGGTTAGAGTCTCGGAAACAAAATCAACAAAGGCTCCTCATCCTTTGAAAATTATCCACTAACAGATTTGCTTCAGATTACCGAACGTGGCAATTAACATAATAAGGTTATTGGCAATTGTCTTAAGAGCTCTACTTCTAGGGGCTTCCCTGGTGGCGCAGTGGTTGAGAGTCCGTCTGCAGATGCAGGGGACACGGGTTCGTGCCCCAGTCCGGGAAGATCCCACATGCCGCAGAGCGGCTGGGCCCGTGAGCCAAGGCCGCTGAGCCTGCGCATCCGGAGCCTGTGCTCCGCAATGGGAAAGAGGCCGCAACAGTGAGAGGCCCGTGTACAGCAAAAAAAAAAAAGAAAGAAAAGAGCTCTACTTCTAAAGCTAAAGGTACATACAATACATATACAAAAGAATTTTCTTCTATCTTTTATAACTTCATATATTTTATTATGAAATGATTTCTAATAAAGGAAAACAAAAAGCACATGGCAGACCTTTCAACAAATCTTAGTTGTTGTACAAGTATCTATCAAAACGGGTTGTAATATATCTCTAATAACAAAACTCAACAAACACATTCTTCTTATAAGTAAAAGCAAAGATTAATAATATAAGAAATGTTAATATGAAGTAAATCAAAAGGGTTATTATAAGGACAAAATAAGATAACACAAGCAACAGTTACCACTGTCTACTGGGACCTCCTCACCTTCCTAAACCAAATCTTATTTTAGTAAGAGTATTTCCCCACTTCAATGGCTTGTACATACTCTAAAGAATAAAGAAAGCTGGTACCAAGAGACTGTCACCCATAATAAGAAACCCATTCATTTTTTACATTGACTTAAAAGTGAGTCCCTGAAGATCAAATAGGAAACCCTCTATAAAGGTTAAAGATTAAAAATAAAAATTAAAAAAAGGTTGGGACTTCCTGGGTAGTAAGTGGTTAAGAATCCACCTGCCAATGCAGGGGACACGGGTTCGATCCCTGGTCCGGGAAGATCCCACATGCCACGGAGCAACTAGGCCTGTGCACCACAACTACTGAGCCTGCACTCTAGAGCCCGCGAGCTACAACTACTGAGCCCGCGTGCTGCAACTACTGAAGCCCCCACACCTAGAGCCCCTGCTCCGCAACAAGAGAAGCCACCGCAATGAGAAGCCTGCAAACTGCAATGAAGAGTAGCCCCTGCTCGCTGCAACTAGAGAAAGCCCACGTGCAGCAAAGAAGACCCAACGCAGCCAAAAAATAATAAAAAGAAAGAAAACACAGGAATATGCAAATAGAATTCTACAGTGAAGAGAGATGTTATCTGGCTTTTATTCTTTTCCCCCAATTGAAAAACTAGCTAAATAATTACTTTTTTTTAAAAATTTTGTGTGTGTGTGTGCGCACATTTTGGGTGAAAGGGAAAATTCTTTTTTTTTTCTTTTTTTAAATTTATTTATTTTTGGCTGCGTTGGGTCTTCGTTGCTGTGCATGGGCTTTCTCTAGTTGTGGCGAGTGGGGGCTACTCTTCCTTGTGGTGCTCGGGCTTCTCACTGTGGTGGCTTGTCTTTGTTGTGGAGCATGGACTGTAGGCGCACGGGCCTCAGTAGTTGTAGCACGCAGGCTCAGTAGTTGTGGCTTATGGGCTCTAGAGCGCAGGCTCAGTAGCTGTGGCACATGGGCTTAGCTGCTCCACAGCATGTGGGATCTTCCTGGACCAGGGCTCAAACTTGTGTCCCCTGCATTGCAGGCGGATTCTTAACCACTGCACCAGCAGAGAAGTCCCTAAATAATTACTTTTTTGTTCCCCCCTTGCTGGTTCCCAATCAAATTTTGTTCACTTGAAAAACTATCCCTGCCTGGTCACAGCAAAAGGCAATTTCTCAGGCTTCATGCCTCATTCACTCAACATCTGTTTAAGGTGTACCTACAATTATTGCTTGGTACTTCTCTAAGTGGCAACTATAACAGGACAAAATCCCTCATTAAAATTAATTCTAATGGAAAAAGACAAACATTAAGCATAAAAAAATAAATAAAAGTTACTGAGAATTCCTGGATAAAATGCAGTATATTAGCTTTAGAAAAATAAGAATGTTAGCTAACAGTGGAAAAGTATTATGCTTCTAACAAAGTATATGTTAAAAACTTTATAATTTTTAAAACTATATGTTAAAGTCTTAGGTACTTTTGAAAAGACCATCACATACATCATCTTATATGAACCTCACATGCTAGGAGATGTAAGCAGGTACCCCCATTCTACAAACTAAAAAGTTCAAGTCTGAAAGAGATGGTTAGTTTTAAATGGGAAACCAGAACTAGAACTTTAGATCTTTCAACTCACTGTCCAGAGTTCTGTCCATTACAATATAATCTCTCCTGGCAAAAGACGTTAATTAAAAAGCTTATAATATATTTAGAAAACATCTCATAAAAAGGTCCCAAATCAACCTCACGTTAAAGTAAATTCAAAACTTTACTATTGAGGGACTTCCCTGGTGGCTCAGTGGTTACGAATCTGTCTGCCAATGCAGGGGACACGGATTCGAGCCCTGGTCTGGGAAGATCCCACATGCCACGGAGCAACTAAGCCGGCGAGCCACAACTACTGATCCCGTGCACCGCAACTACTGAAGTCCACACACCTAGAGCCCGTGCTCCACAACAAGGAGAAGCCACCGCAATGAGAACCCCACGCCCCGCAGCAAAGTGTAGCCCCCATTTGCTGCAACTAGAGAAAGCCCACGCACAGCAACAAAGACCCAACGCAGCCCAAAAATAAAATAAATTATTTTTTTAAATTACTATTCAAAGTATGGTCCTTGGGACATCAACATAACCTGGGAGCTTATTAAAAATACACAATCGCAAGCCCACCCAGAACTACTGAATCAGAATCTACATTTTACCACAATCTCCAGGTGATCTACACGCACAATAAAATTTGACAAGCATCTGTCGAGAACAGTGCTGTCCAAAAGAACTTTCCATAATGATAAAAATGTTTTATATCTGCACTATGTGGCTATCGTGTTGGACAGATCAAGAACGTCTCAAACTAGAACTGTGCCTAAATATAATTTCTTACAATACTAAATAAAATAAGCCTCAGTTACCCTAATATGTACACTCTTTCATTAACTTTTACTGCCAGTAATACATACAGACCAAAAACATTTTTTTTTAAACAGAGACCCAACAACTCAAAAAGCATAGCTTCCTAGAGACATTTGGAGTAAGACCTACATTATTATGGAGTAAGCCATACATTATTACTGACTGCATTATAAAAGGTATAGTTATAAAAGATTCTCATTTAATAATCTACCAATAATTTTAACATGGGCTCTCAAAGAAGAAACGTTCCATTATCTTAAAATTCTGCTTATATAAAACACCGAGGGGGCTTCCCTGGTGGCGCAGTGGTTGAGAGTCTGCCTGCCAATGCAGGGGACACGGGTTCGTGCCCCAGTCCGGGAGGATCCCACGTGCCGCGGAGCGGCTGGGCCCGTGGGCCGTGGCCGCTGGGCCTGCGCGTCCAGAGCCTGTGCTTTGCGGCGGGAGAGGCCACAGCGGTGAGAGGCCCGTGTACCGCAAAAAAAAAAAAAAAGAAGAGGCTGGGGATAGGCCAGCCAGCAGTGACAAACAGCAAAAGATTGGGAATTAAAGGTAGCTGAAGGCTGAGTTTAGCATCAAAATCTCTAACTTTGTTGTTCTCTTCTATTTACCCATCAAATCTGATGGTAACTAAAAATTTTCCATTATACTCTTCTATAAGCTATGAGAGACATTCTAAAGTATGGTATTTATGCAAGGATTCTCAAAACTTTAGGGACATATCTTTCACAAATACCAAGGGTGTACTGTATATCACTATACAGTATTTACAGTATAATTAAAGTCTGGTGGATGTTTTATATTTCAACATGATCTTTGCCAGGATCAGAACATCCAACTGCTTAGAAGAACAGTTCCCAAAATTCATAGTACTCCATAGTCTTCTCATGAAAAAAAGAAAAAAGTTTTTAGAGGCTTTAATACATGACAGAGTAAATCAAATCGCTCAAGATTTTTATAAAAATAACCTAAGAGATAAGGGTTTAATGGTGGATAGGAGCCACACAGTCCAAAGAACTGGGCAGGGAGTTTAAAAAACAAAACAGAAAAACTATATCCTCCCTCATATATGTTCTAGTCAGTTTGCAATGTTCATCATAATTTTTTTTTTTTTTTGGCCACACCACGTGGTTTGCAGGATCTTAGTTCCCTGACCAGGGATTGAACCTGCTCCCTTGGCAGTGAAAGCTCGGAGTCCTAACCACTGGACCACTAGGGAATTCCCCATCATAACTTTAAACAGATGTAGTTTCTCCAATACTAAGAAGAGTATTTCATTCTTTTAAATGTATCTAATTTAAGTTAAATACCATAAACATACGAGCAAAAAAACCCAAAAAACACCCCCCCACACACAGGAACAAGTTGTTGTTTTGTTTTGTTTTGTTCTGGGGTTTTTTTTAATTATTTTATTTATTTTTGGCTGCTTTGGGTCGTCGTTGCTGCGTGCGGGCTTTCTCTAGTTGTGGCAAGAGGGGGTTACTCTTTGTTGTGGTGCACGGGCTTCTCATCGCAGTGGCTTCTCTTGTTGCAGAGCACGGGCTCTAGGCACGCAGGCTTCAGTAGTTGTGGCTCGCGGGCTCTACAGCACAGGCTCAGTAGTTGTGGCTCACAGGCTTAGTTGTTCTGCAGCCTGTGGGATTTTCCCAGACCAGGGCTTGAACCTGTGGCCCCTGCATTGGCAGGCGAATTCTTAACCACTGCACCACCAGGGAAGTCCAAAGTTGTTTAACTATGAAAATTTACATATTTCTCCTTTTTACTTAATGTAATTACATTCCACCTAATTTTATCCTAATTATATAATATTGTATTACTTGAAAATAAAAACAAAAAAACTCTTCCAAAATGTTTCCACGTCAGCTCTCTCACAAACCACAATTATTCTTTATTCTTCTTTTTTTTTTTGCAGTACGCGGGCCTCTCACTGTTGCGGCCTCTCCCATTGTGGAGCACAGGCTCCGGATGCGCAGGCCCAACAGCCATGGCTCAGGAGCCCAGCCGCTCCGCGGCATGCGGGATCCTCCCGGACCGGGGCACAAACCCGTGTCCACTGCATCGGCAGGCGGACACCCAGCCACTGCACCACCAGGGAAGACCCACAATTATTCTTGATAAAGCCCACACTAGACAGGACTAGATATCAAAAAATCTTTCTGAACATATTTTAGTAGAAATCCTAACTGCTCAGAATGAGTGACTCATGAATTGTGCGCACAAGAAAACTCTCTCACCGTCATACCACATTATTAACATTTTGTAAAATGCATACATCATTCACAAATCTATTAGTTTCCCAGTTGGGGGAAATATATGTAACCTGTGTATAAGGCACAACTCAAGCTGCTTTTAAAACCCTCTGGCCCAGGACTTCCCTGGCAGCGCAGTGGTTAAGAATCCGCCTGCCAATTCAGGGGACACAGGTTCGATCCCTGGTCTGGGAAGATCCCACGTGCTGCAGAGTAACTAGGCCCGTGCACCACAACTACTGAGTCCACGAGCCTAAGGCCTGTGCTCTGCAACAAGAGAAGCAACCACAATGAGAAGCCCACACACCCACAACAAAGAGTAGTCCCCGCTCACCGCAACTATGCGCAGCAACGAAGACCCAATGCAGCCAAAACTAAATAAATAAATAAATAAACTTATTTTTTTAAAAAAGTCTGGCCCTGTAACTCCAAAGACAATACAAACACAACTCTTGAGAAGCTGGCCTTTCTAATCAAGCAAATATTGGTACTAAATGTCACATTAGATGCCACGTGACAGACACGTATACTCTTATTTATTAAAACAGCATGCCTAGTAGAAGAGGATTTCCTAAATATGAAAAGTTCAGTTCATTAAAATTATGAACTTTTCTCATCAAAAGACTATGAAGAGATAAGACAAGTCACAAATTGGGAGAGGATATTTGCAAACCATCAACTAACAAATAATTAGTATACAAAATAAATAAAGAACTCTTAAAAATCAGTAAGAAAAAAAGAAAACTCAAAAATAGGCAGAGAACTTGAATATACACATCACAGAAGCACAAATGGCCAAGGAACATACAAAAAGGATGCTCAACTTTGGGAAATGGTAATAAAAACACAGTAGATCCTATTTCAAACCCAAGAGATAAGAAAAAAATTTTAAACTCTGACAATATTAAGTGTTGGGGAGGAAATGAAACAACCAAAACACACACACTGCTGGCTCTTGACTCAGTAAACCACAAGATTCACAATTACCATGAGCCAATTCAGTGACTCAAACCCTGGAAGTGTTTGGTAAGCATTAAGCAACTGACAATGACCAACCCAAAATTCTGAGAACACATGAGGATTACTGCCAAATACAAATTTTGGCCCTTGCTGAAGCAGGTCCAACCTGACTCAGCAATACAAGTATAAAAACTTTTAGTCCCTTATCCAGTTTATCCAGTTTATTTTGTAAAGTACAAAATATTCAGGTATTTACTTCCTCCTAGAATACTGATGATATATTAAGTGACTAAAATTGTAATGAACTATTTATCATTCCAGTTACACTACTATTTCAGTGAGAACAAGTAGTTTAAAATGGTATTACTTTAAAACTCATGCTTATACTTTAAATTTACTTGATAGGAATTAAATGGCCCTGTGACCATCTAAGTGGGGCAAAATGATGTAACAGATGCAGTAAAGGCACTGAAATTGGACAAATTTAGTAACCTTGGTTACGTTACTCAACTTTACTAATCCTCAGTTTCCTCAACACCTAAAAACCATGCCTCTCACGGCCTGCTTACCTAAACGAATTGTAAGGATTAAGTGAGATTATGTAAAGTGTTCAACAATGCCTAGCTCATTAATATAGACCCAATTTTAGCACATATCCCTTTGTAAATCTAGCTGCCCTCACCTAAAATTTTTTAAATCTGAAATTATAATTCTCAATTCATAGGAAAATATTATTCTTACATTCAAATTATTTTCCAATATTACAAGAAATTGTGTGCTACAGGTTAGAAGAGCAACACCCCGCTTACATCTTTCTCTGACTGAAAGGCTCTTTCCTATAATGAATTAGATTCTGGAAAAGAGGATAGATTTTCACTTATCTTCGTGATACAGATGCAAGGATTCCCATGCTATGTGGGAAACTAAATCCAGTTATTTCTAAGCTTCAACTCAAGGTTTTCTTGACTCCAAGAAGCAGCTTATTTAATACCTAATTTAAGGTACTGTATGCTACCTTTTGCATTTCTTGAGAAAGACTGTCTGAAGAAAATTACTTGGTTAATGATAAACTGGTCTGGTTTTGGTTTTGGTTGCTCTGTGGGGAAAATGTTTACACTTAAAATAATCTACATATAAAAAAACCTCAAAACATTCAACAATATAATTAAATAACAGGAAAAATGTATAATACTGACTACACTCTGAGGTAATGAAGATACATTTATAATGCTGAAAAAATTCAGAGAATTTTAGTCACTGAATTAAACTTCAGGAATCCTCATTTTAAATACCTTACCACAGTCAAGATATCAAAGAAAAGTCACCCAAGATAAAGTGATGTTTGCCAGTCTGAGAAATGGGAACTAAAAACTACTGATGAGAATTGTCCACAGACCTAATATTATCATATTAGGATACTGTTACTGTCTTCTTCAAAATTAAAAAGAAAAATAAAATCTTTCAGATATACATAAAGTATGTCATGATGAAATAATGAGTCAAATACTAAACAACAGAAAAATTCAGTAAGTTCTTATATTTACATAATTTTATAAGACTTCCTTAGTCTTCATTTCCAAAAAACACTTTTTCTTCCAATGAGGCTGTGCAATTATATTCTCACTAGAGAAATATTAATTTTGCCATTTCCATAATTATAATGACTTATTAATGCAACACACATTTGGCAGTCAATAAACGTTGAATAAATAAGTAACAAAGAATGAATAGGATGGATTAGAAACAAAAATTTAATTTATAAAATCCCACTTTAAAAAGTAGGTTAATGCAGACAATGTAATTCTTTTAGACTTCAGACATTTTACATTCTTTGCTACAAAATAATACAGAAACTTTCAGTTTAACTAGTTTGGGACATTAACTAGAAAGAGCTGTCTATCACTAAAGACTAAGTGCCCCGTTTTTCACATCATCAAATCTGACAAAATTCTAAAGAGAAACATCCATCATATCTATCAAAATTCTCAAATTCTAATAATTAGAACTGAGGAAAGAAAGAAGCCCTAGTAAGGTGAGTTAGAACAGAAGCTATTTAATAGATAACTAAATTACCAAATCTGGTTTTGCAACACTCCGTGGTGTCTAAAAACTCTCAAAATTTTATTTCAGTTTAATATAAAATGTATTTTTATGCCTAGCCACACTTTTAAGAAACTGTCTGTAAACAAAAATGTGGCGACAACACAAAGGTCAGAGATCGCTGACAGAGATCAAATAAATGAACTATAACTTAATGATCCACAAGAAAGATTAGGGGCTGTTTATGAAGCCCAGGGGGACTGTACAGATAAGTCTCCACCCAAGAAACAAACAAAAGAAGCAAGATTAACATACCTGGAGAAGACCAGGCAAGGCCAAATATATCCCCAAAGATCACTCGCCCCGAATCTGGTCTCCTCCCTTTCCCCCTAACCTCATCGCCTCAGGGAAAACTAAATCTGTATCTCACGTCCCCAGCTCACCCTCAAGTCGTCCCCATCACTAACCTTTACTAAAACCTGGGTCCCTCTCCCCAACATCCTCTAATTCCCACCGAGCTCTCGCTCCAGCCACATAGATGTCTACTGCGCCTATTTTCCAGTAGAGAGTATTAGTCCCCTTAATCCGAACTCATTTATTTTCCCGCGTCCCATCTGCCCTCCGCCCCTTCAACTCTGTCCCCTCACTCCGACCCTTCTCCCAGAATCCTCTCCAAGTCACCCGTCTCTGGCCCCTTCGCCTTCACACCCCCTGAGCTGCCGCTCCTCTCATTCCACTCAGCCTCCAGCTTCCTCCCTATCCCTCCCCCATCCGTCTCCCGGTACCTGCTCCCTCCCCCAACTCCGCCCCTCTCCCCCTCCCCCAGCGGGAGGCCCCCTCACCTGAACGCCGGCGCCGCTGTCCCAGAAGCCGAAAGGTGCTGCCGCCGACCGGCCTCCCAGGCTCGGTCCCCGCTGAGCTCCTGACGGCCCCTAGGGAGAGCGAAGACCACCACCTCCAACTCTGCTCTCCCCAGGCCAGGCCGTCACCGTAGCCACCGCCACTGCCACAGCCGCCATGTTGAAGCCCCACTTCCCTCCTCCTTCCCCTCACCGCTCCTCCCCTTTGGGCGTCTGACGTCATAGCGCCGCGCTCCATCCCTCGAGCCAATGGGAGGAGTCAACGGTGACGTGACTAATCTCCACAAGGGCTGAACATTGCTAGGTTTGAGAGCGTCGCTGTTGGAACCAGTGAACCCGGCACACCCAAGGGGAGGGAGGAAAGGTGGGGGTCACTGAGAGGGTAATGCGTAAGGGTTGGAGAAGGGGCCCAGGTGGGAGTCCGAGAGACTTGAATCTCGAAGGGAAGCACAAAGGCTTACCAAGCAGACCCACTTGGAAATCAGGATGTCTGGCTTCTGGTCCTCCTGGGTCATTGACTTGGTACAAAGTCCTATCCTTTCTGGGCCTCACTTTCCCCATTTACAAATTGTAAGGGAGCACGACCCTATGAGGCCTTACCAGAACAGACCCCCACCCATGTCCTCTGCCTGCCTTTTGTCTGTAAAAAAAATTTAGTCGAAGAATAAATTTAATCAGAGAACTGAAAAAAATGCAGAAAAAAAGAAAAACAGTCAAGCAAGACACAATAATAATACTTTAGCCATTAAACAAAGTCAAGGACCTTTAGTTCTTCCTGAAGGACTATAGATAATATTCTGAGCTATGTCCTTTGAGCTGTTTTGCAGATACTGAACCCCTGCCCCCACCAGGTGGAAGAAGTTAACTGTAGGCTGCCCACAAGCATGTAGACCCCAGACCAGTCGAAACCAGAAGGTTGATGATGCACTCCTGATTACCTCATCACCAACCAATCAGAAGAATGTCCACGAGCTGACCACTCCCTGCTCCTTGAACACTGTAAGACTCCTCACTACCTCCTCCAGGGCGGGACACACAGTCTTGAGGGCATTAGCCCACTGTGACCCCCTTTGCCTGGCAAAGCAATAAAGCTGTTCTTTTCTACTTCACCCTAAACTGTCTCCATGTTTCTATTAGGCACCAGTGAACAGAGGCCGAATTTCAGCAACACAATGAATGGGTTGAAAGGTGACCTCTAAATCTCCCTCCAGTTCTGACATTCAACGGGTTTAAACCAGGTAATCCAATCCCAAACCTTTACTGCCTTCTGTACTTATTGGATGTCTCCTAGAATCAAGTGCATTGAGGTTCATAACTGAATGAGATGAGTCATTGTTCCCAAAAGTTCCTAACTGGTGGGAAAAATAGAAGCATAAACAGTAACTCTAGAAAAAGTCAGGGTGATGATGACATCAGTTGCTCTGGAAAAATTGACCTTTGGCTAAAGGATTAGGAGAGATTTACATCTCTATACTTTCTTGGTACTGTAGTAAAGAATGTGTACACTATGGTGTCTAATTCTCTAGCCCTGTTTTCTCTCCAGAACTCCAGAGAAGATTAATTGTATTTTGAAGAGTGCAGCAGTTTTAATCCACAATGAGAGAAAGTGGGCATTCCAGAAGGGGGCAGTTAAAATGAACAGAGAGGGACTTCCCTGGTGATCCAGTGGGTAACACTCTGTGCTCCCTGTGCAGGTGTCCAGAGTTCAATCCCTGGTCGGGGAACTAGATCCCACGTGCATGCTGCAACTAAGAGTTTGCATGCCGCAACTATGAGCCCGCACGCCGCAACTAAAAAAAAAATTCCGGGCTTCCCTGGTGGTGCAGTGGTTGAGAGTCCGCCTGCCGATGCAGGGACACGGGTTCGTGCCCCAGTCTGGGAGGATCTCACATGCCGCGGAGCAGCTGGGCCTGTGAACCGTGGCCGCTGAGCCTGCACGTCCGGAGCCTGTGCTCCGCAAAACGGGAGACGCCACAACAGTGAGAGGCCCACGTACCGCAAAACAAACAAACAAACAAACAAACAAAAATCCCACATGCCACAAGGAAGATCCCACGTGCTGCAACTAAGACCCAGCACAGCCAAAATAAATAAATAAATAAAAATACATATTAAGGGACTTCCCTGGTGGCACAGTGGTTACAAATGTGCCTGCCGGGCTTCCCTGGTGGCGCAGTGGTTAAGAATCTGCCTGCCAATGCAGGGGACACGGATTTGAGCCCTGGTCCAGGAAGATCCCACATGCCCCGGAGCAACTAAGCCTGTGCGCTGCAACTACTGAGCCTGCGCTCTAGAGCCCATGAGCCACAACTACTGAAGCCCATGCACCACAACTACTAAAGGCCACGCGCCTAGAGCCCATGCTCCTCAACAAGAGAAGCCACCGCAATGAGAAGCCCGCGCACCACAACAAAGAGTAGCCCCCGCTTCTGCAACTAGAGAAAGCCCACACGCAGCAATGAAGACCAAATGTAGCCATAAGTAAGTAAATAAATAAATAAATAAAACATTTTTTAAAATACATGTTAAAAAAATAAACTGAACAGAGAATAGCAAATCATCACTTTTGGACTGCTTTCCTACTTAATTCAACAGATAATGGGCAGCCACAGAAGGTTTGTGGAGAGAGCAGTATCTGAGCAAATCTCTTCATCAGGAGAATTAAAATGGTAGCAGTGAATAAAATGGATTGGAGACTACCTTGTAGACTTCTACACTGAGTAAAAGACTTACACCTGAACTAAAGCATAGACAGTGGGAATGGAGACTAGGAGATAAGCTGGAGCAAGACTTAGGAAATGGACTCAACAAGATTTAGAGACCTGCTATATGGAGGGAGAAATCACAAAGAAGAAAGAGCCAAGTTTTGGAGGTGTCTTATTAACAGAAATAAGGCCTAAGGTTTACTGAAGCACTAGGGGAGATAATAATGAGTCTAGCTGGCCAAACTGAGATTAAGATGATGGCAGATTTTCTGCAGAGATGCTCAGGAGGAAATGTGAGCTTGGAAATCAGGAAAGAGATAAGGAGTACACAGGTATAACATAGTGGTACTCCTTGAACAAATAAATTTGTCATTCATTTATCCAGCAAGTACTAATCGAGTGCCTGCAGTATACCAGACACTGTTCTATGCACTAGGGATACAACAGTATATAAAAATACCCCCCCAAAAAAAAACCTGCTCTCACAAATCTTACCTTCTAGAGGAAAATAATAATAGTGGTGACAGGTTTTACAAAGAAGAATAAAGCAAGGAAAGGAAATAGAAAGTATCCAGGGTTGAAATTTATAAAGGATGGCCAGGGAAAGATGACATCTGAGAAAAGACCGGAAGGAAGTGAGGACATGAGTCATGCAGACACCTAGGAGAACAAAATGCCAGGACAAGGGAACAGAAAGTACAAACACCCTGAGATGAACGCTCACCTTCTATGTTCTAGGATCAGTAAGCAGCCAGGTATGGCTGGCATGGAGTGAGTGAGCAATGAAGAGAATAAGGCAGGTGAAAGCCCAGAGGTAACAGGGTGCTAAATCATACAGGGTTTTGTAGATCATTTTAAGGACTTTGACTTTTACTCTAAGTGAGAGTTTTGGCAGAGAAGGAAAATGATCTAAATTTTTAGCAGGATCACTGTAGTGACTACACTGAGCATAGCTAAAGAAGGGCAAGGGCAGAAGAAGAAAGACCATTAGGAGGTTATTGCAGTAATCCAGACAGGAAATGATAGTGCTGTAGACTGAGAAGTAGTAGTAGTGAAGGTGATAAGAAATGGTTGGGTTCTGGGTAGGTTTTGAAGATAAAGCTGTAAGAATTTGCTCACAGATTAGATGCACAGTGTGAGAAAATGAGAAGACTCAAGGATGACTTTAAAGTTTTTGACCTGAGTCAAATTTTTGCAGGTATGGCTACAAGAATGGAAAATCAGATTAATTCAAATTTCTGGGGATACGACCCTTTGGAACACTGACAAATACAGCATGGGAAGATAAAGCAGAGAGATGGAAAAGTGGTGGCCAGAGAAGTAGAAAAGGAATCAGGAACTGTGGTGCCAGGGAGGATTAGGAAGGAAAACTCTTTGGAGGACTGGGCCTGTGCCTCCTCTCAGAGTAGGACTCCCTGAGGCCAGAGACAAACCTCCCCCATCAGGCAGGGACTTCCTGAGGTTCCTCATAAGCCTAGGTCTCCTGATCTAGTAATTTTTCCTTCTCTGCCTTCTTGCTTTAAGTGGGGACCAAGTTGCTGACCACCTACTACTGGGGCAGCCTGCCACGTCCCTCCAACCCCCATGGAGACAACTCATCCTTAGGAAATGGAAAGGCACAGAGAACTATATTCAGTATACTATGATAAACCATAATGGAAAAGAATATTACCCAAAAAAGAATGTATATATATGTATAACTGAATCACTTGTCTGTACAGAAGAAATTAACACAACATTGTAAATCAACTATACTTCAACATTTTTAATTTTTTAAAAATATTTTTAAAAAGAGAAATGGAAAGGAAGTGAGGATATTTCCTAGAAAAACAAATAGTTCTTCATCTTCCTAGGAATGACTCATACTTGTCAGTTTCCACACATGAATCCCAGTGCTGGCTCACCTGGGGCCAGAAGATGGTGAACAGGGTGCCAGTCCTCTACTTTCCCTGCCCTGTGTCTTTCCCTCCCAGTGCCAGCATACCTGCTGGCCTAGAAGCAGCTCTCCAGGCAAGGAGCACCAGTTTGTGCTTCTCCCACTTTTCCTCTTTTTTCTCCCTCCCTTCATACACTAGGCTTTGGGGTACTTAAAAGCAGGCACAGGAAACACATACAAGCAGCCCTAGAATCTTTCATTCATTTAGCCATCCAACATGGACTAAATCCTACTATATGCCAGGCACCATGAGTCTATAAAGATGCTCCAAAGAAGGTTAAGTAAGGAAATCAGACAGGTGTACAGATAATGATGGTACCTGGCAGAAAATAACCTGAGTTTCCTAGGTAGCACTTTTCCTGCCTGAGGGGTAGAGAAGAGAGAGAATTCAGGCAGACTTGAGAAATCAAAGAAGACTTCATGGAGAGCTGAAGCAGTTAAGTTAGGCCTTAACAGACAGGTAGAACAAAGGGTTCCCAAATCAATGAGAACAAAGCAGTTTGAGCAAAGGCATGGATGCAGGAAAGTTCCAGGAAATCCAGATTTAATAAGTAGAGCAAAGGGTATATGTAGAAGAGCAGAGGGAGATAAGGCTGGAGAGACAAGGGGGACAAGGCTTGGCTTGGGTTTAACAATTCTAAAGCTGTAAATAAAATTACTGACATCTTTCCTCCTGGGAAATTCAAGAGAAAAGTCTGGATGAGTCCTTACAATCTTGGAGGTCAGGTTGAAACCCTCTGCCCTTCCCCAGAAGCTCAAGGACTCTGGGTGACCTCTGGAGTTCCTTCTGATTGTAAGACCTATGTGATGACCATCATATGAAGATGCAATTATCCTGATGACCATGAATGGATAAAGATGATTTCAAATTCCAAAAGGATGAAAATATAAACACACATACACACACACACATTCTAAAATATTAGAAGAGAATATAGAAAAATATTTTTTGAATCATGCATTGGGAAGAACTTTTCTAATCATGACGTCAAATTCAGAACGCATAAAGGAAATGATTGACAGATTTGATAATGGCAAAAGACCCCCTACACAAAGTGAAAAGATAAACTGGCAGAAAATATCTGTGACCTATATAATAGGAAAAGGGTTAATTTTCCCCACATACAAAGAGTCCCTACAAATCAGTAAGAAAAATAGAATGATTCAATAGAAAAATATGGGTGTAACTTGTTAAGAGGCAATCACTAAAGAAGAAACACAAATAGCTAGTGAACATATGAAAAGATGGCTCATATCACTGATTTTTTTTTAGTTTGAAATAGGTTATATGCCATTTATCTGTTTTTAAAATTAATTAATTTACTTATTTATTAGTTTTGGCTGTGTTGGGTCTTCGTTGCTGCGCACAGGCTTTCTCTAGTTGCAGTGAGCAGGGGCTACTCTTCCTTGCGGTGCGCGGGCTTCTCATTGTCGTGGCTTCTCTTGTTGTGGAGCACAGGATCTAGGTGCGCAGGCTTCAGTATTTGTGGCACGTGGGCTCAGTAGTTGTGACTCGCGGGCTCTAGAGCTCAGGCTCAGTAGTTGTGGTGCACGGGCTTAGTTGCTCCGTGGCATGTGGGATCTTCACGGACCAGGGTTGGAACCCGTGTCCCCTGCATTGGCAGGTGGATTCTTAACCACTGCACCACCGGGAAAGTCCCATTTATCTGTTCATTAAAAGTTTTCAGCTCTTCACTGGTTGACAAACTATGGTCATGGGCCAAATCTAGCTCTACTGCATGCTTTATTTCCCCCAGTTTTACTGAGCTATAGTCGACATACAGCACTGTGTAAGTTTAAGGTGTACAGCATAATGATTTGACTTACATATATAATGAACTGATTATCATAAGTTTAGTGAATATCCATCACTTCATATAGATATAAAATTAAAGAAATAGAAAAAAAATTTTGTGTGTGTGATGAAGCTCTTAGAACTTACTCTACACAACTTTCACATACAACATACAGCAGTGTTCATTATATTCATCATGTTGTACATTACATCCTAGTACTTATTTACGTTCTACCTGGAAGTTTGTACCTTTTGACTGCCTTCATCCAATTCCCCCTTCCCACACCCTTATCTATGGTAGCCACAAATCTCTTTTTCTATGAGTTTGTATGTTTTTGAAATATTTGACTTACAACACTATGTTAGTTCCTGTTACAGAACATAGTTGTTTGGCATTTCTATACATTTCAAAATGATCACCACAGCAAGTCTAGTTACAATATGTTATCTTACAAAGATATTACATAGTCGTTGACTGTATTTGCCACACTGTATATTTCAACCCCATAACTCATTTATTTTGCAGCTGGAAGTTTGTACCTCTTAATCTCCCTCACCTGCTTATTTCCTCCCCCTACTCTTCTCCCCTCTAGCAACCATTTGTTTGTTCTCCATGTCTATAACTCTGTTTCTGTATCACTGGTCATTTTTAAAATGAAACAAGGCCCCATGTTTCACCTAACAGATTGGCAAGAGCTAAAAGGATTAATTACATCCAAAGCTGGCATGGATGGAGAAATAAGCATTCTTATACACTTTTTTTTTGTATCTTTAAAAAAATTTTTATACAGTTTCTAAAGGTTACTTTCCATTTACAATTATTACAAAATATTGGCTATATTCCATGTGTTGTACAGTACATCCTTCAGCCTGTCTTACATCAAGTAGTTTGTACTTCCCACTGCCTCACCCCTATGTTGCCCCTCCCCCATTCTCCACTGGTAACCACTGTTTTTTCTCTATATCCGTGTCTGCTTCTTTTATGTTATATTCACTGTATATTTTAGATTCCATATGTAAATGATATCATAAAGTATTTATCTTTCTCTGTTTGACTTATTTCACTTAGCATTAGGTCCTCCAAGTCCATCAATGTTGCTGCAAATGGCAAAATTTCGTTCTTTTTTATGGCTGAGTAGCATTCCATTGTGTATATATACCACATCTTCTTTAACCTTTCATCTGTTGATGGACACTTAGGTTGTTTTCATGACAATTTACTAATTGGAAATAGTGTTGCCACGAACATTGGGGTGCATGTATCTTTTCAAATTAGTGTTTTCATTTTTTTCTGATATATACCCAAGAGTGGAATTACTGGGTCATATGATAGTTCCATTTTTAGTTTTTTGAGAAACCTCCATGCTGTTTTCCATAGTGGCTGCACCAATTTACAGTCCCACCAACAGAGTACAAGTGTTCTCTACATCCTCACAAACATTTATTTGTGTTCTTTTTGTTTGTTTGTTTGTTTCTGTATGCAGGCCTCTCACTGTTGTGGCCTCTCCCGTTGTGGAGCACAGGCTCCGGACGTGCAGGCTCAGCGGCCATGGCTCACGGGCCCAGCCGCTCCGCAGCATGTGGGATTTTCCCGGACTGGGGCACGAACCCGTGTCTCCTGCATCGGCAGGTGGACTCTCAACCACTGCGCCACCAGGGAAGCCCTATTTGTGTTCTTTTTAAAAAAATATTATTTAGTTGCACTGGGTCTTAGTTGCAGCAGGCGGGCTCTTTAGTTGCGGCTTGCCAGCTCCTCAGTTTTAGCACGTGGGGTCCTTAGTTGTGGCACTAGAACTCTTAGTTGAGGCATGCATGTGGGATCTAGTTCCGTGACCAGGAATCGAACCTGGGCCCCTTGCATTGGGAGCACAGAGTCTTAACCACTGCACCACCAGGGAAGTCCCATTTGTGTTCTTTTTGATGATAGCCATTCTGACATGTGTGAGGTGATATTTCACTGTGGATTTGATTTGCATTGCCCTGATGATTAACGATGGTGAGTATACACACTCCTGATGACAGTATAAATTGGTGAAAAATTTTTGTAGAGCAATTTGGCAGTGACTATCACAATATATTGTGGAATAAAAAAGCAAATTGCAGAACAATGCATATTGTATTCATTTTTGAAAAATTAAAAGTACATATAGACAGATATTAAAATGCATAGATAGGGACTTCCCTGGTGGCGCAGCAGTTAAGAATCTGCCTGCCACTGCAGGGGACACGGGTTCGAGCCCTGGTCCGTGAAGATCCCACATGCCGCGAAGCAACTAAGCCCATGTGCCACAACTACTGAGCCTGCGCTCTAGAGCCCGCGAGCCACAACTACTGAGCCCGTGTGCCACAACTACTGAAGGTCGCGTGCCTAGAGCCCATGCTCCACAACAAGAGAAGCCACCACAATGAGAAGCCCGTGCACCGCAATGAAGAGTAGCCCCTGCTCGCCACAACTAGAGAAAGTCCGTGCCCAGCAATGCAGCCAAAAATAAAATAAATAAATTAAAAAAAAAAAAAGAATCCGCCTGCCAATGCAGGGGACATAGGTTCAATCCCTGGTCCAGGAAGCTGTGGAGCAACAAAGCCCATGCGCCACAACTACTGAGCCTGCACTCCAGAGCCAGTAAGCCACAACTACTGAAGCCCGCATGCCTAGAGCCCATGCTCCGCAACAAGAGAAGCCACTGCAATGAGAAGCCCGCACACTGTAACAAAGAGTAGCCCCCGCTCTCCACAACTAGAGAAAGCCTGCACATACCAACAAAGGCCCAACGCCAAAAACAAACAAATAAATAAAATGCATAGATAAAAACCTGAAAGGATACACACCAAACTATCAACTGTGTCTCTGGAGGGAGCAGGACTTGTCTGGAGGTGTATGGGCAGCAGGACCTGGAACGAAGGGAGAAGGGAAGTAGAAACCGTGTAGAAGACAGCAGGCCCTGCTGGAAAATGCTCCCACAGTTATAAGAAAGAGGAAGAACCACCCTGACTTCTCCCTTCTTCCCTCTCCTGTCAGTGCCTAGCTGGCAGTGAATCTAGCTAGTATTCAGTTGGCAAAGGAGCTGGGAAATGTAGCTTTCAGGAGAAAAACAGAGAATTGGTTTGAGAATGACAAAGTAATGACCAACTTCAAAAAGTTATTGTGGGGCTTCCCTGGTGGCGCAGTGGTTGAGAGTCAGCCTGCCAATGCAGGGGACGCGCGCGGGTTCGTGCCCCGGTCCGGGAGGATCCCACATGCCATGGAGCGGCTGGGCCCGTGAGCCATGGCCGCTGAGCCTGCGCGTCCGGAGCCTGTGCTCCGCAACAGGAGAGGCCACAACAGTGAGAGGCCCACGTACCGGAAAAAAAAAAAAAAAAAGTTATTGTGTAGTTCACAGAATCAGTAAGAGAGATGGATGTGAAAAACAGGAGAAAACCTAGTAAAAACACAGCAGAAGGTATGGGAAGAGTCATTCTGTAAAAGAGTAAAAGTAAATAGTAAAATATAATTAATTAATTTTATTTTAAAAATCTTAATGGTATAGGTAGACTGTCCTGGCACTGAGCTAAAAGAGTCTGTCCCTAGTAATCATTTAGCTAATACACTGATGTCAACTATAAACCAAACCCTGCACTGCAAGGGGAACAAAGATTAAATAAGACCAGGTTTCAGTCATCAAGAATCTTTGGGGGGCTTCCCTGGTGGCGCAGTGGTTGAGAGTCCGCCTGCCGATGCAGGGGACACAGGTTTGTGCCCCGGTCCGGGAAGATCCCACATGCCGCGGAGCGGCTGGGCCCGAGAGCCATGGCTGCTGAGCCTGCGCGTCCAGAGCCTGTGCTCCGCAACGGGAGAGGCCACAACAGTGAGAAGCCCGCGTACTGCAAAAAAGTAAAAGAACCTTTGGGAAATTCCCTGGCGGTCCAGTGGTTAGGACCCAGCTCTTTCACTACTGTGACCTAGGTTCAATCCCTGGTCGGGGAACTAAGATCCTGCAAGCCAAAAAAAAAAAAAATTTTTTTTTGGAGGAAGACAAACATGTAGACAGACAGCTACAACAGAGTTAATTTCAGCAAGCTCAAGGACAAAGCCGGCAACTAAACTAAACTGTGCCTTTGTGTAAGATGGAAAAAGTCACCCTCTCTGAGTGGATGCAATGCCAAGGTTGACAATTTGGCAGGCTGAATGCAGCTGAATTTCAGCTCTCTGGATCTTTAGCCAGGTACTTCTGTGCAGAGGACAAAATGCACATCCATGCATAGCTGACTGGCTTGAGGAGGTAGATACAGGCACCTATGAAGCAGAGTAGAGGTAGCCTATATGGATGTGCACCTGCGCAACAGAAATCTCTGGGAGCCCAGCCTCCTGACCCAGAACATCATTAGAAACCTCAATGATTTTGTTTTTGGTGCTGCTGTGACAAGGATTTGGCAAAGCAAACCTCCAGAAATTTGTAAAGGCTCCTTTGGAAGGCAAAATTGACAGATGGTGTTTACAGCTTTGCTTTGGTTCTTCCATCAGAGTGAATGCCAGATGTTTTCTTTGGTTTCCAAGATAGTGTGTGAGATCTAAAAGGCTCCTTTGCCCAACGATTATGAAACATCAGTACACACAGTTAAGTGTGAGTATGTGGGCAAGTGAATCAATCATGTGCCCAAGGTTGGCAAAATTTGATTTGCTGCTGTGTGAATACAAGGTTTGGTGTTATCATTCTAGTCTTTAAGTCATGTAACAAAATCAGTGAAACTGAGCTGTGGGGCTCCCAGGCACAGAGGCCCTTTTGTCCCCTGTTTCTTGTAAGCAAGACTCCAACCTCAGCGACCTTCCCCGGATTCCTGAGGGCAGATTCGAAAAGTTGCTAATCAAGGGAGGAGCAGCCAAGAAACCACCTGAGGCAAGATTAAAGGGACCAGAGAAGCTCATCAAGATTAGCAGACCTGGGCTTCCCTGGTGGCACAGTGATTGAGAGTCCGCCTGCCGATGCAGGGAACGCGGGTTCGTGCCCCGGTCCGGGAAGATCCCACATGCCGTGTAGCGGCTGGGCGGGCCCGTGAGCCATGGCCGCTGAGCCTGCGCATCCGGAGCCTGTGCCCCGCAACCGGAGAGGCCACAACGATGAGAGGCCCGCGTACCGCAAAAAAAAAAAAAAAAAAAGATTAGCAGACCTGACCACCTGAGATGAGATTAAGGGCATGCAAGCCCTGCTCACGCCCTAATCTTGGCAGAGACCCCACCTTTGAACCATTGTCATAAAACCCTCAATCAAATCCTCCCGGGTTGGGACACATAGTTTTTTGAGGCAAAAGTCCATTGTTGCTCCCTTTGCCTGGCAAAGCAATAAAGCTATCCTTCTCTACTTCACCCAAAACTCGGTCTGGGACTTCCCTGGCAGTCCAGTGGTTAAGACGCTGTGCTTCTAATGCAGGGGACGCAGCTTCTATCCCTGGTTGGGGAACTAAGATCCCACATGCCATGCGGCGCGGCCAAAAACAAAAAAACAATCAGAAGAAAACTGTCTCCAAGATTTGATTCGGCACCAGTGTACAAAGAGGCAGAGCTTTCGGTAACATCAGAGTCCCTTAATAGAGGGTAAGTTGGACAAATCCACATGAGACAATGTTATGCAGCCATCAAAAAGGGTGTTATAAAAGACAGAATTATAGACAAAGTAAGATCAGTGGTTTCCAGGGCTTGGAGAAGGGGGATGAATAGGGGAAATACATAACATTATTAGGCCTGTGTCTGTATGATACTGTAATGGTGAATACATGACATGGGTTTGTCAAAATCCACACAACTGTACAAAGAATGAACCTTAATGTAAACTATGGACTTTAGCCAGTAATAGTGCTTCAATACTGATTCACTAATTGTAACAGATGTACCACGCTAATGCAGTGTGTTAATATTGATAGTAGGGGAGGGCTTCCCTGGTGGCGCAGTGGTTAAGAATCCACCTACCAATGCAGGGGACACGGGTTTGAGCCCTGGTCCGGGAAGGTCCTACATGCTGCAGAGCAACTAAGCCCATGCGCCACTACTGAGCCTGCACTCTAGAGCCCGCGAGCCACAACTACTGAAGCCCGTGTGTCTAGAGCCCGTGCTCCGCAACAAGAGAAGCCCCTGCAATAAGTCTGTGCACTGCAACGAAGAGTAGCCCCCACTCACCACAACTAAAGAACGCCTGCGCGCAGCAACAAAGACCCAACGCAGCCAAAAATTAATTAATTTTTTAAAAATTGATAGTAGTGGAAATAATAGTGGGGCTGGGGGAATATGGGAACGCTGCACTAGCTACTCAATTTGTTTCTGTAAATCTAAAACTGTTCTAAAAAATAAAGTCTAAAAAAGGATGTTAGAGTATTAGATTATTATAAAACATTACTAAGTTTACTAAGTAAGATTATGAAATCTTACTAAGTTTAAAAAGAGTTACTAGCAATGTATACACTATGGTTTCATTTTTTTGGTAACATTATACACACATGCACAATATAATTTTGAATCTGAAATTCTGAAAGGACATATGCCAAAATATTTACAGTGGTTAAATCAGTGGAAAGATTATGGGTAATTTCTAATTTCTTTTTGCTTGCTTATTTTAAAATGCTTTTGAACATTTTTTATTACACAAAACGCACAAATACTTTCCCACTGTAAATGGTTCAAAGAATAGGAAGTATATTTTAGGACTGTTTTGGTGTGCTCCCCATATCTCCACCCTTCAAAACTGAAACATTCATTCTCCCAGCTGCTAGCAGTGTTAATGACTGATAGTTTGCAGTTAAGCTCCCCATACAACCTTACCTGAGGTTCATTTAAAATCATGCCTTCTTCCCCAGGGCAGCCCACATTCAAAGACTGATTGGTGCAAGGGCCTCGTAATAAAGGCCTCGTTACCCTGGCTTCAAATGTTGCAGGAAGGGGGATCCCTTCCAGGGCCTGAGAGTGGGGTCTTGTCTAACACTCAGAAATGAATTGTCTGAGGAGACACACGTGCTAACAAAGCAAGAGACTTTACTGGGAAGGGGCGCCCGGGCAGAGAGCAGCAGGGGAAGGGAAACCAGGAGGACTGCTCTGCCACCTGGCTCGCAGTCTTGGGTTTTATGGTGATGGGATTAGTTTCCGGCTTGTCTCTGGCCAATCATTCTTTCTCAGGGTCCTTCCTGGTGGTGAGGGCAGCCACTCAGCCAAGATGGATTCCAGCGAGGAGGATTCTGGGAGGTTGGTAGGCCATGTGGACGGGCATCTCCTCTCTCCTTTTGACCTTTCCCAAATTCTTCTGATCGGTGGTGGCTTCTTAGTTCCACGTTCCTTACCAGGATCTCCTGTCGTAAAATAACTCATGCAAACTGTTACTGTCTTTGCCTGGCCAGGGCAGGCGGTTTCAGTCAGTGTTTCCCCTAACACAAATAGGGACAATTCCACAGGGCCATCCTAGCTCCAGTGCTCTGCCTGGAATAGACTGAAGCTTTTTTGTGAATACATTGCAGCCTAACTTCTGCCCAGCCTTGCTTCCTTCCCTCTCCCACAATGAACCCAAGAGCTTTCTCCAATAAGCTTCCACGATTCAACTTTCTGCTTCCTGGGGAAGCTGATTGACAATAATTGGTGCCAGGAGTGAGCCAAGAAAGCAAACTCTAAAATGGGATTTCAGAGATGGATCACTCACCAGCCTGTTGGCAATGAGGATTCCATCACTAGTGGTAGGTGCAGCATTGTGTAGCCTGTGGTAGTAATGCAATTGTTAAATTTTTCACCAATAGTGGGGCTTCCCTGGTGGCGCAGTGGTTAAGAATCTGCCTGCCAATGCAGCAGACACGGGTTCGAGCCGTGGTAGGGGAAGATCCCACATGCCGCGGAGCAGCTAGGCCCATGTGCCACAACTACTGAGCCTGTGCTCTAGAGCCTGCGAGCCACAACTACTGAAGCCCGCATGCCTAGAGCCCGTGCTCCGCAACCAGAGAAGCCACCGCAATGAGAAGCCCACACACCACAACAAAGAGCAGCCCCCGCTCGTCACAACTAGAGAAAGCTGGCGTGCAGCAACGAAGACACAACGCAGCCAAAAATTAAATAAATTTAAAAAATTTTTTCACCAATAGCAAATTGGAATGTTTTTGCCTGAGGAAAGGAATACGTGGGGGGTGGGGGAGAACAATGTACCAGGCATTTGAGAATAGGATGTTTGTCACTGAGAGTAATAAATACTTTGGAGAAAGACTATAAAGGTTAAGTGTGAAAGTCAAAGGGTCTTCTTGGCCACCTATAAAGAGACTATCATCTCCTGTAGCCAGAGGGCAGAAAAACTTGAGGATCAGGATCAGGCCAAGGACTTAATTATAAGATTTTCAGGGTTTCCTTGGTGTCGCTGTGGTTGAGAGTCCGCCTGCTGATGCAGGGGACGCAGGTTCATGCCCCGGTCCGGGAGGATCCCACATGCCACAGAGTGGCTGGGCCCGTGAACCATGGCCACTGAGCCTGCGCGTCCGGAGCCTGTGCTCCGCAACGGGAGAGGCCACAACAGTGAGAGGCCCACGTACAGCAAAAAAAAAAAGATTTTCAGGAATTCCAGAGAATTGAAATCTCAACCATGGCAAATTGACTACACCCAGGTTAGAGTCCTGATTGAGGAGAGGAAATCGGAGGCATAGGATGGTAAAATCTAATTGCCTGTACCTCTTGAACCTCCAGTTACCCCTGTACCTCTGGGCCTTTATAAGTTACCCACTCCTTAAAGATTAGTTCTCCCCATTGCTTGAAAATGATGCAGAAATCTCTGCCTTACTACAAATGTGCCTCCCCATCTGGATCTACCCCAACATCCCAACCCGGCCATTAGACCAATAACTGGGATTAAGTAACAACACAAATGTCCAGGACCTGACAAGGGAGTAAAGGAGCCTAAAAGAGCTGGAGAACATAACCAATATGATCTGACAGAAGCCAGGAGAATATAAATGGGAATGCATTTTGAGAATTCTGAGGCTGCATCTACGTTGGGAGAAGTTGAACCTAAAATTAGGTGAGGGAGAGGTTATCAATATGGGAGTATTTCCTAGGACACAGGCTTTAACACCCTGACAAGGACTCTGAGAGACAGTGCTAACATGTTGCTAGGAAGGTTCTTGCAGAAAGCTATGTATTTGAAGTAGAAATGTCAGAACCGCTATGGGAGATGGTGCCAGTAGGGATCAAAGGCTCAGAGAAGAGGAAAGTTGAAGTGGATATAGCATGTAAAAACCAGAAAACTCACCAATGACCATTCCACAGGAGGACCCTGAGGAATGCTCTGGGGAAAGGGGCATTGGCATCACTGAGAAGCTTAGTGTTGGCTACTTCTGCATTTTCAGAACAGGGCTCCTTGGTAGCAATAGGAATGGTAGTGAAACAGGAGGGAAGGAGGCAGAGCACAACATTTGAAAGAATGACATAACCCGAGGACATGACATAAACTGATTAGAACCAACTGGGTCCAAGATGGCAGACAAGTCAACTCTTTCCACTAGACCTTGAGCCTCAGTATACACTTACATCAGCAAGCTAAATGACAAACCAACAGGCGCCATGACAGTTCCAAGACCGACCATAATGATCAAAACGTGGGCTGTGGCCCAATTCCTGGAAATCCCCACTCCTTCCTAAAATAACTGGAATATTCCTCCCACTCATTAGCCTATGAAATTACCCACCCCTATAAAAACTGACAACCCCATACCCTGGTGCCTTTCTCACCTTCTGAGATGGCCCACACTCTGTCTGTGGAGTGTGTTTCTCTCTAAATAAATCTACTTCTTACCTATCACTTTGTCTCTCACTGAATTCTTTCTGCAATGAGACATCAAGAACCTGAGCTTCATTAAGTCCTGAAACCAGCTGTGTGGTCTCAGTTGGAAGACTACGGGTTTTGGCCAGGTTCGAGTCCTGGCACATCGGTTCAAGTCCCAATCTGAGGTGCACTGTTTCATCAGGATCCCAAAATAATGAGAGGCCAGATGGCAGGACTTAACCATCAGAAGCACCATGGAAAAGGAGACCCAGAAATATACATAGTGGCCTCATTAAATCTGATGCTGAATACACACTAAGCTGCGTGTGACTAGGGTGAAACTCCGTAAGGCTAGATAAATACCTTTTCAAAGATAAACAAAGCCAGATGCTAGCCAAAGTGGGAAGGACAAATTTTCATCTGTAACATACTGTTGCAACAGGGAAGGGAGTCAGCATGAACCAAGCTTAACTTTGATTGGTACAGGGGTGACTGGGAGAGAATGAGGGAGTAGGCAGGGAGAAAGGTAGAGGCCTGAAAAGACTAAGGGACTTAAAAAATTACAAAGGCCTGGTCAGGGTAAATGCCAGTTAAGTCAGCTGTGTCTGTTAGCTGGCAATTATCTAAGTCTATCCTTCAACAGAGCCTGGCAGAGCCTTATCTATCCTGATGATTACATTTCAAAGGAATAGCTTTCAGCCCTTGAGAAAGACACTTTGGGGTTATAAAAGATATAGATACATCTCAAAAGGACAGAAGAAAGACTCATAATTGTAAGCCCTTTTTAGTACATGTGTTAGGGGAAACACTAACTAAAACCGCCCTCCCTGGCCAGGCAGGGTAGTAGTATTCTAAGTTATCTTAGAATAGGAGGTCCTGGTAAGGAACGCGGAACTAACAAGCCACCACCAATCAGAAGAATTCTGGAAAGGTCAAAGGGAGAGAGGAGACGCCAGTCCACATGGTCTACCAACCTCCCAGAATCCTCCTTGCTGGAATCCATCTTGGCTGAGCGGCTGCCCTCACCACCAGGAAGGACCCTGAGACAGAATGATTGGCCAGAGACAAGCCAGAAACTAATCCCATCACCATAAAACCCAAGACTGCGAGCCAGGTGGCAGAGCAGTCTCCCTGGTTTCCCTTCCCCTGCTGCTCTCTGCCCGGGCGCCCCTTCCCAGTAAAGTCTCTTGCTTTGTTAGCACGTGTGTCTCCTCAGACAATTCATTTCTGAGTGTTAGACAAGACCCCACTCTCGGGCCCTGGAAGGGGTCCCCTTTCCTGAAACACACGCTCTAAGAAAGAGCGGTCAGGGGCCTATTGTCAGGTGTTGGATAAAACAAATTCCTTTGGTAACTTTGAGCTTTCTAGGGCACTTTAAGGAGAATTATTCTAAGGATGCACCCTTGAGCTGTTAGAAACAATGTTAGTGTTTGTGTAAGACTTTTAATGTGGGGGAAGGGGACTGAACAAAATAATTTGTGCTGAGAGTCTATAGATTTTATAGGCCAAAATTGAGTCCATGAATAAGAGGGCTCAGAGGAGCCTGGCTAGAGTTTAATCAAAGAGAGTCTTTGTCAGACTATAAGAGAACTGTTGGCTGAACAAGTCCCAGAGCTCACACAGGGCTGAAGGAAGTTCAGTTTCCAGCCAGACGGAGAGGAGAGAACCCACTGAAAACCTGGGGAATTTAGTAGAGAGGCCCAGAGGATCTCACCTTAAAGTGGGACTGAACAAGCCCTAGAGCAAAAGCTGCTCTAGACCTTTCCCAACAAATGTTAAAAATAAGGCTTGAAAGGATCAAGCTTATCAGAAAGTAATTTAACAGCAAGCCAAAACAAGAGTCAATGCTATATAAAGGGGGAAAAAAAATCCAGACTCTCAACAATGTAACATTCACAATCTCTGGCATGAAATTTTTAAAAATGCAAGACATGCAAAGAAGCAGAAAAATGTGACCCAGAACCAGGAGAAAAAAATTCAGCCATTAGTCCAATCAAAAAGACGTCCCTGGTGGTCCAGTGGGTAAGACTCCATGCTCCTAATGCAGGAGGCCTGGGTTCGATCCCTGGTCGGGGAACTAGATCCCACATGCATGCTGCAACTAAGTCCACATGCCACAACTAATAAGCCCGCATGCTGCAACTAAAAGATCCCGTGTGCTGCAATGAAGACCCGGCGCAGCCAAAATAAATAAATTAATTAAATAAATATATTTTTAAAAATGGCCTGGGACTTCGCTGGCAGTCCAGTGGTTGGGACTCTGCTCTTCCACTGCAGGGGACGTGGGTTCGATCACTGGTTGGGGAACTGAGATCTTGTGTGCCACGTGGTGCATGTGGCCAAAAAAAAAGGGCAGAAGACCTAAATAGACATTTCTCCAAAGAAGATATACAGATGGCCAACAGGCACATGAAAAGATGCTCAATGCCACTAATTATTAGAGAAACACAAATTAAAACTACAATGAGATTGGGACTTCCCTGGTGGTGCAGTGGTTAAGAATCCACCTGCCAATGCAGGGGACATGGGTTCGAGCCCTGGTCTGGGAAGATCCCACATGCCACGGAGCAACAAAGCTTGTGCACCACCACTGCTGAGCCTGTGATCTAGAGCTTGTGAGCCACAACTACTGAGCCCACATGCCACAACTACTGAGCCCACGTGCCACAACTACTGAAGCCCATGCACTTAGAGCCCGTGCTCTGCAAGAAGAGAAGCCACTGCAATGGGAAGCCCACGCACCACAACGAAGAGTGACCCCCGCTCATCACAACTAGAGAAAAGCTCACGTGCAGCAACAAAGACCCAACACAGCCAAAAGAAAAAAAGAGAAACTACAGTGAGATACCACCTCACACCAGTCAGAATGGCCATCATTGAAAAGTCTACAATAACAAATGCTGGAGAGGGTGTAGAGAAAAGGGAACCCTTCCACACTGTTGGTGGGAATGTAAGTTGGTGCAGCCACTATGAACAACAGTATGGTGGTTCCTCAAAAAACTAAAATAGAGTTGCCATATGACCCAGCAATCCCACTCCTGGGCATATATCTGGACAAAACTATAATTTCAAAAGATAACTGCACCCCTGTGTTCACAGCAACACTGTTCACAATAGCCAAGACATGAAAAAAACCTAAATGTCCATTGACAGATGAATGGAGAAAGAAGATATGGTACATATATACAACAGAATACTACTCAGCCATAAAAAAGAATGAAATAATGCCATTTGCTGCAACATGGATGGACCTAGAGATTATCATACTAAATGAAGTAAGTCAGAAAGACAAATACCATACGATGTCACCTATATGCAGAATCTAAAATATGACACAAATGAACTTATCTACGAAACAGAAACAGACTCACAGACACATAGAACAGACTAGTGGTTGCCAAGGGGGAGGGGAGGTGAGAGAAGGGTGGAGTAGGAATTTGGGCTTAGCAGATGCAAACTAGTATGTATAGAATAGATAAACAACAAGGTCTTACTGTATAGCACAGGGAACTATATTCAATATCCTGTGATAAATCATAATGGAAGGGAATATAAAAAATGTATATATATGTATAACTGAATCACTTTGCCGTACAGCAGAAATTAAACAACACGGTAATCAACTATACTTCAATTTAAAAAATCAATCATTAGAAACAGAGATAGTGGAATTAACAGGCAAGAACTTTAAAAGAATTATTATAAATATTTTAAATATGCTCAAACATTTAAAGAAAAGTTTGAACATAATGGAGAGAGATGGAAGACGTAAAAGAAAAACAAAATGTTCTAGACATGAAAACTACAATATTCAAAAAGAAAATTTTAACTGGATGATCTTAATAGCAGATTAGATACCATAAAAAGGAAAGATCAGTGAAATTGAAGTCATAGCAATAGAAACTATACAGAATAAAATATAAGGAAAAAAAAGACTAGAAAAAAAAGTGAACAGTCTCACTGCTCTGTGAGACAATATCTAGTGTTCTAACATATGTGTAATTGGAGTACCAGAAGGAGGAGTTGGGGAATTTTTTTGAATATATAATGTCCACATTTTCTCAATTTTTCTGAAAAACCATTTATGTACAGATCTAGAAAGTTCAATAAATCCTAATCAGGATAAAGACAAACCACTCCAAAGTATATTACTGAAAAACAGTAATATAGACAAAAATCTTAAAGGCAATCAGAAAAAAGAAAAAGAAAGAAAAGAAAAGAAAAAGAAAATCCACAGGAATAAATATAAGAAAGGTCAAAGACTTCTCATCTGAAATTATGCAAGCCAGACAATGGAATGACGTTGATGAAGCATTTAGTGGCAACCCATAATTCTCTACTCACAAAAAATATCCATCAAAATTGAAGGAAAGGGACTTCCCTGGTGGTCCAATGGTTAAGATTCTGTGCTCCCAATGCAGGGGGCCCAGGTTCAATCCCTGGTCAGGGAACTGGATGCCATATGCTGCAACTCAAAGATCCCGCCCACCACAACTAAGACCTGGCGTAGCCAAATAAATAAATAATTTTTATTTTAATGAAGTAAAAATAGCACACTGAAAAATGATTATACATATAATGGAATATTATTCAGCCTTAAAAGGCAATTCTGGGAATTGCCTGGCAATCCAGTGGTTAGAATTCTGTGCTTTCACTGCCAAGGGCCCAGGTTCAATCCCTGGTCAGGGAACTAAGATCCCACAAGTCTCACAGTGCAACCAAAAAAAAAAGGGAAATTCTGACACATGCTGCAACATGGATAAACCTTGAAGACACTATGGTAAGTAAAATAAACCAGTCACAAAAGGACAAACATTTTATGATTCCACTTACATGAAGTATCTAGAGTAGTCAAATTCATAGAGACAGAAAGTAGAATGATGGTTGCCAGGGGCTGGCAGGAATGAGGGAATGGAGTTTCAGTTTTGCAAGATGAAAAAGTTCTGGAAACTGGTTATACAACAACATGAGTATACGTAACACTACTGAACTGTACAATTAAAAATGGTTAAGATAGTAAGTTTTATGTTATGTGTATTTTACCTGCTTAAAAATTTAAAATTTTCAACAGAACATTGTAAATCAACCGTACTCCAATAAGAATTAATTTTAAAAAATTTAAAATTTTTAAATGGTTAAGATGATCAGTTTTATGTTATCTGTGTTTTCCAAAATTTTTTAAATTTAAAAATTAATTTTAAAAATGAAGGAAAAATAAAGACTTTTTAAAAACAAACAGAAGCTGAGAGATTTCACCCTCATATACTGTTGGTGGGACTGTAAATTGGTGCAGTCACTGTGGAACAGTATGGAGATTCCTCAAAAAATTAAGACTAGAACTACTATATGATACAGCAATTCCACTTCTGAATATTTATCTGAAGAACACAAAAACACTAATTTGAAAAGATATTGCACCCCTGCGTTCATTGCAGTATTATTTACAATAGCCAAGATATGGAAACAATCACAAGTGTCCATTGATGGATGAATGGATAAAGAAGATGTGGAATACTACTCAGCCATAAAAATAAATGAAATCCTGCCATCTGCGGCAACATGGATGGATCCTGAAGGTATTATGCTAATTAAGATAAATCAGAAGGTGAAAGACATATATCATATGATTGCACTTACCTGTGGAATCTAAAAAAAAAACCAAACAAACAGAACAAAATAAAACAAAAACAAACTCATAGATACAGAGATCAGATTACTGGTTACCAGAGGGGATGGGGTTGGGGAGTGGGCTAAAAGGAAGAAGGTGGTTAACTGTATGATGATGGAGGGTAATAGGCTTAGTGGTATATACAGGTGTTGAACTGTGATGCTATACACTTGAAACGTACATAAAAAAAAAAAAAGCTGAGAAATTTTATCACCTTCAGATCTATAATACCAAAAATGTTAAAGAAAATTCTTTAGTTAGAAGTATGATGATACCAGATGGAAATTTAGATCTACATAAAGGGAAAAAGAGAGCCAGAAATGGTAAATATGTAGATACAAACAAAAGATATCTCATTTTAAAATATATTTGAGATAATTGACTCTTTAAATGAAAAATATAGGAATGTATTTTGTAGTTTATAACATATATAGAATAAAATATATCGCAATAACAATACAGAGAACAAGAGGAGAAAAAGGAAGGAGGAGGAGGGAGGGGGAGGAGCAAGAGGAAGAGAAGAGGAAGGACAAAGAACACACAAGACAAATAGAAGACAAATTGCAGTACGGTATGTTTAAACCATATCAGTACTTACATTAAATATAAATGATCTAGAGGTTCCACTTCTGGCATGAGAGCATGAGGATCTCAGTAGCAGCTGGTGAAAATTATTTTAAAAAAAAATTAAAGTATTTGGTTATGGCCCTAAGAGCATAAAGCAAATGAAGAAACATTTATTCAAAAAAAATCTACTAAAACTCAGTAAGAGTGGTCACAGTCTGTGGTGTTTGAACCAAGCACCTCACTCTCTGTTCCCTTCCTCCCAACTCAGTGAGACAGAAACTCTACTCCTGACTGTACAGTCGAGAACCCAAGGTGCTCTCAGTCAGAGGGGTATTTCTTGGAAGGGACAATCAGCGTTTCTCATTCTGCCCCCAGCTACCTGTTGCTGAGGCTATATTCTGGGTGAGGCCAGCCAAGAGGTGTGGGATTCCTTTATCATCCCCAGCCCCCACTCATTGCGCATGGTGCAGATGGGAATACTGATTGCTCTTGTGGCTCATGGGCAGGGGTCTCAGGCAGAGAGGCAAGCCAAGGAGACCCAGGCCTGCTTCTTCCCCTCATCCACAGAGCGCTCAGCTCTGAAAGTGGGGTTGTCACTCAGAAAGAAGTGCACCATTGTGTCCACATCCAGCACCAGAGATGTGGCTCACAGATTTTGACCAGGGGAGAAGCACACCATAGAACAGTAGTTTATAACATATAAGTGAGTTCTAATCCCTTCATTTGCAACCAACTATGGAGAAATTCAATCCTAAGGGTGCTCTCAAAACCAGTGGAAGTTGTGGCAAAAGACAACTACGAGGAGATAGATTCTTTGACAATAGGCTCAGATATAAACCAGCTACTATGCCAGAGAGAAATAGGAAAAGAGATAACTGCAAATATCCTTCCTGGCTTAGAACAAATCTCAGACACTGACCTCAGGAACCATCCCTTCAAAGTAGCCCAAATTTGACTGGATTGCTCTGTGAAGCAATCTATGCCCTAGGATTGTGGAAAATAGAGTAATCAGCAGACAGTTAGCAGAGTTTAATAGCAGAGTGTAGTCAGAGAGATAGTCAGAGAGAGCCAAAAAAAGAAAAAATCAGGGAACAGAAACTGCCTATGAGAGTGACCAAATGTCCGATTTCACCAACAAAGACTGCAATGTAGCAATTATAAATATGTTTAAAGAGCATATTAACACAGAGAAAAATAGTGGATTACATTCCTGTGTCAGGGAGGTTACAAGGTGAGCTTAGGACATGTTACATGGAAAATCAAGGAAGTTTTCAAACATTAATGAAGTTATATCAAAAGTTCACAGGAGGGCTTTCCTGGTGGCGCAGTGGTTGAGAGTCCGCCTGCCGATGCAGGGGACGCGGGTTCGCCGCAGAGCGGCTGGGTCTGTGAGCCATGGCCACTGAGCCTGCGCATCCAGAGCCTGTGCTCCGCAACGGGAGAGGCCACAACAGTGAGAGGCCCACGTACCGCAAAAAAAAAAAAAAAAAGTTCACAGGAGTTGGGACTTCCCTGGTGGCACAGTGGTTAAGAATCCACCTGCCAGTGCAGGGGACACGGGTTTGATCCTTGGTCCGGGAAGATCCCACATGCCATGGAGAAACTAAGCCTGTGCTCCACAACTACTGAGCCTGCTCTCTATAGCCCTCGAGCCACAACTACTGAAGCCCACGTGCCTAGATCCCATGCTCCGCAACAAGAGAAGCCACCGCAAAGAGAAGCCTGTGCACTGCAGCAAAGAGTAGCCCCCACTTGCTGCAAGTAGAGAAAGCCCACATGCAACAATGAAGACCCAACACAGCCTAAATAAATAAATTTATTTTAAAAAAAAGAGCTCACAGGAGTTAATATTTTGTTGTTGTTTTTGGCTGCGCTGGGCCTTCGTTGCTGCACAGAGGCTTTCTCTAGTTGCAGCAAGCAGGGGCTACTCTTCCTTGTGGTGCACGGGCTTCAGTAGTTGTGGCACTTGGGCTCAGTAGTTGCTGCTCGCGGGCTTAGTTGCTTGGCAGCACGTGGGATCTTCCTGGACCAGGGATTGAACCCATGTCCCCTGCATTGGCAGGCAGATTCTTAACCACTGGACCACCAGGGAAGTCCCCACAGGAGTTGATCTTGAAGGAGTTCCTATTGGCCAAAGCTAGGTCAATTTGAGAACTGAAAATATAATGATTGTTATTGAATGAAACATAATGAATCTTTAAAAATTCAAAATGAAATCCAAAGACATAAAACCAGAAGAAAAGTACTTTTACCATTTGAAGCAGCTACAAATTAAACAGAAAGAATTAAACATTTATCCTACCTTTCCAGGTATTTCATTGAAACTAAATTGCCCAAGTAATGAGAGAATATTCTGCTATATCAAAGATGGCTTGCTAATAAAGGTATATAAAAAGAAAGTAGTTGAAAAACCATCATTTCCCAGTACTTAATCATATTATTAATTCAGGCAAAGTTTGTTAATTGGTGCTAATCATTAGTGAGTGGTTGATAGGGAACTGTACATTTGCATGTCCAAAGCAACCCCACTCTGATGGTAAGGGGAAGAAAAATGTAATTTTCAAGTGGAGGGATCAAGCTGTCACTTCCTCAGTCCAGTGATTGAGGTAAGTCTCACTTTCATTAATGGTGGGACAAACCAGGGAGGTGACGGGGAGGCAATATACAATATCACCCATGATGTATTTTGGTTAAAAGTGCTTAACTTGAACTAATCAAGCCTTTAAATCTAACTCCCACTTACAGGAAATAGAAGACCAAATTTAATGACAGCTCAAGGAAGCCATCAGAATAATTTAGAAAGTGGAACATTCTACAGGAAACCTGGCCTGGGTTCTTTAGCTAGCCAGTGTCATTTAAACAAAGGGAAAAAAAAAAAAAGAAAGAAAAGAAAAATATACTTTAAAATGGTTAAAAAGGCAAAGTTTATGTTATATATTGTTTATCAAATTTAAAAAAAGAAAACTCCTCCAGTGTGGGAGGTCGAAAGTTGAAGAGGCAGTGCATGTGGAGGGGCAGGGCCTACATAGCAACTCTCTGTACTTTCTGCCTAATTTTGCCATGAACATAAAAATGCTCTAAAAAATAAAGTTTATTTAAAAAAAATACTCTTATAGATTTAAAAAGCCTTAAGGGACATAACAACCAGATTCAAAGATTTGCAATCTGATCTGTGATTGGATTCTACTTTGGACAGACCACCTGTATAAGTCATTTTTGGTACAACTGGAGAAATGTGAATAGAAACTGAGAATTAGATCGTTTGGGGATGCAAGAAAAGAGATTTAGTAATGTCTAGATTACCTTAAAATACTTCAGCATAAAAAGCTGAATTGAAAAAAAAATTGAATTGAAAGGGGAAAAATAATTGACTAATATCTAAAGAAGTTTCAAGAGAAATGTTTATCTGTTCCTAAAGTAATTACTCCTTTCATAAAATCATTACAAAATTAAATTTAAAATTTTTAAATTAAACAAAATAATTAAATTAAAATACTATAAAAATATGCAAGTGTTTCTGAAGAGCATTCCTGATTGAATTTATTTTTGACCTAGGTTATCACTGCACATTAATTTTTCACTATATCTAGATAAATTAAAAGTTATGAGAGAAAAAAAAGTGAAGGAACACTATATGTCAACACATTTTATTACAGTTAGCACTATGAACTCAAGCAGACCAAAAAAAAAAAAAAAAAGATATTACAAAATTTAATGGTACCAGATTATAACAATTTCTGTCCTAGGTTTATTAAATATTTTCTTTTCTCTAGTTCACTACTAATTTTTGTAATTACTAGTTTTTATTGAAGAAGCAATTTTATCATCAATATGATTTTAAAAATTAAGTAGAACAAAAGGATATGCAGTGAAAAGTCTCCCTCGTAGATAGTAGAGTGATGTTATCAATTTCTTATGTAAATTTCCGTAAGTACATCTTTTTACCAGGAGGAAGCCTATTACACACAATGTACTGTATATTTTTTCTTTCTTTTTTATTACTTTACATTATATCTTAGAGGTCATTCCATATTAGCACATTCTACCTTATTCTTTTCCAACAGTTTCAGAGTATTCCATTTTATTGATATATCAGAACTCTATCCATTCATTAATTCAACAAGTATCTATCTTTTGTGCATCCACTCTGTGCGAGGAAGAGAGCAGAGAACCATGCAAATTCATGAGAAGGGGGACACCTAGGGAACAGCAGGTGCAAAGGTCGAAGACGAGAACAAGCTTGGCATGCTCAAAGGGCACAAGGTCAGTGTTGGTGAAGAGCAGTAAGCAAGGATGAGAGTGGAAGGGAATGAGATCAAAGAAGTGGCCAGGAGCCAGATCATACAGAGTCTTGTAAGGTCACGGAAAGACTTTGGTGCTATTCAAAACATGATGGGAAATCATTGGAAAGTTGAGAGCTGGATGTGGCATGATCTAACTTATAATTTTAAAAGATCACATTGGCTTCCAGGTGGTGAATGGATCGTAATGGGCAAGAATGAGAACATGGAGAGCACTTAGGAAATGATTACAGTAGTCTTGGCAAGAGATGATGGTAGCTTATGCTAGTGAAGTAGTAAAGAGTTGAAGGTGATAAGATCCTGCAGATTTTAAATGTAAAACTGATAAGAATTGCTGATGGGGCTTCCCTGGTGGCGCAGTGGTTGAGAGTCCGCCTGCCGATGCAGGGGACACGGGTTCGTGCCCCGATCCGGGAGGATCCCACATGCCGCGGAGCAGCTGGGCCCGTGAGCCACGGCCGCTGAGCCTGTGCGTCCGGAGCCTGTGCTCCGCAATGGGAGAGGCCACAACAGTGAGAGGCCCGCGTATCGCAAAAAAAAAAAAAAAAAAAAGGAATTGCTGATGGATTGGTAACATCAACTGAATCAATGGTCTAGACCTAATTCCAGCCTAAGTACAACAGAAGTCCACTGTTTAGGTTGTCCTGAAACACTGGAATATTCTGTATGTGAGGAGGACATGAGAGTATGGAGGATTGCTGGGAGGAGGTAAGCAGATAAGAGAGAACTAACATTTACCTAACATCTGTGCAGCAATTAGGGTTCCGAGGTTGCTAGTAACAGAAACTGTCTCTGGCTAATATGATATAGAAAAAGGAAGTCATTGGAAGGACACGGGGTGCTCACAACCTTGAAAGAACAGCTGGACCACCAGGCCTTAGAAAAAACAAGAACCAGGTGGCTCCAAGGATCTAGATGACACCTGGGAAGAATCAAATCCAACCAGTTTTCATCTCTGTTTCACTCTGCAAAGGGTTCACATTACAGGAATCAAGGGTCTGGCTAGCCTAAGTTGGGTCATAAGCCCACTTGTCCTAGGCAGAAGGGCACCTTGACTGCCAGATCCACCATTAGAGTGTGCAGTGGGGGAAAGGGAGCTCTCCAAAGAAAAATCAAAATATGCTACTAGAATAAGAGAAAGTAAATACTGGAATTGGCAAAAGCAATAGATTCCACCACTACTTAGATGTGCTTGGCATACAAATACATAATCTTGTTTACTCCTCACAATAACCCTGTGTGATAGGTATTAATATCTCTCAGAAAGACTCAAAGATGTGATGGAATTTGTCCAACATCATGAACAAATTAGGCAGCGTAAACAGCATTTGAACTCAGGTCAAAACCTTACTTTCAAAACCCATGCTCTTTCTGTTACAGCATGCTATTCCACTGGGTAGAAGATTAAATTTCTACTCCTTCTCAGTTTTCCCATCAGTAGAAAGAAGTAATTACTTGCTCTGGGTGTCCTGAGTAGCTTGGATATCTTAGCTAACAGGGTTGCAGGGCATCCAGGGCTCTCTTGGAAGTGAGTGGCCTCCTATTTCCTTTGTTTCTTCTGTCATTGATTAGAAGATGAAGAAAAAATAAAGCATGGTGTAATGAAATACATAATATTAGCCATTTTTCAAATGCTTACTATTTGACTTACTAAAGCCTTGCTTACTTCTAAGCAAGGCTTTAATGTGGCGATGTTTTGGTTGCTTTTGATTACATTCAGCATTTCAGAGGCTCCAGATCTCTGGGGCCACCAGAGGTAACTGGAGTAGGAGAGCAAGAGGAGGGGTTCTTCCCATAACACAGGAGCCAGTCTTCGTAGTTTATCACTTTATTACTCCAAGCCCAGCTCTGCCCACAGGCTCCTGTGGCCACGGGCATGCTGATGGACCTGGCCCTTGTGGGTGTGTGTTCTCTTGACCCTCATCTGCCTGAACCCCATGCAAATATTAAAGTCGTACAGCCACGATGGAAAACAGTATGGTGGTTCCTCGAAAACCGGCTCCACACGGCATGTGGGATCTTCCTGCACCAGGGCTCTAACCTCTTGAGCTCACAGCTGATTCCCTGGACACGTCACACTCAGAAACAGGATGACGTTTCTGTAAAAGAAACAGTATGAAGTTTCTGTAAAACCCAGACAGAGGGAAAAGCAAGGTCCCACATAATGGACTTTGTGCCAGGACCAGCCCTGAACCAAGCTCTGAACCAAGGGACTTGGTTTATTCAAGTAAAGAAGGGGGCTCCGGAAGGCTGGGTATGGGGAGGTAGGCTGCAGATCAGTCGGAGAAATGTCTGGGTAGAGTGAACAGTGAGCTACAAGAAAGAGAATTTGTTAAGAAAAGTGGGCCACCCTTTGAGGAAACTTCATTTTCTACTCCTCTTGCCCTCATCTTTAGCTCTATTTTCTTTCTTTCCCATATTCTTGGGAGAGTAGGGAGGAGTAGATGAAGTTGAAAGGAGTTTGCTGCTCAATGGCAAAAAAAAAAAAAAAAAAAAGCAATAATTTAAACCAACTTTCTCCTCTTCCCAAACAGCCCACAATCAGTGTCATTCTAAATGGTAAATAGGAATCTGAAAAATTCATTTTTGCTCATGATTTTTCATTATAGAGAATCAATTTTAACCAGATCAATATACTATCGTTACTAGAATTCTGCTGTAATGTCATTAAACTGCATTTGAGTGCAGAAAAGATATTTCCTTGCTCACCCTGATGACTCAGGCTTCAACTGAAGTCAGGTCTGCAAAAGGGAGATAAATGTGCAGAAGTCTCTATGGAGAGAGGAAAAAAACACTCCTTCAGCCAGAGTCGGTTTCCACCCAGATGCAGCTCTTGGATATTGGTTGGTGGCCAAGAGTGGGAGGATGTCAAATGGTCCCCTGATGTTTGCCAATGCCCAGGGTATTGGGGCACAGCTGGATGGGAAGGATTTCTGCCTAGAGCTCCATCTCCCAGCCCTATTCTCTGACAAAAGTGATCCCATAGCCAGATGGTAGGGAATGGGGAGTAAGGAAGTCTGGAGAAGAGGACTGGCCAGATTAGCAGGCAGTCCCTTCACCAGAGCAGGGGCTTATGTGTCAAAGAAGGGCACAGATGGTCTTCCAAGTAATTAGAGAAATTGAATCCCCAGCATTTTTTAATCCCTGTACAGTCAGACTGCTAAAAAAAAAAAAAAGAAAAAGAAAGGAAGGAGGGAGGAAAGAAGGAAGGGAGAGAGGGAGGAGGGTGAAAGGCTCTTTGAATCGCTTGGGCAAAGGGGTACATCTTGATATTCCTTCCCAGAAGCACTAGGGTTTCTCATCTTCCTCTTTTACAATTTCCTGAATCATGTTTCATCCTTTGTCTCTTCCTCTAGCCCCCACCCTCTGCCATCCGGCTCATATAATTAGGAGAATTGGCTGAAATATAATCTCTTGGCTGAGGCCAGAAATTTCTCCCTTATAGGTTCTTGCTGATTGTTTCAGCTGAATTCCCATTAATAGTAGAAAAACTTCATTATCAACATCCTCAGTAATGTTACAACTTGACCTGGGAGCCTGGGATAGTGATTACTGCTTGATTTTGACCCCATCCTTAACTAGTTGTGAAGGATGAGTGAACCCTTTGTCACTAGCTCTGACTACACACTGATGGTGACAGGTGTACAGGATCTAGTGTAAGAGGTACCTCTTGGCTCTGGCCAAGGAGAAAGGGCTTTACAAAGAACCAGAGGGACAGATGCCCTTAACAGAGCTACCTGTTCCTAGAATGAACTTCCTAGACTGTGATGGGGCTTTGTGAGTATTATCTCACCACTACAGAAGGTGAACAGTGTCCTTAACGGTGTGATATAGGGGAAAGACTGTTGGATTGGGTGAGAGTTGATATGGTTTTAGCCCTGCCTCTGCCATAATTCACTGTGTTGCTTCTGCAACTTGCCTTACCTCTCTGGGCCTCAAATTCCTCCTTGGTAGAATGGAGATGATACTGTCTATTTCTCAGGGTTTTTGAAAGGCTTAATCAGAATAGTGCTGTGATAGTATTTTGAAAAGCATAAAGAGTTATAAAATAGAATAGAATATTATTTTATCCATCTTTTCCCCTAATCATTCTTTTATATTTTAAATGTATGAATAGGTCCCTCATCCCAGATACTTACTCCTGGGAGAACAAAGTTGAACTGAATGATTTCAGAAGTTACCAAGCATGGACCGAAATGGATTTGAAGAGATGTGGATCATTGGACCATGATGGAGCAGGTTCACTGAGGGTGTGTGTTCGCTCCTTCACACAACAAATGAGGCAGAAGTGAAGGTGTCCTTTTCTGCTGCCACAACAGCCTGTAAAAGCCTCTGGCCAACTATTTTATCTAACTGCCATGCTGAACAGTCAGCTGGTACTAGGGCAGGAGAAAAGCAGTTGCTGCTCTGCTCTTTGTGCAGATTTTAGGATGCTGGTTTGGAAGATTTTTAAAAATATCTCCAGCTGCCTGGAAAGCACCATTCACAAGGCTAAAATGTAGCAATTAGCTGCTTTTTTCAGACTAGCAAATATTTTAAAAATTGATAATACTGAGTGTTGGCTGGGATGTGGGAAAATAGACACTCTCATAAGGAAAGTGTAAATAGCAGAATCTTTGGAGGATGATGAGGCCTTTCTACTCTACCCCAAATTTCACAACACAATCAGGCTATGGAAAGGAAGAAGGATTCCCTAGATCCTGAAAGTCCACTTTATAATAATTCTTAACATGTTTAAAGCATTTTATAATTTATATATGTGATCTTATGTGATCCACAGTATAAGTCAATACATGTATGTAATCATACATCAATTTGACAAATAAGGAAACCAAGGTTCAGATGTATTCCCTTAATTTGTTCAGAGTCTTACTGTTAGGAAGTGGTAGAGGTGGGAATAAGAACCTTAAATTCCAGTTGGTGATCCTTTTCCTACACAGCAAAATGGACAGAACACAAAGGAGGGATCTTCTTACTAGAAGGGACCAACAATACTTTCTGGAATAGGATGGAACATAAGTCAATATTTTAAAAAGAAACATATGGGTAGGCATAACAACTGTCAAAGTGTCACTTAGATGTTTTTGATATGCCCAGTGGATTGTCAAGACTTGTTTAGTTGCAAGTGAGAGAAACTCTACTTAAACTGCAGCGGGTTCCCAGACAAAGTCATCAGGCTTGGCTTTTATCTCTTGGTTCTGTTTTCCTCAGTGTTGACTTTATTTTTAGTTAGGCTCCCCCCATGGCAAACTGATCCCAGCAGCTCCAGCCTTATACTCTTCTAGTGTAGTAACCCCAGCATTATGAAAGTCTTTTTCCCAATACCTCCAGCTTTGACCAGAACTGGATTACGTATGCAATCCTAGGGTCAAATGACTGGGTCAGCCCCAGGCCAAACCCCATGACCTGAAACTGAAAGTAAAAACAGGATTCTGTTACCAAAAGCATGGATACTGAGAAGACCAAAACAATGCTTACAATACTCTGTAAAGTAACATAGAGAAGTTAGACATTTTGATTGGAAAAGAGGAACATAAGGCTTTTGTGATTCCCACATTGAAGACTTCCTCAAAACACCCTTTTATGGTAAAAGAGAAAGCTTCCCAGGAAAAATACAGTTCCTCTATTCCCTACAAATCGATTTGTACAAAGAAAGCAATACCCTCTGCCCACTGTGATCAAGAAGACGTCCTGTCCACTGCTTGTCCAGATGCCTACTGCCTCACTGTGCTCTGTGGGGAGCCTCTGAGGAAGGAAATGGTTTCCATACTTAGAGCTGTTTCACTGGTGGCTAGATTAAGCAGGAAGAACATAGAAGATGTGAATCTGTTGATATGTCTAGAGCTAAAAATCTGGAACCAAGGGGATATGGAAGAGCAAATGTGTGTGTATATGTGTGTTTGTGTGTGTATATACATTTATGTATAACTGTAGGAAACAAAGGATAGATTAGAAGAGGGGAAGGGAAGGAAAAAAAAGAAAGAAGAAAGGAAAAAGTGAGAGTTTGTCTTTCTAAGTATGTTCCATATCCTCATTGCCTTTCTTCTCTTCTTCCTGCTTTTACTAGTTAGGATATTGACTAGACAGAGACAAAAATATCAATGGCTTAATCAAGGTAGAAGTTCTGTTTCTCTCCCAGGTAAAACTCTGAACTAGTAGACTGTGCAGGGCTGATCAGAAGCACTGTTCCCCAAGGTCATCCTGGGACTCAGTTCTAGCCATCTTGCTACTCCACCCATGGTAATACACTCATCCACAGGGTCAATGTTGATTCACCATTATTATATCCCAAAGAGAGGATGAGAAAGGCATGCAGCTTCCTGTTAAAGGTGTGACCTGGGGGTTGCCAGCATCGCTTTGGCTCACTTCCCTTTTGGCCAGAATGTAGTCACATTGTCATAGCCAGCTGTAAGAGAGGTTAAAAATGTATTATAACTGACTGCCAAGCACCCAGCTAAACTTAGGGAGAATTCATTACTAACTGAAAGATGGGGGTATTGGGGAACAATTAGCAGTCACTGTCTTTCACCCCTCCAAACAAAGCCAGCTTCTACCCATCTGTCTCCCTTGAAACACTCTACAGCCTTCAAGAATTAGCTTATATGACCCATTTTAAGAAGCCATTCCTGTTCCTCTCCCTCCGTTGAGCTCCCATGGTCCCATTTCACACATCATACGGCCCTTAGACTGTCTGGCATTTTAGGTAGATGGATTCCTCTACTAGTCTATGAGTTCCTGGAGGACAGGGATGAAGTCCAAGTCAGATCTCTGCCATCCACCACACCCATCACACAGAAGGGCCTAAGAAATGATTACTAAATTAGCAAACCTGCTTCTCTTTTCCGAACCTCTTGAGAGTAAGTTGGAAATATCACTAGAGTGTTGGAAAGTTAGAAACCCCTAAGTACTTGAGTGTTTATTTTCTAAAAGCAAAAGACTATGGTATGAGATGTGGCTGGAGTCAAGTTAGGAACCAGGTCATGCAGGGTCTTATAGGCCAGATTAAGGATTTTATCTTTATCCACAGAGCAAGAGAAAGACATTGAAGAAAGTTAACCTGGAGGTGAGAAAGTTAACCTGGAGGTGAGAAATGAAGAAAGTTAACCTGGAGGTGAGAATGCGGATGACTTGTTCAAATTTGCATTAAAAAAGATAAGTATCTGTAGAATGCAGAACAGAATAACAAAAGAGGTCAGAGTGGATGCTGGTAGCTATTCTAGGAGACTTTCACAAATGGTGGGACCAATAGGTGACAGACTTGGACTAGGGTAATGGAGAGATGTGAATTGACTCAAGATACTAATAAGGTAAAATAATTAGGACTTGGTGATGGAATAGATGTGTGAGTGTGTGAGAGAAGAAGGTACAAGAATTGGGAGAGGACTTCCCTGGTGGCGCAGTGGTTAGGAATCCGCCTGCCAATGCAGAGGACACGGGTTTGAGGCCTGGTCTGGGAAGATCCCACATGCCATGGAGCAACTAAGCCCGTGCGCCACAACTACTGAGCCTGCGCTCTAGAGACCGCAAGCCACAGCTACTGAAGCCTTTGTGCCTAGAGCCCCTGCTCCTCAACAAGAGAAGTTACCGTAATGAGAAGCCTGTGCACCACGATGAAAAGTAGCCCCCGCTCGCCTCAACTAGAGAAAGCCCGTGCACAGCAACGAAGACCCAAAAGAGCCAAAAATAAATAAATAAAATAAATAAATTTTAAAATAACAATAATAAAAATTTTTTTAAAAAAGGAATGGGAGAGATAAAGGTGATTCCCAGGTTTTCATATGTCTGGAGAGTATTTTTGTTTTGTTTATAGAGCTGAGGACAAAGTGATGAATTCAATGTCCTCTCAGGTTCATTTCAGCCTACAGTATGGTTTTAAAATTTTTCCTCTTCCTAGCCTGATTGTCTCTTATAAAGTACAGAGGAGGAACCCAGGTGAAAGAATTTAGAATGTTTAATTTTTTAAATTAATTTATTTTTAAAATTTATTTTATTTTTGGCTGCGTTGGGTCTTCATTGCTGCGAGCGGGCTTTCTCTAGTTGCGGTGAGCAGGCTCGTAATTGCGGGGGCGTCTATTGTTGCGGAGCACCGACTCTAGGTGCGCAGACTTCAGTAGTTGTGGCTTGTAGGCTCTAGAGCGCAGGCTCAGTAGTTGTGGTGCACGGGCTTAGTTGCTCCACGGCATGTGGGATCTTCCCAGACCAAGGATCGAACCTGTGTCCCTTGCATTGGCAGGCGGATTCCTAACCACTGTGCCACCAGGGAAGCCCCTAGAATGTTTGTTTGTTTGTTTCTTTTTTTTTTTTTTTTTTGGCCGTTCCGTGCAGCATGCAGGATCTTAGTTTCCCGACTAGGGATCGAACCTGTGCCCCGTACAGTGGAAGCACAGAGTCCTAACCACCGAACCACCAGGGAATTCCCATAGAATGTTTATTTCTTTATATTGAGGTATACTTACATAAACTGCACAAATTTTAAATGTACAACTTGATGAAATTTTACATATGTATACACTAGTATAATCACCACCAAGGTCAAGATATAGAAATTTCCAGCACACCAGAAGCCTCCTTGGGTTCTCTTCCCAGCTAGTAACTGTAAGGTCGGATCTTAACAAACGGCACCGCGAAACAGAGGAAAGCTTCAAGTGAGCTTTATTAGGGAGCGCTCCCGGGCGAGGCTCACTGGTCGGAGAGAAAGGGGCCAGAGAAGTCGCACCCGGGCGAGGGTTGGGCAAGATTTTATAGGGGAAGAAGGGAAAGTGGTGTGGTGAATCTGGGAGGGCGCAGGGTATTCCTTATTTGGTGGTCTTTTCGGGTATCCTGGGGGACCGTCAGTCCCGCCCCTCGAAAGGCGGGAAGTCTGGGCTGGGCTCAAAGTCCCCAGGTCAGTTCCTGGAACTGGGTGGTCCGGAGAATTCGGTCTGATGCAACCTGTGAATCTGATTGTGTTCCCCTGCCTCGGGCCAGTTGGCCTTACAGTAACCACCAAGAATAATGACTATTCTGACTTCTATGACTGTGATATTGTGATATAAGAAATATATACATTTGATCATGACACAAGAGCTCCTAAAACTCTTTTCCCAAATGATAATGGTTAGAGGAGCAGCTCTTATTATTCATAATAAGTTCCTTTCAACCATACGTGAGTTTATGTTAATGGGGTGACTCAAGATGGGCCCCTAGGTAACTTTAGGATGGGGGCTATTTGCCAGGGGAACCAACCTTGTGATTAGAGCATTGGAACTTTCAGCCCCACCCTCTCAACCACCAGGAAGGGGAGAGGGACAGGGGATTGAGTTAATAAATGGCTAATGATCTAATCAATCATGCCTATATAATGGAACCTCCATATAAACCCTAAACTATAGGGTTTGAAAAGTTTCCAAGTTGGTGGACATATCCACGTGCCATGACAGTAGCACACCCCAAACTCCATGGGGACAGAAGTTCCCATGCTCAGGACCCTTCCAGACCTCACCCTATGTACCTCTTCATCTGGCTGTTTATTTGCATCCTTTTTTAAATCCTTTTTAATAAACCAGTAATAGTATTTATTTTCCTGAGTTCAATGACCAATTACAGCAAATTATCGCACCTGAAGAGGTCATGGGAACCCCAGTTTATCTTTTTTACCATTGATTGACATTTGAACTATTTCCAGTTTAGGGCTATTATGAATAAAGTTGCTATGAATATTCTTGTAAATGCCTTTTGGTGGACATAAACACTCATTTCTGTTGGGTTTACAACCAGAAGTAGAACCGCTCCATCACAAGGTACACGTGTTTAGCTTTGGTAGGTACTGCCATAGATTTCTTCCAAATTGTTTGTACCAATTTACAAACCCACTAGCAATATATAAGAGTTCTAGTCATCCTACCTCCTCACCAATAGTTCATATTATCAGTCTTTTAAAAACAATTGTTAACTTTCAAATAAATCTTCATTCTATTTTATTTCCACAGAAATGGTGAGCTCTGCTGGAAGGTGCATTAGGGGATAGTTCCTGGGATGTCAAAAGGAAGTGCACCAACCTCGAGGATGAACCTACAGCCTGTGACACTGGCAGAGGAGACCAAGATCCAAGCACAGCCCAACAAAAACCTAGAGATTCTCAAAGGAATTCCAGATTCTTGTCCTAGGTCATCCAGGGCATTGTGAGGCAAGACAGAATTGGAACAACAGGCTATAAAAAGGAAGCTGACCCACTACTGACCCACTCACTGCGTGTATGTTTCTGAAGGGATAGGTCTGACCAAGTAAGACGGAGCTGCCTTTCCCAAGGTGGCATTAGGGGTTAGTGGCAGTGCTGACTTGGGATGGCGGAGGACACTGTCTCAATCTGGTCTTTGGTTCCGATTGGAAAACAAATCCAAATCTCCTCGTAGGCAGAACTTCAGATGGGCCAACAGAGCTCCCTGGAGGTATGAGGCTTGAAGCCTGAAGGGATCATCGGGTAACTGGGCACTACAGCCTGAGGGCCATCAGCCCCAAGGAAGAGCTTCCTGCTTCCTCAAAGGATTTCTTTGCCTGAGGAAAGGTGGGAGCTGGCACACAAATCCGTACAGAATCTTCTGAAAATGGAGGCAAGGGTGATCCTGAAGAAGCCCCCTTGTCTGGTGACCAATGACTGTCCTAACTGGACTGACAAGTTAAAGGCTCCTCTCTTTGTGGTTCAGAATTTCACCCAATCTGCCCTATGGAGACGTAACCTGGGCCCCAAGGAAGAGGCAGGCAGTAGCAGTCCCCTGTTCTAGTCCTCACCTTAGGACTGCATGGAAGACGTAAGAAACATAAATTACGGAGGGAGGCCTATTTCATAGAGCACAAAAGACTGTGTGGCCGGCAGGTCACGGGACTCTAAAGGGAGGCGAGGTACCACGCTGCAGCTAAGGAAGAGGTAACTGAGAGGCTGCTGCGATTAGGGCAACACAGAGGGTCAGGCGGGGCGGGGAGGAGGCCAGCAGAGGGAGAAGACTGAGTGGAAAATGAAGCCTGAGAGCTCCCCAGGAGTGGGGAGAGGGTGGCCTGAGGCCCTGGGTCTGGTGTTGGGGGGACCTGGGCTGACTGTGCCCAGCGTGGATTTCGAGTCGGACACCACCTTGCGGGTTGGGAAAAGGAAGTTAATGCCTCCTCTCCACAGTGTGCAGCCCTTGGCGCCAGGGCTCGGCTTCATAGGTTTGGGGAAACGTGCAGCGCTTGTTTGAGATAACCAGCGGTGACTGTGGGGTAAAGGCGTGTTGGGAGGGATTCCTTCCCCGAGCGAGGGTAATCGCCCTCACTTCCGGGTGCCTGCGGATGGGAGGGTGGGGCTCCGAGGTCGGGGGCCAGAACCCAGATTCCTTTGCCCCCAGGTCGCCCACCTCCAGCGGCAGTCAAATGGCCCTTGAAAAAGGGCTGGAGGCCGCTGAGCAACTGCCGGGAACTCTACAGCGAGCCCTAAACCCAATCCTTCTGTCCGCACTGCATTGCCGTGGCGACGCGCTACGAAGTGCGGCTGCGCGAGGATGACGGAGCGCGGGCGAAAGGGAGAGGGTGTTTTGGTTCCAGCCGCTCGCCGTCCTTTCCAGACTTGGTCGTCGGAAAGCTTTGGGTTCCTGTCTCCCCTTCCCCTTCCCCTTCCCTTTCCCGGCCCCGGTCCTCCCTCCCTCCCTGCCTCCCTGTTTTTCTACTGCCGCCCGGGGTCCGGGCCATTTTCTGGACCGGGCGCACTACGGTGCGCGGCCCCGGGGCCCAGTATATGACCTGCCGCCTTGCTCCCGCTCGCTTCCCCCGCCCCATGTGGCTGCGGGGCCGCGGCGGCGCTGCCCACTATGGCCCGGAAAGCAGTTAGCAGGAAGCGGAAAGCGCCCGCCTCGCCGGGAGCTGGGAGCGACGCTCAGGGCCCACAGGTGAGGGCTGAGAGGCCGGGCCCCGGGTGATAAGGCCGAGGCACCCAGAGGATAGGGTTCGCAAATCAGGGAACCGGAACGAGGTCCAAGGTCTTGGGGGGACGGGGGGCGGGTGAAGAGCGGAGCTGTGGTCAATAGGATCCGGGCTGGGCCAGCAGGAGTTCACTGAAAAGCAGATAGGCAGCAGGGGTGAGGAACTAAAAGGGAACGTGAAAACGAGACATATTCCGGGGAGGCCTGCAGCCGGGAACGGGGCTTGAGGAGAAAACAAACTGGGTTTCTGAGGAAGGGAAACCGAAGTCGAGGAGAATCGGGAACAAAACCTCCCGTAAAATACCGGGAGAGACCGTGAAGTCCGCCTTCCTGGGGCCCGGGGAAGGGGAAGTGATTGCGTCTCTCGTATAGGAATGAGCCTCCCTTTGGATACCCAAGCTCTGAGCTGGGCCTTTTGGCACTTGGACCCCTAGATGAAACAGCAGGTTCCAGGTATCACTCCTGTCCTGCTCTCTGGGTCCCTTCAGACTCAGATTTCCCGTGCCTCCCACCCCGTTGGTGTTTGATTTTTGGAATGCTGTAACTGCTTGGAGCGCAGACCTGGTGACAGGAAGGCGGCCACTGATAGGGCATCCCTGAAAGACCTGGGACCCCAGTTGGGCTCCTTGGGTTGCACCGTCCATGCTTCGCGGGGAGTACAGGCTGAGAGGGAGAAGGGGGTCCGTTAGAGATGCAGCCGAGGTCTGTATGTTAATCTCTCGGCCCTTCACTCCCTTCTCTATCAAGGATAGCTTTAAGGTACCTGATTCCTTCAATTATAAAAGGCCTTAGTAAACCTTTCATACTCTTTTCTGCTTACATTCCTTTCCTTTTCAGCCCTTGTTTTCCATAGGTATCACTATGAGCAGCATCTTTTCAATGTTGGAAGAGTTAAACTGGACTTCTAGCTTGACTTTCCTGTTCCATTGTATTTGTATTTCTGTTGTATGTAAATCCTGCAGGTTGAGTTCTTAGTGATTTCTCTAATACAGTAGGATCCCTTATTCTGACAAAGGTAGCCAAAGCAGTGATTTCTAATTTTGCTTTCCACAGTTTGGCTGGGATCACTCACTTCACAAAAGGAAAAGACTCCCCCCAGTGAAGAGATCCTTAGTGTACTACCTGAAGAACCGAGAAGTCAGGCTACAGAATGAAACCAACTACTCTCGAGTGTTGCATGGTTATGCAGCACAGCAACTTCCCAGCCTCCTGAAGGAGAGAGAGTTTCACTTGGGGACACTTAATAAAGTGTTTGCATCTCAGTGGCTGAATCATAGGCAAGTGGTGTGTGGCACAAAATGCAACACGGTAAGTTTCTGGGTGGATGTGAACTATCTCTTAGTTCTGGATATATGGCTCCATATGTCCTAGAATCTCTCACTGCTGGTTTTCCCCTTTAGCTCTTTGGGGGAGGAGATTGCCTTATTCTCCTTTCCATTCCCTCCTATCTGTTCATGACTTCTTCCCTTTTCTATTCCTTTTCCCACTTCCACATTTCTTTTCTGGTAAATCTTCAGAGGAGTCTGTTTCTTTAGGCCTCTTGCCATATGGATATGCCACTGCTTCTTGATTTTTTTCTCCCCGTTTTTATGTTGTCTTTTAAGTCAGAGGCCTCAGAGGAAAGAATGATGGTCTGGGCATCATTCAGGATACAGGATAGTGAAAACCTAGGTGTTGTCTGCTAGGCTAAAGGCATATGTAGAAGTATTTAAACTCGTACTTGGCTAAAGATAGGAATAAGACAAACACTTTCTTTTTAGGGGATAGAATCTAAAGATGTATTTCCTATAAGAAAGGGCAGGGAAGTATGTTCGGTGGTATATTTCAGGATGTATTAGGTTGGCCAAAACGTTCATTCGGGTTTTTCCATAAGATTTTATGAAAGCCCTGAACAAACGTTTTGGCCAACCCAATAAATGTTTGGTCTTTGCAAAGTAGCCTTCTGAAAAGAATTCAGTAGCAAGAAAAATTGAATATGACATGAGTAGGAGAGTATTTTTACGTAGAATGACTTAGAAGATAGTTATAAGTGAATGAAGGGGAAATTTTATCAGTAAATTTAACCAGAACAATTAAAGGCATGGATAAAATATCAATCCATGATTGGATATTGTGGATATGATTAGAACAGAAGAGCACAAATAGCATGATGTCAGAGGAATGGCAAGTGAGAAAAAACAGGGCCTACAGGTGGGAAGTGATTCTTTTTTTTTTTTTAAATAAATTTATTTATTTATTTATTTTTGGCTGCTTTGGGTCTTTGTTGCTGTGCGCAGGCTTTCTCTAGTTGCGGCGAGCAGGGGCTACTCTTTCATTGTGGTGCACAGGCTTCTCATTGCGGTGGCTTCTCTTGTTGCGGAGCACGGGCTGTAGGCACGCGGGCTTCAGTAGTTGTGGCACATGGGCTCAGTAGTTGTGGCTCACGGGATTAGTTGCTCTGCGCCATGTGGGATCTTCCCGGACCAGGGCTTGAACCCGTGTCCCCTGCATTGGCAGGCTGATTCTTAACCACTGCACCACCAGGGAAGCCCTGGAAAGTGATTCTGATTAACATGTGAGAAAAGACCAGATGTAGGTCCAGCTGCTCTGTTTTCACCTCACCCTGGGTGAATAGACAAGAAATGTCATAATGGCTGGGTGAATTTACCCTGGACAGAAACACATCTTGGATTAATTGAAAGAGAAGATGGCTCTAGATCAAGAAAGTCTTAAGTACTAGGAGAAGTATTTATTTATAAAGGACATAGGCAAAGGTTTAAACATGAGTTTTAAGGAACGATATAATACCATGGTGGTTGAGGCCAAGCTTTCATTTCCTCTTTTGTTGAAGGTTGCTTGTTATAAAGAAGGCTTTCAAAAGTAAATAGTGGTGGCAAGCTCCTACAAAACTTCCTTTTCCTAGTCTCTCAGGTTTAAGAGAACTGTCTTGGTTTAAGAGAACTGTCATCGTTGTCACTTGGATTAGAAAGAGTCTTCCATTTAGAGGAATTCATTTCACACCCCATAACCATACAAACCATCATAGTGTTTTGCCCCAGCAAATGTTGCTGAATTTTAAACTGAATTGATCATCATAATCTCCTGCTTCTTGAATTTATTTACCCTCTTTTGAAGGTGAGAATAATGTTGAGTAGTAATTTAACCTACTCTTGATACGTGCCTTTCTGTCTTCCTGTTTCCTCATGACTTAAAGTATTTAAGTAGAGTCTTGCTTTCTTTTCTTTTTATAATTAGTGTTTTTCTTTGCTTAGCTTTCAGAACCAAAATTGGGAATCAGGAACAGTGTTCTTCTCTGAACTTTGTAATATTTGGCAAATGATTCTCTTATCTGTGCCTTTGTTTTCCCATCTGTAAAATGCAAGTGCTGAGAAGGTAGCTGTATACATCTTGGGAAATATTTCAAGTTAGCAGTATCTTACTTGTTCAGAAATAGCAGTAGTGATAATGAATCCAAAGCCTTTTCCAATGCTCTTGGCACTCCCTGGGACTTCCCTCAGTTTAAAAGGAAAATTACTTAAATAGTTAGCACTATCTTTGGATAATATCTGAAGAGTTTGGGGAGGGAGGAGTTCATGTTGGATTCTCAAGAGTAAATTAAGTTTTGATGTATTGAAATTTTACCATCAGTGAAATGATTTAAATGTATTCAGTAGGAAAGGTATACCACAACTGTTTATATTCTAAAATAATCTTTTTAATATGTATCTGTGGGTTAGAAGTGCTTTTTCTCTTGGCTGCTGTTGGTATTCATGAGCGTTTAACTAAGCGTTTAACTGTTAGCGTTAACTAACAGATGCTAAAAAGTTAGGCCATTTCCGAGTTAACTGACTTGGGGCTATAGTATAGAAACATTTGCTGAGGCAGTGGGTCATCTGTGAAAAAAGCAGTAGAGGTTTTGTAAATTATTCTGTAGCTTGATTGGTGGGGTGGGAATTTCCCTGTGCTATGGGCTAACACTCAAACTAGGGGCAGTCCATTCAACCTCTCTGAATTCCCTGGGCCTAATAAGCACAGGAATAAGATTGCTAGCCTATGTTTTTTGCTTTTTTTTTTGCCGCACCACACAGCTTGCAGGATGTTAGTTCCCCGACCGGGGATCGAACCCATGCCCCCTGCATTGGAAGCTCGGAGTCCTAACCACTGAACTGCCAGGGAATTCCCCAGCCTATGTTTTAATCATTAACAACATTACAACACTCATATTTTTACTAAATTATTTAAAGAAGGAGAGGTAGTATAACCTTAATTGAAATGTGGGTTTGGGAACCAGGATGGGTAGGTATATTTTCCCGGTTTAGTGTTACAAACTCAGGTTATGTACAGAGCCATACAGAAAAGCTAAATAAGAGAAGCTTGCCAGAAAAACGTTTGAAACAAAAAAACATTTAAAGAGAAAATGTTTAGTTTTGTGCTTTCAATCAGTTGAAGTTTGAGAGGGGGTAAAGATTGAAGTTAGTGGTTTAGGATTCACATATGTATAAGGGATTATTAAAATTGTTCTATTACCATGGAGAGAGGGTAGAGAAGTCACTCTTGGGTTCCATAAACCTTCCCTAAAATTGCAAAAATATCATTAGATGTATATTTTCTGAGCATGATGTGGGAGGGTGGTGTAGGGGAGCAGTCCATAGATTTCATTACATTTTCGGAGGGAACATTGTGAGCCAAAAATGGGTAAGAACCATTGATATTGACAGGGGGGTTAAGAACAGAACCTTGGAGAACACCTACATTTATGGTGCAGGAAGATCTGCTACAGGGGGAGCAGGGAGGTCAGAGGAAAACCAGGAGAGTACCAAAAACAATTCAAGAAAGTGGATATTTTGAGAGGGGTTGGTTTGGGAAGGATGGTGATAGGCAGAGTGATAACGTGTGCAGAGTTTGAGGTTTTTAATTTCAGACAACTCTTATTTCCCATATTTTGACTTTCAAGGACTCACTCACCGATAATAGATAAAATTGCTCCTTGCAGCTAGGGTGAACCTCCACCGCAGGGAACCATGAAGCCACTCAGTAAGAGAGTGTTAGAAAGGATTTGCAAGGGTGATTTGGGGAAAGGCTTAAGTGGATAGGATTTTCACAGGAAAATCTCCTGTGGAATTATTTTCAGCAAGACCCCAAAGCCTAAGTGATAGTACCAGGCTAACTCCTGTTGCCAGAGCTGCTTTTATCTTTCTCACCAATTCCCAAAGTAATGGTCAGAGGTATACTGCTGACTTCACAGGTAGGCTTGGTGGATCACAATGAAGCAGACAAGATGAGGCTTGGGCTGCAATTTGCTGCCAGATGAGAGGAAGAAGCACTTGGAGAAGCCTAATTTGGGGGGTGGGGTGGAATAGTAGTTACCAGGGTTGAGAAAATAGCTATAATATTATAAACTTGAGTTTACATATTCAAACTCCCGAAATCATAAAAGCAGAATATGAAACTCAATTTGAGACACATGGAAACAAACAAAGGAAAAATGTGGGAGTTTTTTTCTGACTGGATTTTTTATTCATTCCTCCTCGTATTACTATTTTATTTTTCCAATGGGGTTACAGCCCTTTAGAAAATGCTTTAAAATGCTTGCAGAATTCCTTGGGTTTGGCCAAGTGTACATCTCGGGTTAACAGCATTCTTCTTTTTTTTTTTGAATTTTATTTTATTTTATTTTTTTTCTGTCTTAGCAGTACACGGGCCTCTCACTGTTGCGGCCCCTCCCGCTGCGGAGCACAGGCTCCGGATGCGCAGGCCCAGCGGCCATGGCTCACGGGCCCAGCCGCTCCGCGGCATGTGGGATCCTCCCGGACCGGGGCACGAACCCATGTCCCCTGCATCGGCAGGCAGACTCTCAACCACTGCGCCACCAGGGAAGCCCTTGAATTTTATTTTATTTTTTATACAGCAGGTTCTTATTAGTTCTTTACTTTATATATATTGGTGTATACATGTCAATCCCAATCTCCCAACTCATCTCAGCACATCCCCCCCACCCCACCCCACCCCACTTTCCCCCCTTGGTGTCCATATGATTGTTCTCTACATCTGTGTCTCTATTTCTGCCTTGCAAACCAGTTCACCTGTACCATTTTTCTAGGTTCCACATATATGCGTTAATATACCATATTTGTTTTTCTCTTTCTGACTTACTTTGTATGACAGTCTCTAGGTCCATCCACGTCTCTACAAATGACCCAATTTCGTTCCTTTTTATGGCTGAGTAATATTCCATTGTATATATGTACCACATCTTTATCCATTCGTCCATCAATGGGCATTTAGGTTGCTTCCATGAGCTGGCTCTCGTAAATAGTGCTGCAATGAATTATTGCATGTGTGTGTGTGCATGCAATAGTGGGTGCATGTGTCTTTTTGAATTATTATGGTTTTCTCTGGGTATATGGCCAGTGGTGGGATTGCTGGGTCATATGGTAATTCTATTTTTAGTTCTTTAAGGAACCTCCATACAGTTCTCCATAGTGGCTGTATCAATTTACATTCCCACCAACAGTGCAAGAGGGTTCCCTTTTCTCCACACCCTCTCCAGCTTTTGTTGTTTGTAGATTTTCTGATGATGCCCATTCTAACAGGTGTGAGGTGATACCTCATTGTAGTTTTGATTTGCATTTCTCTAATAATTAGTGATGTCGAGCAGCTTTTCATGTATTTGTTGGCCAGCTGTATGTCTTCTTTGGAGAAATGTCTATTTAGGTCTTCTGCCCTTTTTTTTAATATAAATTTATTTTATTTATTTATTTTTATTTTTGGCTGTGTTGGGTCTCCGTTGCTGTGCTCCGACTTTCTCTAGTTGCGGCGAGCAGGGGCTACTCTTCATTGTGGTGTGCGGGCTTCTCGTTGTGGTGGCTTCTCTTGTGGAGCACAGGCTCAAGGCACTCGGGCTTCAGTAGTTGTGGCTTGAGGGCTCTATAGAGTGCAGGCTCAGTAGTTGTGGTGCCATGGGCTTAGTTGCTCCACGGCATGTGGGATCTTCCCGGACCAGGTCTGAAACCCATGTCCCCTGTATTGGCAGGCAGATTCTTAACTCCTGTGCCACCAGGGAAGCCCTCTGCCCATTTTTTGACAGGGTTGTTTGTTTTTTTAATATTGAGCTGCATAAGCTGTTTATATATTTTAGAGATTAATCCTTTGTCAACAGCATTCTTATCTGTATGATCCTTCTATATTTTGTAGTTAGGATATTAACCTGCTAATTAGGTTTTAGTTTTTTAAATGGCATATGGTTATTCTTTGTCTAGTAAGAAATGTTCACAGTTATCCCAGAATTAGTTTTTATCTTATTTTGAGAATATTTGACTCTTTTGAGAGGAAGATTTTAGATGTGGAAGTGATAGAATTGCTATATTGGCAAGTTCATTCTGCTGGGCACATGTGCAGAAGTGTTTGTAGATTGAAAATCATTGTGTAAATGCTTCAAAAAGTCTAAAGTACTATGTCAGGTTAATTGATGTTATAAGGCTTTGGGAAGAGGAGCAGTAGGAATAAGTTTATGCCTCTTATATGTGATGGTGCTAGAGTTGGCTGCCCTTTTCTGACTTGTCTTCATCTTGAGAAGGTCTTGCTTGGATTAACGCAGGTATGGGCTCCAGGAATCCTGTTTCATGTAGTGTGTTGCAGACTTTAGTCACCCTCTGTATGTGAGGGAATTAATGGTCAAGAATGTTAGGGTGTGACCCATGTACTTATGATCAGTTAATCTATAGCAAGAGAGACAAGAATATACAATGGACAAAAGACAGTCTCTTCAATGAAAATTGGTGCTGGGAAAACTGGACAGCTACTTGTAAAAGAGTGACATTAGAACATTTTCTCATACCATATACAAAAATAAACTCAAAATGGATTAAAGTCCTAAGTTTAAGACTGGAAACCGTAAAACACCTAGAAGAAAATATAGGCAGAAAACTCTGACATAAATCATAGCAGTATTTTTTGGGTATATCTCCTAAGGGAAAAGAAAAAAAGCATAATAAGCAAATGGGACCCAATTAAAAGCTTTTGCACAGCAAAGGAAAGCATCCACAAAATGAGAAGACAACATACTGAATGAGAAAATACTTGCAAGTGATATAAACAATAAGGGGTTAATACCCCCAATATGTAAACAGTTTATACAACTCAATATCAGAAGAACAAACAACCTGATTAAAAATTGGGCAGGGGCTTCCCTGGTGGTGCAGTGGTTGAGAGTCTGCCTGCCGATGCAGGGGACACGGGTTCGTGCCGCGGTCCGGGAAGATCCCACATGCCGTGGAGCAGCTGAGCCCGTGAGCCATGGCCGCTGAGCCTGCGCGTCCGGAGCCTGTGCTCCGCAACGGGAGAAGCCACGACAGTGAGAGGCCCGCGTACCGCAAAAAAAAAAAAAAAAAAAAAAGGGCCGGGGACTTCTCTGGTGGCGCAGTGGTTAAGAATCCGCCAGCCAATGCAGGGGACACGGGTTCAAGCCCTGGTCGGGGAAGATCCCACATGCCGCAGAGTAGCTAAGCCCATGCACCACAACTACTGAGCCTGCACTCCAGAGCCCGCAAGCCACAACTAGTGAAGCCTGCACACCTGGAGCTCGTGCTCCACAACAAGAGAAGCCACCACAATGAGAAGCCCACGCACTGCAATGAAGAGTAGCCCCTGGTCGCCACAACTAGAGAAAGCCTGCGCACAGCAATGAAGATCCAGCGCAGCCAAAAACAAAATAAATAAAATAAATAAATAAATTTATTTATTAAAAAAAAATTGGGCAGAAGGCCTGAATAGACATTTTTTCAAAGAAGACATACACATGATCAACAGGCATGTGAAAAAATGCTCAATATCCCTAGTCATCAGAGAAGTGCAAATCAAAACCACAGTGAGGTATCACTTCACACTTGTGAGAATGGCTTTTATCAAAAAGACCACAAACAACAAATGTTGGTGAGGATGTGGAGAAAAGAGACCCCTTGTATGCTGTTGGTGGGAATGTAAATTGGTGCAGCCACTATGGAAAACAGCATGGAGGTTCCTCAAAAAACTAAAAGTAAAACTACTATATGATCCAGCAGTTCCACTCCTGGGTATATAGCCAAAGAAAAAGAAAGCAAAAACTCTTAATTCAAAAAGGTAACGTGCACCCTAATGCATAGCAGCATTATTTACAATTGCCAAGATATGGACGCAACCTAAATGTCTTAACAACAGATGAACAGATAAGATGTGAGATATACACACACACACACAGACACACACACATACATATATATATATACATACACTTGCACACAACAATGGAATACTCCTCAACTATAAAAAATGAAATTTTGCCATTTGCGACAACATGGGTGAACCTGGAGGGTATTATGCTTAGTGTAATAAGTTAGAGAAAGACAAATACTGTATGTTATCACTTATATGTGGAATCTAAAAAATAAAATGAATGTATATACAAAACAGAAACTGACTCACAGATATAAAGAATAAACTAGTGGTTTCCAGTGGGGAGAGGGAAGGGGGGGAGGGGTAAGATAGAGGTTGGGGATTAAGAGATACCAACTACTATGTATAAAATAAATAAGCGGGGCTTCCCTGGTGGCGCAGTGGTTGAGAGTCTGCCTGCCGATGCAGGGAACACGGGTTCGTGCCCCGGTCCGGGAGGATCCCACATGCCGCGGAGCGGCTGGGCCTGCGCGTCCGGAGCCTGTGCTCCGCAGCGGGAGAGGCCACAGCAGTGAGAGGCCCGCGTACTGCAAAAAAAAAAAAAAAATAAAAAATAAATAAATAAGCTACAAGGATATATTGTACGACACAGGGAATATAGCCAATATTTTATAACAACTTTAAATGGAGTATAAGCCATAAAAATTTTGAATCATTATGTTGTACACCTGAAATGAATATAATATTGTAAATTAGCTATATACTTCAATAAAAATTTAAAAATTAATAAAAAGGGTTAGGGCCGTGCTTCCCAGGTGGCGCAGTGGTTGAGAGTCCGCCTGCCGATGCAGGGGACACAGGTTCGTGCCCCGATCCGGGAAGATCCCACATGCCGCGGAGCCATGGCCGCTGAGCCTGCGCGTCCGGAGCCTGTGCTCTGCAACGGGAGAGGCCACGGCAGTGAGAGGCCCGCGTACCGCAAAAAAAAAAAAAAAAAAAAAGGGTTAGGGCCTGAACAGCAGTCCTATGGAAGGATTCAAGAATTTTAGGGCAGCTTTTCTCAACAAGAATATTGATGGTGTTTTGGTGGTTTCTTCCTTCTCTGGGACTTTACCTCGTATTGCTGGAGATTTCACATTCTTGGCTTCTGCTCCATAGATGCCAGCAGTCCCCCTCTACCCTGCACCCTCAGTTATTGTGACAATCAGGCACATGCATGTGTACACGCAGGCACACATGCATGCATTTTCAAACATTGTGCCCTCAGTTGACAACCACCTCAGAGCTTGAGGCGGGCAGTTTTTCTCTTAAGTGATCTGAGCCCTTTATTTCAGGTATAGTCTGTTGGAACCTTGGGACGTTGGAGAATGAACATAGGAGTAACATAGTGACTCTTGCACTCCAGGCTTTTTTTTCTAGCTGGATCCTTGATAGACATTACAGTCAGAGAAAAAGGTCTTCTCAAGCTCACACATGGACGTTTTTTCTGTTGGAATGGGAGCAGTGCCCGGGTCGGGTTCAAGATGAATGAGAGTTTTTCCTGGTGGTATCTAGGAGTATTGCTTTTTAGCTTGACCTTAAGCAGGATTCTTCATATATTTCCTGGTGTAGAGATAAAAGGGAGAAACTGACCCAGAATTGGCAACCGGGTTCAATCCAGGATTATGGTTGGACTGCAACATTTGGCTGCTTCTTCTTCTTTTTTTTTTTATTAATTTATTTCTGGCTGCGTTGGGTCTTCATTGCTGCGCGCAGGCTTTCTCTAGTTGTAGCAAGTGGGAGCTACCATTGCGGTGCATGGGCTTCTCATTGGGGTGGCTTCTCTTGTTTCAGAGCACGGGCTCTAGGCACACGGGCTCAGTAGCTGTGGCTCGCGGGCTCTAGAGCGCAGGCTCAGTAGTTGTGGCACACGGGCTTAGTTGCTCCGCAGCATGTGGGATCTTCTTGGACCAGGGCTCGAACCCATGTCCCCTGCATTGGCAGGGGGATTCTTAACCGCTGCGCCACCAGGGAAGTCCCAACATTCAGCTACTTAAACTGCTGATTCCACTTGAATGCCCTTATATGCCTTTGGATCCTTGGAGGCCATCAGCCCCTCTCACTTGTAGGTGGGGATGTTTTCATCAGGACAGTTTTTGAATGTGAGAAGAAATGCAGTAATATTTCTGCATTTCATTGGCTAGAATGTAGTGGGACAACTTTGTGTTTTGTGTCTGCTTTTACTAAATTTATAACCATTTATTGAGTTTTTCCCATGTGTAGCAGGACACTGCTTCATGTGGGGTTGCAGTGATATAGAAACAAATCTCAGACAGAGCTGGAAGGGACTGTAACCACTGGCCTCCACTTTGTTTTAGAGTTGAAGAAACAGACCCAAAGGGAGAAAAGTTATTTGCCTGAGATTCTATAATGAGTTAAGTTTGGGTCCTAATTTTCCTATTCCTTGTCAGAATTCTTTATGTTATGCCAAGTACTCCTCAAACTTTCACTGCAATACCCGTAATGGCAGAGGACTGCCTGACCTCTGCTTAGCTTGGCTGGGATACAATACATAGCTGTGTGCAGAGTTAATAACAACATAGATGCCTCATTAGACGCGCCAACCAGGAGTGCTCCCGAGAGGAAGTCATTCCTAGCTAGGGTATTCAGAGAGGATTTGCTAGAGGAGGAAGAGTCTTCAACTGTGGGAAGGAAGCAGGGATGTTCATTCCATAGCAGAGTCAGGAATATACAAGGAATGTTGAGCAACTCTGGATAGACCCATTTGGCTGATGCTGGGAAGAAACAAGGGAGAGTGACTCAAGTCGCTGGGGATTTGGTTGACAAGACTAACTGAATCTCCTGTAGGTAACTTTTTTTTTTCTTTTCCTTCTGACTCATGTCTAGCCTTTAATAATGAATAATCCTGTTCATCACCTTTCTCATCTGGAGAATTGAGTCACATGCTTCGCCGCATGGCCCCTGGTGAATTTATGGCCTCTTCCTGCAGCCCTGTAGACTTGGAGGATGGGGAAACGTGGGTAGCTGAGAGCAGAGGTTTGCTGGGAGGTGCCTGGCAGGCTAACTACCTGCTGAAAGTTAGTAATGAGGTAGTCTGGTTACTTGATTTGGTTCCTGTTTTCCTTGGGCTCTTCCTTTAGTCTTCTTTTGCCAGTCAGCCTTCTTCTAAATTGATGTATATTTGATTTCTGATTGCTTAGGCCTTTGTTTCCTAAGCATGACTCAGGAACTGTCTGCATCACAATCACTTGAGGTATGTGTTTAAAATGCAAGTTTCCTGGTCCCCACTCCAGTACTGATTCAGGATTTTTCCTTCTGTGAAACCTAGGAATTGGAATTTTAAACAAGCTCTCAGGCAATTTTTATATGAATCACTGGCTTAGACTTTATGCTGTATAGCAATAATTTTTTTGTCACCTTATTAAATCTAGACCATTCATTTGAATTCTCCTTGTATTTTCTAAACCACACTCAGGGCATAGGTGGAACATCATGTTTAATGGATCTGAAAGAATTTTCTTGTAGGCATCTTGGTTAATATCTGTTCAGCAACCAGTAGTATGTAATCAGATCTTATTTCTGCACTTTGAGGAAGCCCTTGACAAATAATTATTTTCCTTATATGCCAGTTCTGGTCTCAACAGACAAAGCAAGAAATTTGCCCATTCTTTTTTTGTGTGTGTGTGGCTGCGTTGGGTTTTTGTTGCTGCGCGTGGGCTTTCTCTAGTAGCAGCGAGCGGGGGCTACTCTTCATTGCGGTGTGTGGGCTTCTCATTGCGGTGGCTTCTCTTGTTGTGGAGCACGGGCTCTAGGCGCGCAGGTTTCAGTAGTTGTGGCACGCAGGCTTCAGTAGTTGTGGCATGCAGGCTTCAGTAGTGTGGCTTGCGGGTTCTAGAACGCAGACTCAGTAGTTGTGGCGCATGGGCTTAGTTGCTCCACAGCATTTAAGTCAGATCTTAGCTTAAGTCATTACTTTCCAATTTTTTGGTCTCTTTACTAGAAGAGTTATAGTAAACAAGTCAGAAATATCAACAAGTTTAAGTCATTTTGTATTGTGTATTTGGATTCAGAGAATCATGGGTTGAATCTGGGCTCCATTTCTTACTAGCTTTGTACCCTTGGACAAGCCAGGTAATTTCTCCTTAGCCTTTCTTTCACCTTTAAAATAAATGGAGTGGGGACTTCCCTGGTGGTCCAGTGGTTAAGACTCCACGCTCCCAGTGCAGGGGGCCCGGGTTTGATCCCTCGTCAGGGAGCTAGATCCCACATGCATGCCGCAACTAAGAGTCCGCGTGCCACAACGAAGATCCTACATGCAGCAACGAAGATACCACGTGCCTCAACTAAGACCCAGTGCAGCCAAATAAGTAAATAAATACATATTTTAAAAATAATAATAATAATGGAGTGAGTAGTATCTGCCTAGCTCAGTCATGAAGAAAATTAAATAAGATGTTGGTTAGCTCGGTGCCTAGAACATGTACTTAGTAAATTGTTGATGTAATTAATGGCAGTGGAGGAGGAAGTGGTAACAGTAGTTTGATGGTTCTAGCCTCTAGGTGTATTTCTGGCCAAATTCAGGTACATAAGATAAGATAAGAAGTGACCATTTTTCTACCCTGTAAATTGGTTATTTTCTGTATGTCAGTCACATCCCAAGGAGCTTAAACATTTAAAAATAATTCATTTAGATATAATTTATATAAGAAAAAATACAATTAGGAAATTATAGTTAATTTCATCATTAAAGGGATATAGATAAAAGCAAAATATTTTTCTGTATACAAATTAAAGTGTAAACCAGTTCTGATAAGGATGTGGTGGAACAGGTCATATATTTATTGTCACTAAAACCCTTTTTTGAAAGTAATTTGGCATTATGTTTCAAAGACCTGGGGTGTATTGTTTGTTGAATGAAGAGCCTAATAAGTATTATACCCTTTGACCTAATATTTTCATACTTTGGAAATTATCCAAAGGAAGAAAGAAGTCTTTTTTAACAAAATAATTATTGGAAGCTATTTTATCAAAATGTTAACAATAGAATACTTAAGTAATTTATGGTAAATCAAATCTGCATGATATTATGGAGGTATTGACATAATTGTGAAGACTGTAATAACATGTAGAGCTTTTGATATGTTAAATGTAATGAGATACAGAATTCTCTCTGCTGATTATAGCTATGCACCATTATACATGCATGTGATTAAGGACTGAACAGGAACTTGACAAATGAAAAACAGACTTGAAAAGAGGGATAGGATTTTTTTTTTTTTGGCTGTGTCGTGTCTTGCGGCACACAAGATCTTTCGTTGTGGTGTGCGGGCTCTTCGTTGCAGCGCGTGGGCTTCTCTCTAGTTGTGGCGCAGGGGCTCCAGGGCGCGTGAGCTCTGTAGTTGTGGCACACAGGCTCAGTAGTTGCAGCGTGCGAGCTTCGTTGCCCCGTGGCATGTGTGATCTTAGTTCCCTGACCAGGGATGGTACCGGAGTCTCCTGCATTGGAAGGTGGATTCTTAATCACTGGACCACCAGCGAAGTCCCAAGAGATAGGATTCTGAGCAATCTTTCTTGCATTTTTTATTTCCAGTATTGTAGGTAAAGTATTGTCAATAAACTCTATAATTAAAAGAAAAAGTTACTTAAGCTAGATGTTTTTTCTTAGCCTAAAGCAATGGTGAAAGTGGCCTTGCCAGGTTGCCATTCAATGCTTGTCTTGTTTGCTGACGAAGATTGAGCAGTCATGGAGTATACCTCCTCTCTAGGGAAAGGGTGTAAAGAAAGAGCTTGGAAATACAGTGGTAGGATATACGGCAAAAGGAGTTCCCCTCTCAAGTCACAGAAGATTTTTGGAGCTCCAGATAACACCTGGAGAGAGTTCTTGCTTTTCAGTGGGCAGATACATAATCATATTATCATTAAGTCTTTGTGCTGTAAGGCTCAGGAAGTAAGAATGAGAGAATAGGGATTATGTTATTGTTTTAAACTGTTATTATTAAAAGTTTATAATCTCTTAATATACTAGATAATTAATTAGTGTGTAATGACAATCTGCTCTCCAGTAGTTTGCAGTTTAGAGATAAGGCTTCCTTTTAATTCTGAGTAGAAGGTCTTATGCCTTGAAATGCTCTGGGGAACAAAAAGCTGAGAATATCTTGTTTTCTTCTGAATAATCTATACATTAACTATTAGTATCCTTCAGTACTATAGGAGTTAATTTTCATCTTCCATAGGAAGAAATGAGGGTCTGTGTAAAATCAGGCTAGTTGACCAATTCTTTTGTTTACCCTTCTATTCTCTGATTGGATGGTATATCACTTGGAAGTAGGACATGGGCTTTGTATTTAGATAAAGGCAACACTCAGTTGAGTTCTGATTTTACAACCTAAGAGAAATTTTTTACCAAATGTTTGTCACGGTGCTTGAGGTAGCTCTCTGTGGTGTACTGTCAGAGGCTCTTCACTAGATGACTTTGGCGGATACCAGGCAAAATCTTAGGTGTCTTGCCAAAGCTGACTCTCAGGACTTATTCCATTTTCAACAGAGCCCTCCAAGATCAGGGGTTAAGAATCAGTTTACTGGACATGTTAAACGCTTGTAAAGAATTATGTTACTGGGAATTCCCTGGTGATCCAGTGGTTAGGACTCCATGCTTTCATTGCCGAGGGCCTGGGTTCAGTCGCTGGTTGGGGAACTAAGATCCTGCAAGCTGCGCGCCCCCCCACCAAAAAAAAAAAAGAATTATTATGTTACTTAAATTCAGGATAATTGTAAATCCTAATTTGGTCCTCCTCCCACAAAATCATGATTCTAGTGGGAAAGTATCAGAACTCAGGACCTAATACCAAGTACCATTGCTGATTTCAGCAAGCCAGCCCTATAGCCGTCTTTTGGAGGAGCAGCTTAGATTCACAATTCAAAGAGTAAGAGATCTTAGCATAGCACAGGCACCTGGATTTAGATACAAGAATGTTCACTGCAGTGTGTTTTGCATTGCTGAAAATTTGGATACAGCATAAATGTTCGATAACAGGGAATGTGTTCGATAAATTCTAGCATACCCATGCAGCGAATCACCTTAAAGCCATTAAAAATTATTTAAAGGTATATAGATTAATTTGAAAAGGTGTTAAAAGATATAAAATAATATATATGAGGTCACATTTTTATAAATGGAGAAAAATATGTATGCATTTGACTGGGTATATAGTGAAGGACCTGAAAAAAATACACCAAGTGGTAGTAGTGGTGGTGTTCATTTTCTGATTTCCCCTTTTCTATGTTTTACAAGTTTATGACGTGTTACTTTTGTAATTTGGACCCCAACCATATTATTTTACTTTAAACAACCACATGGGTCTTTCCTTTAATAGACTTGCAATAGAAACAGTGACTCAACTTTCTAGGTGTGACAACTCTTATAGCTCCTGAACAGTCTAAAATATTTATAGCTATAGAGTCTTGATATTGTTCAAGCAGCTTATTGATCTCGGCCATACCCCTGTCTCCTGCACAGCAGGATGCAGGTGAGTAGGCAGCAAGCTTTTAGAGATGGGCTGGACAGAATGCCCGATTCTCTTGGACATCATTGGAGTCCTGAGTAAGTGCAGCTCATTTCACGGCCTGTGGTCCTTTTCTTTTATCTTTTAATTATGCACGTCATATGTGTTCCCTGAGGGAAAAAAAAAAAATCAACATTCCTGGATGCATTTTTATTTTTTATTTATTATTATTTTTTTTAAATATTTATTTGGTTGCACTGTGTTTTAGTTGTGGCAGGTGGGCTCCTTAGTTGCGGCACATGGGCTCCTTCGTTGCAGCAAGCAGGCTCCTTAGTTGTGGCTCACAGGCTCCTTGTTGCAGCTCGCCGGCTCCGTGGTATGCAAACTCTTAGTTGAGGCATGCATTTGGGATCTAGTTCCCTGACCAGGGGTCAAACCTAGGCCCCCTGCATTGGGAATCTTCACCACTGAGCCACCAGGGAAGTCCCTGGACTCATGTTTTTAAAAGGGAGGGTATTCATTTAATAACATAGCATGACCAACTTTCCATGTTAATAAATATCCTCTACTCCATCATTCTTAAAGGCTGTATAATAATCCATTGTGTGGATATTCCCAATCCCCTGTGGTGTTTCACTGGTTTAAAATTCACTTTAATTTGGGACTTCTCTGGCAGTCCAGTAGTTAAGACTCTGTGCTTCCGTTATAGGGGGCACTGGTTCAGTCCCTGGTCAGGGAACTAAGATCCCGCGTGCTGCACAGCAGGGCCAAATTAATTAATTAATTAATTAAATTCACTATAATTAAAATTGTTCACCTGTCATTATTTCCTTATCATAAATTTCTAAAATTGAAATTGCAGAGTTTACACATTTTTCATTTTAGATACATATTGTCTAACCGTTTCCTGTTGTGTTTCTGGATCTTGGCTCTCTCCTTTGCTCCTCCCCATCTCCGTTTGGGAGAGGAAATGTATTCCTCTGCTTGATTTCAATTATCCTCTCTTTCCCATACTTAAGCTGCCCTCTTGCCTTTTACCATCTGACTTGGTATAGTCATCTTCTCTGTGCGACCTACGTGGATTTGCTTTCCTTTCTCCATTAACCTCCATCTAAAACACTCTGATACTTTGTGAATCTCCCCTCCCCCCATTTTATTAAGCCACCTTGACTTTCTGTACACACAATTGCATATGTCTATATGCAGATACATGCATTTAGAGGTGTACTCACTAGTCATACAATCTTCCTGATTGTAAGGCCTTTGCTTTCTTTTTTCCCTCTGTCCTAACTTGTAAGTTGCAGGGAGCCATTAAGCCTCAAGCTTATCTTGCCGTGCTGCTGGTTTCTGGCAGGGATCCCAGTAGGTTAATGTGGAGCAGCCTCATTCTGGGAAATGTTACAGGAGCTGTTTGAAGCCTTGACCCTTTGTCAGACAGCTTGGGGAGATAGTCTCTGGCACTCCATCCACATCCCTGTTCCTTCCTTTGAAAAAGCAAAAAGGCTCTGTCCTTCACATGGTGCTTAGTCATTCCTCTGCAAGGATGAGGGTGAGGTTGGGGGTAAACTCTTGGTTTCCTGGGCCTCTACAGAGCCAGCTGTTTGCATTTCCCTTGTATGAAATCTTTTTCATCTAGTGTAGAAGCCATTATAACCTACTGAATGAAACAAACATTAGAATAGAATGTTACTATTAGCTAGTACTTGTTAAGTACCTATTCTGTGCTGAGCCCTGTGCTAGATACTTTACATTTTATTAGACCTCCTAGCAACCCTATTAGATAAATAATATTATTCAAGTTTTATAGATAAGAAACAAGATTCAGAAAGGTGAAAGTGACTTGATCAAGATCACATAGCTACTAACCAATGGAATTCAAACCTAGGTCTCTCCCAAGTCCAAAACTGGAGAGGTTGGGCTTAAGACTTTCTTGGACATGAATAGATGAAGCTTTTTCTCTTCACCTTTTCTGGGTGGCAGAAATGGAGCCCTGTTTTAAGGCATAGGGTTGTGTCTTATCAAATGCATCGTCCTTAGTGTACAGAGTAGATTTCTCTCTACATCAGTGCTTCTCAAACTTCAGTGTACTTGGAGATCTTGAGAAACTCCAGATGCTGATTTAATAGGTCTAGGGTGAAGGCCTGAGATTCTTTGTTTCTAACAAGCTTCCAGATACTCCTTTGAATAGCAAAGCTCTAGATCAGTGATTGTTAAACATGGGCAGTCATTAGATTCACCTGGAGATCCTTGAAAAAAATTCACTTTTACTGGCCCCAAACTCAGAAATTCTAATTGGAGGAGTTTTAGGGTAGGGCCTGGGAATTGTTTTTAAATATTTATTTATTTATTTATTTATTATTTATTTGGCTGTGCTGGCTCTTAGTTGCGGCATGCGGGCTCTTAGTTGTGACATGCAGGATCTAGTTCCCTGACCAGGGATCGAACCCAGGCCCCCTGCATTGGGAGCACGGAGTCTTAACCACTGGACCACCAGGGAAGTCCTTGGGAGTTGTGTTTGTTTTGTAGTATTTTTTAAAAAAAGAAAATTCCCCAGGTTATTGTATTATATTATATTGTATTATAATCAGTTTGAGAATCACTGATCTAGAAGCCAATATATTATGGTTGCACTGTCCCACACAACACAAAAGTGTAAGTGAGCAGTACATTTTGCTTTATTAAACATTTGAGGGGCTGTGTTGGTTAGAGATCGTTTGTTTAAAAGGGTAAGAAATCCACTCACATTTATTGGAAGGGCTAGCTTGCAAACCTGAAGAGCAGGAAGTATCCCTGGATCTCAGAAAAACAACTAGGAGTTGGAAAGCCCCTAGGAACCAGGGATGTCCATGCTTCCTGTCTTCTGTTTCCTTTTCTCTGGGGACTGGCTTTGGTAGAAAATGGCCACCCAGACAGTTTGGTTTAGTGCCACCAGCCAGTTCCATATTGCTGAGAGAATTTGAATGACCCAGTCCAGTCTAGCCTCTGGACTGGTTCTCCTTGAGCCAGGAGGCCACCCCAGGACAGTGCTGTGATCTGGAAATCTGGGCTGTATCAAACTCAGCTACAGGCCCCCACTCTGAGTACAGGGATGTGGGGGCCCCCTAACATCATTGGGCAGGTCCCTTGAAAGGTGGTTACTGTAAGCACTTACTATGTAGCTCTGCATGGTTGGGGCAGGAGAATAGAACCAAATAGGGTAAACCCCCTGCTCTTGGAATTGGAAGGACATTATTAGCTTAATGGAGAAGAGAGACAAGTAAAGATTTTTTTTTTTTTTTTTTGGCTGTGTTGGGTCTTTGTTGCGATGCATGGGCTTCTCATTGCGGTGGCTTTTCTTGTTGCAAAGCATGGGCTCTAGACACACAGGCTTCAGTAGTTGCAGCACTTGGGCTCAGTAGTTGTAGTGCATAGGCTTAGTTGTTCCGTGGCGTGTGGGATCTTCCCAGATCAGGGCTCAAACCCGTGTCCCCTGCATTGGCAGGCGGATTCTTAACCACTGCGCCACCAGGGAAGCCCGAGACAAGTAAAGATTTTGAAACTGTGATAATATCTAAGTATTGTGGGTAGAGGGCTGTATTGGGAGCCTACAAGAGAGGAACTTAACCAGCCTGGACATTAAGGAATATTCATAGAGGACATGTCTGAACTGAATCATGAAAGGTAAGGACGTGATGGCCAGGTAAAGAAAAGAGTAGGAGGAAGCATTTCTGGCATTGTGAACAGCATGAGCATGAAACAAAATAATTATATTTCATTGGAGAGTCTTCATTGAAGACCCAATGCAGTCAAAAATAAAATAATTATTATTTGTGTGAATAATAATTAATAAGCAGTTCTTTCTAGAGTATAAGGTCCATGGCAGGATTTGAAGCTAGAGAGATAGGTAGGGGCCACACTGAGAAGAGTCTTGATGCCATGCTAAGGGGCTTGAATTTAGGTAAAGGGGAACCATTGGATATTTTTTAATTGACATGGGAAGATTTCCATTTTTATGAAGATGAATGATTATAGTATGGAGAATAGGTTTTTTTGTTTGTTTGTTTGTTTGTTTTGCGGTATGCGGGCCTCTCACTGTTGTGGCCTCTCCCGTTGCGGAGCACAGGCTCCGGACGCGCAGCCTCAGCGGCCATGGCTCACGGGCCTAGCCGCTCTGCGGCATGTGGGATCTTCCTGGACCGGGGCACGAACCTGCGCACGTCCCCTGCATCAGCAGGCGGACTCTCAACCACTGCGCCACCAGGGAAGCCCAGGAGGATAATTTTGATGGTGACCTTGCCTGAAGGCACAAAGACCAGTTGCAGTTGTCTAGAGGAGAGAGGATGGAGAGGAAGGAGCCAACTGTAAGAATATTTAGGAGATAGTTTGGCAGGACTAGCTGGGATGGTGGGAATGAGGGAGGAGGAGTCTAGGATGAATCCCAGGCTTGTGTGACCAGGCAGATTTTGGTGGCATTAGATGAAATGAGCAATTTGGGGAGGAAGAGTATTTGTTTTAGACACATTGAGTTTAAAAATGCCTGTCAAAAAAAAAAAAATGCCTGTCAGACACATCAGTGACTGTGACTGTTAGGCAGGAGGTCTGCCTTAAGTAGTTGTCAGGGCCTACAGACTCAGGAGTGGTTCCCCTCTCTCCACCTTCCCTTTTAAAATTTTTCCTCAGTCTCTACCTGGCGGTCTTGTTCTAGCTACTCTTCCTTTCCTTTTTCTATTTTAAATTTAAGGCTTACCTGCTTTCTCCTTTCATAGATCTTCCTGTGCAAGCAGTAGGTTATTTTATACAACGATATAACATGATTTGGCTTCACTCTGAGAATTGCTGATAGGATTTTAAATGAACTACCTAGACTATAAGGTATATGAGGCCAGAGATTATTCCTAGTAGTTATATTTCTAGCATCTAGAACAATTATTGGCATTTAGTTGGTGCTGAATCAGTGAGTGAATAAATGAATCATTGAATCACATAAAGAGTTTAATAATAATAGACTCCAGGGACTTACCTGGTGGCGCAGTCGTTAAGACTCTGCACTCCCAATGGAGGGGGCCTGGGTTCAATCCCTGGTAAGGGAACTAGATCCCACATGCATGCCGCAACTAAGAGTTCATGTGCCACAGCTAAGGAGCCCTCCTGCCACAACTAAGGAGCTCATGTGCTGCAACTAAGGAGCCTGCGAGCCACAACTAAGGAGCTGCCTGCCGCAACTAAAACCCAGCACACCCTAAAAAATAAATATTAAAAAAAAAAAAAGACTCCACTGGGAATGCCCTTTGTCTAAGACTGATCTTTTCCATAAAGTATTTCTCTGAATTGAATTTTGGAGAGTGAAAAGGGGCTAGTTTGGTACAGAAGTGGATAAGAGCATTTCAGGCAGAAGCAGCAGCATGAGCAAAGGCATGGTGGCACAAAACAGAATGTGTGTGTAATAGATAAGCAGTGAGATGAATATCTCTTACCTTGTCTTGTCTCAGGTCACTCTTGCAAATGTGGTAATGTTTATAGGTATGTCTAATAGTGGTTTTGATGTGTTTTGTTTATAAGCTTCTATGCATGGTTAGATAAGAATTAGTTATATAGGGACTTCCCTGGTGGTCCAGTGGTAAAGAATCCACCTTCTCCACTGCAATGAGAAGCCTGCGCACTGCAACGAAGAGCCCCCGCTCACCGCAACTAGAGAAAGCCTGCACTCAGCAAGGAAGACCCAATGCAGTCAAAAATAAAATAAATAAATTTAAAAAAAAATCTTTAAAAAACAAAACAGAAAAAGAATCCACCTTCTAATGCAGGGGACACAGGTTTGATCCCTGCTCGGGAAACTAAGATCCCACATGCCACAGGGCAACTAAGCCTGCATGCCACATCTAGCAAGCTCATGCGCCTCAACGAGAGAGCCCACGTGCCACAAACTACAGAGCCCATGTGCTCTGGAGCCCACTCGCTACAACTAGAGAGAAACCCAAGCAGACCATGCTCCATGATGAAAAGATCTGGCATGATTCAACAAGGATCCTGTGTGCCGCAACTAAGACCCAACACAGCCAAAAAAAAATTAAGGAAAATAAAGAAATAAAATAAATAAATAGTAAAAAAGAAGAGTTATATAAAATATGCTTGAACTGGTAGAAAACCTTTCATCAGGTTCATTAGATCCATAATCCTCTTTGAAGCCATCTTTGAATCCCAGGCAGAATTTACTTCTTCCTCTCTGTGTTTATGTAGCATATTATATCTATCTCTGTTATGTTTTCTTATTTACATGTTTCATTTGACTAGTGTCGCCCTGACCATGCGTTTAATAATGCTCAGGGTCTAACGTAGTAGACATTAATTAAATGTTTGATGGGTAACTGAGTGAATGAATGGATGTTTGTACCCAGCGTTACCCACACTGAAGAGAAACTGCGTTCAGCTTCTTTATCCCTTTTCTCTTGTAGCTGTTTGTAGTGGATGTCCAGACAAGCCAGATCACCAAGATCCCCATTCTGAAGGACCGGGAGCCCGGCGGTGTGACACAGCAGGGCTGTGGTATCCATGCTATCGAGCTGAATCCCTCTAGAACACTGTTAGCCACCGGAGGAGACAACCCCAACAGCCTTGCTATCTACCGGCTGCCTACACTAGATCCTGTGTGTGTGGGAGATGTAAGTCTCCCCAATAATTGTAGATAGAGGTAGCCTTGTTTTTTAACAGAGCCCAGTCCTCATCCCACAAGACCCCCAGGAAGGGACAGTTTCCTCTAGACTTCTGTGGACTTGGGTTGGGGGTGCGTAATGGTGAAGTATGGGGGTGGAGATTTCAGAGTTGGTATTCCACTCACCACAGGGAGTATCAGATATGTTGGCAGAGGGTATGTCTGATAAAGAGGCGAGCAGTACACCTCAGAGGCCATCAGCGGTGGGTTGGTGTTTGAGTCCACACCACAGTGGTTACACATCTCCTACTGCCCATAGTCAGAAGGGTTTATTAAGTTATTCATTCAGCAACTATCTTTTGACCCTTCTATGGCCGGTCATTGTTTCAGACACTGGGGACATAGCAGTGAATAAAACAGACAAAGCCCCTACCCTCTTGAAGCCTGCACTCAAGTGAAGGGAGGCATATAAACCAACAAAAATGTACCAGCAGTATGTCAGAGTGTGATGAGTGCCGTGGAGAAGAGTAAAGGCAGGCTAAAGGGAGAGAGCATGGTGGAGAATGCTATTTCAGAGGATAGTTGGGAGGGCCTCTTTGATACGAGTGACATTTGAGCAGGGAGACTTAAAGGAAATGAGGGTGCAAGACATGCTGATGTCTGGAGGAAGAGAGTACCAGACAGATGGAACAGCATAGAGGTCAGTTGTAGCTATATTCTCCCAGGAAGCAAGGGGAGAGTGCGAGGAGGTGTGTTGGAGGGATGAGAAGTGGGTAATTGTGTGTAGGAACCACAAGTAGAACATCCAGAGAGAGAATGCTAGAGCTGTGTGTCCACCGGCCATGTTTATTGTCCACAAGAGTGCCAGTTTTATTCCAGCTTTGAGCTTCTCAAGACAGAAGTTAAAAATTGTGGGATCATTCCATTTGGGTTGAAATCACCAGAGATTAGAATTGTAATTTTTACAAAGATATTTTCAGTCAGACTCGTAAGCTTTTCAGGGGTGTACATTGTAATCCTTATTTTACTGATTTCTTTTTTTCCTTTTTTTTTTTCTCTCTCTGTACCTGTCATTCCCTCCTCTTGAAGGACGGACACAAGGACTGGATCTTTTCCATTGCATGGATCAGTGACACTATGGCGGTATCTGGTAAAATTGCCCTTTTGTAGGGAGTTCTGGTGTGGCAGGGAGGGAGGGAAGCTAGAAGTTGAAGAAGGAGAGTAGTGTGATTGGAAATAGCCCAGTAAACCGACCATCAGCGAGGGGCCAGGAAACCTTGTTTCTAATACTCTTTCTCCTGACTTACCATGTGACCTTGGGTAAGTCATTCCCCTTGTATATTCCTGATCTGCAAAGTGGAAGTACTAGCACAATTATTATTCATACTCTGCCTTGTTCCAAAGAGCCTGTGTATTAGCATGTTAGCCTCAACATTTTTGTGGGGCTTCACTGAGACAATAGTTGTGAAAGTGCTTTTGGAAAAGTTGGTGTGCTCTGCAAAGTATTAGGAGCAACTGTTACTTTCTGTACAACTATATAGTGTTGATAAAGCTATACAGGATTAGGGGAATTTCTCTCCCAGTGGTAGAACAGTCAGAAAAAATACATGGAAATGAGTGTAGAGAAGATAACCTAGAGATACTCAAATGCTTTCTGAATACCCACAGCAGCCTAGAAAGTAGGCTCAGAGTGCCAACCAGTTTTGCTGGGTACGTATATGTAAAAATATAATCCCCCATTCCAGATTCCCAAATTTAAAAAAAAATTGTAAGAGTTGCTAAATTAAGTACTTCATGTGTGTTATCTCATAGAATCCTCAGAACAGTCCTAGAAGTTTTGCATTATGAGCCTTATTTCACAAATGAGAAAATGTAGATTCTGAGAAGTTATAATTTGCCAAAGGCTACACAGATGGTGAGAGATGGACTCAGGATCTGAATCCAGCTCTGAGTTCCAAGCCCATGCTTAGAACTGCTACGCACAAAGCTAAGGGAACGTAAATGTTTCTTCTTTGGATTCTTTGCAAGGCAATAGAAAGCAGCCAGGAGGGAAAATAAATCTAATGGACAAGCATAGTCACAGTTCAGAATTATTCAGTAGTGGTTCAGAAGCTTTTGGATTCCCTGTCATTTGTCTCCCCAAGAAATGAGAGCTCCTTGAAGGCAAAGGCTGAATCATGTCACCTCTATAGGGACTATCTGTATGACAGTAACTTGCACTAAGTGTGATTGTTAGGAGCCAGG